>NC_133398.1:111550700-111904518 GCF_047511655.1 Castor canadensis | reverse complement strand
TTTGGACAGCATATTTGGAAGCATTTGGTGGACAATTTTTTTTCCAGAATGCAGGGAGTCATGTGCATTTACATGTTTATCCAGATATGAAAATCCTGCAGAGGGGACAGGTTATGTATATATGAGAGAGAAAGGCTGCATGTGACAACCATTATATAGTGGGTTCATTAAAACTTTGACAGAATTTGTGCTTTTGTTCAAATACTATGTATAACGAGCATCTTTTTTTGTTTTTTGGTTGAATCCCTTAATCCAAGCATAGATAGATCCTATTGGTGCTGTAACTTCTGAATGTCTAGTCATTTAGGAAATTCTTGGGCCCCATGAGAGATTTTGTTTATATTTAGAAAACATTGGGTGCTTGTCAGAATCAGAACTAAAAGAGTAATAAAATGACAGTTTAGTGAATTGTTCCTAATTCTTTGTAGAACTTGATTATTATGTAAAAAGCAGTCTTTTATTCCAGTAAAAAAATGGGGATGTCTTCCTGGTAGAACCTTTTGCAATTATGTAAAAATACAAAGAAAAATAACAGGATTCTCAAGAAATCTCAGCTATGTTAAGATTTGGGCATCTCTCCCTAAAGTCCTTGGTTTGGGTTTCTGTGTCATTCTTTGGGTGTTGTGTCTTTTGTAGGGTTCTTTAAGTTCCATTGTCATTAGGAGGACTGCAGTTTGGTTTCTATCTTTCCCTAAGCATATCCACCTGGAGGTCTTGGGAGCTCAGACTGAACCTTTGATCTTCTGCCCTGGGTGGATCCTTCTTCCAGTGTATTCCTCTTGGTGAAGGTAGTAGCTGTCTGCATAGGCACTCATGCTAGAGGTCTGGATGGCTTCCTTTTGGTGGAAGTCATCTGATATTAGTAAATTTGGATGTGTAAACAAATGGAGGTTAGAGCATTCTACAGGGAGGTGAGGGTGGTAGCAGCCCATGAAGAGGGTGTTTGGTAGCAGCCCATGAAGAGGGTGTTTGTTGTTTCCATTTCACAGGGTAGACCATGCTGCCTCTTGCTCTGGCTGGTAGCCCCTAGATTGCAGGTACCTTCCAGCTCACCCTTGGTGACTCCTAGTGGACTCAGCTCACACTTGCCAAGAACTCAGCAGATGGAAACAGGGCTTCTGTATTTTTTTGTTTTTTAAAATATCACTGTCCTTTGCCCTGAAATTCTTCTTGAAGAAAGAGCAGAAATCAGTAATCCTCAGTTTAAATTTAAAGCTAGTCCTATGGTCATGTTTTTAAAAAAATTATCATACATTAGTAGCATAAGGGGGTTTCATTATGGTAATTCCAAAGCTGTGTATAGGGTAACTTAAACAAGTTCACCCCCTCTATTATATTCCTTTAACCCTCTCTCCTCCCCATGGCTATGGTTGAATTCAGTTTGTCCTTTCTAAAACTCATTTTTAATTTAATACTTATTATGAAATATCAAGAGGTGGGGCTGGAGGTGTGGCTCAAGTGGTAAAGTGCTTGCCTAAAAAGCACAAGGCCCTGAGTTCAAAACCTAGTTCTGCCAAAAAAAGAAAAAAAAGAAGAGAGACTTAGTGAACCATTTAAGAGATGATTAGGAATCTGCCTATATGAATGCATTAATTATATGCTTAATGGATTAATGAACAAATGGGCTAATGGGTCTTCTTGAGAGCAAGCCTGCTGTAAATTGCTCTCTGTGTCAAGCCATATGATGCACTGCACTACTCAGAATCCTGTTAGCAAGAAGGTCATCACCAGGAGTGGACTTGGACCTCAACCTCCAGAACTGTGAGCAAAAAGTTACCTCTTATTTTCTTTTTCATTTATTTTATTAAGCAAGTGATCTATCACTGAGCTCTACCATGGCCCTTTATAAAATTACTCAGTCTCAGATATCTTGTTATAGCAATGCAAATCAGACAAACAAACACCATATACAAAAATTAACCTCAAATGAATCAAATATTTAAACACAAGATATAAAATTCTTAGAAGAAAGCATAGGAGGAAAATTGTATGACATCAGATTTTGTAGTTCTACCCTGTATATAAAACCAAACACACAGGCAGCAAAAGAAAAGAAAGATAAAATAGATTCCATTTACAGCAAAAACTTTGGTTCATCAAAGGACACAACTCAGTGAAAGGGCAACCCGTAGAGAGGGAGGAAATATTTGTATATGACATGTCTGATAAGACATTAATATCTATCTTATATAAGAAAACTCCTACAACCCAATGACAACAAAAGCAGACATTTTCCCAAAGATGTACAAATGGCCAAGAAGAATATGAGACACTGTTCAGTACTATACATTCTTAGAGAACTAGAGGTCAAAAACTACAACAAGAATCCTCCTCACACATCCATTAGGGTGGTTACTATAAAATGATAAATCTTCAGAACATACCAAGTATTGATAAGGATGTCAAGTAATTGGAACTCTTCTTGGGAATATAAAATGGTGCAGCCATTATGAAAAACATGGCAGTTCCCCCAAGAGTTAAACAGAATTACCACATGATCTAGTAATTCCATTTCTTAGCATATGCTCCAAAGAACTGAAAGCAGGGATTGAACAAAATATTTGTGTACCCATGTTCATAGCAGCATTATTCACCATTGCCATAAGGTACGGGTTACCCAAGTGTCCATCAACAGATGAATGTATACACAAAATGATGAGAATGTGCATTCTTCAGCATGTGAGACAGCCATGTTGCTTACTTATCGAAGGAGAACATTTTGACTCAACTAACCCCACACTGGTTCTCTTAACTCCCTCTGTAAATTACCCAGTTAGGGTTCTGACCTCTTTGTCTCAGTCCTGGTCAGTACCTGGGTGATGTTTTTTTCGTTTTTTGGTGGTCTGGGTGGGGTTGAACTCAGAGCATTATGTTTGCTAGGCATTGGCTCTTTCCCTTGAGCCACATCTCCAGCCCAGTTCCTAGATTATGGGTCGTGTGTGGAAATGGTACAGCTCACTCCCACAGGGAGCCTGGCATGCTTAGGAAGACCAGTAATGGCACTGCAGGGGGTGGGAGGCTTGCAAAGGGTTTTCATAGAACACAGGGGGCTTTAGATGGCTACAACTGTGCTGGTGAGGCAAGGTGACGCCCAGCATGAATCTCAAGAGGACAGGAAATGAAGGTCATGAGATTCAAGGCTAACCAAACCTATGACCTAAATGTTGAGGAAAAGAGGGTGAATGGAAAACCCCCCAGGAAGAGTTAAAGGTCTCCATAACATCTTGGTTAAGGGAAACTTCTAGAAGTGTGATGAACCATCTAATCACATGATGTGTATGTTAGTCAGCATTCTGCATTGTAACAAAATACCTGAGATAATAAACTGTAGTTAGAAAAGTTTGTTTTGGCTCACAGTTTTAGGGATTCTAGCCCATATTTGGTTGATCCCGTTGCTTTGCGCCTGTGTTGAAGCAGCACATGGCAGAGTAAAGCTGCTTGTCTCATGGCCAAAAAAGCAAAAGAGAGAGAGAGGATGAGGAAGGGACTTGATTCCCACTGTCTCTTTTTTTTTGTTTTCTTTTTTTGTGATACTGGTGCTTGATCTCAGGGTCTACACCTGGAACCACTCCAGCAGACCTTTTTTGTGAAGGTTTTTTCAAGATAGGATCTTGTAAACTATTTCCCCGGGTTAGCTTTGAACCATCCTCCTCCTGATCTCTGCCTCTTGGATAGCTAGGATTACAGGTGTGAACTACGGGCACCCAGTCCCACTGTCTCTTTCAAGGGTGCACCTCTAATAACCTAAGGACTTCCCTCTAGGCTCCATGTCTTAAAGGTTCCACCATGTCTGATAACACCAAGCTGGAGACAAAGCTTTGAACACATGGGCTTCTGGGAGATAATTAATATCCAAACCATAGCAACTAGGTTACAGCACTAAGAAGTAGAATGAAGAACACACTGAAACAGAAAGATACCTTGGAGCCTGTTCTTTGCCGTTGCCCACAGAGATGATGAGGGACTGATGAGTGGGCAGGTAAAATAAGTTGTATTGCCTCTCACTAGCATATGTAGCTCCTGGCCCATAGACCAAGGGCCAGAGCCGAGTCACAGTACATTCTCCAAGTCAGAACCTCCTTGGGTAGCCTCTTTTAGAATTGTTGGCTTTGCTGGCTGGGCTCAGTCTTCCTGCACCATGCTGCCCCCCATCTCCCACCCTAAGTGTCTGTTCAACTTTCCAAATGTAGAGAAGAATGGAAGACTAGATTACTAGGAAATGTATCCTTTACCTAGTTTCCTAGTTATTTACATTCTGCAATGTTTACGTGCTCTCTCTTTCTCATGAGTTGGGACTGTTTTGAACCATTTGAAAACACACACAGACATTATGCCACTTCACCTCTAACTCCCTAGAGAGCATTCCTAAGAACAAAGGGTGTGTCCTTCTCAGAAGGTCCACCACATCTGTTTGATTCAGGAACAGTAGGTTCTTTTGCTTTTGGCTAAAGATGTGCCCTCTGGGTTTCTCCATTGTAAAGGAAATTCCTAAACATTCTCCATGTTTAGGAAATACTATTTGTCATATAACTTTCCTTTTGAAAAGGTTTTTTAGTGCTAATTTCATACATTAAATTTGACTAAACAGAAATGGGCTATGGCGCTATAACATCTACCATTAAGGTGCTTAAAAAGAGAAGCTCCAAATTTGTACATTCTATCCACTGTGACACCAAGGTTTTATACTAAAAAATACTTCATTTTTCCACATAGCAAATATTCTTAGAGCTTCCACCACATGTGACACAGTATGCTAATGGATGACAAGGTGAGTGGACCTTCCGTTCAATGGAAAGGGAAAAATTCATGTAACAGCCAGCTTAACACAATGTACTAGTTGGTAAGAACCAAGAAATCATATAGCACAAAGTGAGTACAGTAAGCGTACCTTTTCTGTGAATTTCTATGTGCAGTTTTGAGCAAGTGTGGTCAAAAAATGATGAATACCTAAAATCAAAAGAAATTTTAAAAACTGAACTTTTAAATCCTGCACACATTCCACAGCTCAGTTGATAGGGAAAGGGTCTCAGTCAGTCCCATGTTATCCTCAGTTGTGTTTAAATCATTGTGTGAACTGCTGGGTGTTTCCCTGCCCCAAAAGCACGTGGTGTTCAAAAAGCAAGGTAAAAGCTAATATACCAAATTAAAGTGATAAAGTGAAAAATATCTTGAAACATGGTTGTCCTTAACAGAGTTGGGCAGCAGTATGAGAAAATTAATCAAGCATCCACAGTACTGAGCTGAACCCTACACTTAATGAGCATGCAGGGTTTGTCCTCAGTGGTGGTCTCATTCAAACCATATACCTCTGGGTACCAACCAAGGGGCTACTGTAATTACTTTGCCTGAGAGACAGGGTTGGTAGGCCAGTTGAGGGCTTTGCAGAATTGCTCTGGGAGACTAGAAGACAGGGTGTCTTTCAGTTTGGGTGGCTATAGAAAAATACTGTAATTTGGGTGGATTATAAACAACAGAAATTTATTTCTCACAGTACTGGAGGCTGTCCAAGACTTGGTGCTGGCAGACCCTGTGTGTGGTGAGAGCCTGCTTTCTGTTTCCATCTTCTGTCTTTCTTCTCACTGTATCCTCATATGGAGGAAAGGGTGAGGGAGCTCTTAGACTGTTTACAACACACTAAATCCCATTCATGAGGGCTTCAGTTAATGCTAGTGACTTCTCCTGGTTTTCATTCCTAGAGGTCCAGGGCCAGAACTGCCCTAGATATTCCAGGTGCAGGAGGAGAGTAATGGCCTCCTGGGTGCATGATGCTGTTCCCAATGAGGGTGTCAGCAGTGTTAGAAACAGAACCAACAATCAAAGTGCAGCTGAAACTCATCATTTCTAAGCTGTATATTGTATTACTTTTAAAATTTAAAAGAACAGAAAATCCAAGTACAGTAGGGTTCCCAGGAGCAGGTAGACAATGAAGACAATGGGGAGACATTGGAGAAGGGCACAAAGTAACAGTTATGTAGGATGACTGTCTTGAGACAGAATTTACATCAAATGGGTGACTATAGTTAGCCATAATGTATTGTATACTTGGAATTTGGTGAAAGAGAAGATATTAAGTTCACAGGCTCCACACACATGCAAAAGACATCTGTGTGAGGTGATGTATATAGTTCTTTCTCCTTTTATAGTTTTTACGTTTATTCACACGTATATACATTGTTTAGGCCACCTCCCTGCTTCCATCTCCCACTTCTAGGCAGAACCTGTTCTGCCGCCTTTTTTTCCAACTTTGTTAAAGAGAAAAACCTAAGAGATAATAAGAAAGACATATTATTTTTGCTAGTTTGGGATAAAGATAGCTATACAGAGAGATTCCTAGCATTGCTTCCATGCACTTGTGTATTACAATCCACACTGGCTCATCTCTGCCAGACCTTTTCATTGCTTCTGGTCCCCTTCCCATACTGGCCTCTGCTATTTTAAGATTACTTTATTTAATCCTCAAAAGGGAGCACATCAACCACTTTCAAGTTTTAGGTTTCCTTTCCTTTACCTATTTCTCTCGTGTGTGTTCTACCCTTAGTGTGTGACCCATTTCCAATAATATTACTGCATTTGTTTTGGGCCTATAATCCTCATATGAAGTACAACATATGGTTTTTGACCTTCTGAATCTGGCTAACTTTGCTTAAGATGATGTTCTCCAGTTCCATCCATTTACTTGTGAATGACAAGATTTCATTCTTCTTTGTGGCTGAATATAAATACCACATTTTCTTGATCCATTCAAGCAGTTTCCATAGCTTAGATATTGTGAATAGTGCTGAAATAAACATGGGTGTGCAGGTGCTTTTGTAATAACCGGAGTCACATTCCTTCAGGTATATCCCTAGGAGTGGTATTGCTGGATCTTATGCAAGATCTATGTTTAGTTTTTTAAGAAGCCTCCATATTGTTTTCTAGAGTGGTTGTACTAGCCTACATTCCCACCAGGAGTGTATGAGGGTTCCTTTTTCCCTGCACCCAGGTGATGGATGTATTAATTAACTTGACTGTAGTCCAGTTTTGTCTGTATCAAATCATCACATTACATACCTGAAATATATCCAATTTATAGGGCTGGTGGAGTGGCTCAAGCAGTAGAGCACCTGCCTTGTAAGTGTGAGGCCCTGAGTTCAAACCCAGTACCACCAAATATGTGTGTGTATGTGTGTGTATATACATACCTATGCATCTATACAATATACAATTTTTATCTAAGAACTAAATATAAAAAAGAATATTGTCAACAACTCTCTAAAAATACTGAATCTCTTTGAAGTTATAGTACTAATTTTATCAGAGTGGAAGAATTTCACTCAGTCTTTTTACTTAATTCTGGCACAATTGCTTTTATTATATTAGTGCTTTTTTTGTTGGGTTTACTGCCATGGTGGAACTTGAACCCAGACCCTGAGGCATGGCAGGCACATGCTCTGCCACTGAGCTACAGTGTCAGCCTCTTCACTCAATTTTGATATCTCATTCCCACAAGAACATGCAAAAATGGGAAAGTTCTGATGGACACCTTTGAACTAATTAAGAAAATTTGAGTATGTACTATGTGTTAGTCCATTGTTTATTGTATAACTTCATACCTGAGGCTAGCACTTTATAAATAAAAGTTTACATAGTTCACAGTATTGGAGAATGAAAATCCGAGATTGGGTAGCCCATGCTTTTGGCCTCTGTGAGGGTCTTGGCGCTACACTGTAATGTGGTCGGTGGCATCAATAATCACAGCTGAATGTACAGAGGGGAGAGAGAGAGAGAGAGAGAGAGAGGAAGAAAGAAGAAGAAGAAGAAAGAAGGAAGAAAGAAAGAAAGAGAGGATATTGGGAAGATGGCGGCTAGAGGTAGGAAACAGAAAGCGACCCTCCTATAGTGAAATCTTGGAGAGACACTGGAGACACACTTTGCAGGCATAATCACTGAGAAAAGGCATAACTTTGACCCCTCCACATCTCCAGCCGGTGCAGAGAATCTCCACTTCATGTTAAATGGAGAAATGAGGAGGGCCCCCGGGGCTGCCACTGGCCGGCACCCATACGGCTTGGGAAGACACAGACCAGGTGAGCTTCGTGGTACCGTGGTACTCCCACAGACAAGCCTGGGCCAGAGCATCATAGCCCCCTGGACAGACTGACCTCCCCCTGGGGAAAAAAGAGAAACTGAGTAATAAGTAATAAGAACAGTTAAGACACGCTGGAAAGAGGGTGGGGCACACTGAGCGCTGAAGATTGGGGGAAGGAAATCCTTCCCGGGACTGTAAATAAACAAGCCAGGCGGGCCAGAGATCCTCTGGTGGGAGTGGGGCGCGCACCCAGCAACCAGGAGCGGGACGCTTGTGAGAGTGGAGGAGGGAGAAAAACTCCACAGGAGAGGAGGGAAGACCCACTTCCCACGTGAACTGTAAATAAACATGGCGGCAGCAGGAGCAGCAGCACCGCCCAGTAAGCAGGAGCAGGAAAGCTTCTGAAAGTGGCAGTGGGAGGAAAACTTCAGAGGAGAGGGGGGAAGACCCACCTCCCACAAGAACTGTAAATAAACACACAGGCCTGACAACGTGGTGGCAGTGTTACCTTTCCCAGTGCTTGGAAAGGGGAAAGCCTGTAGCAGAGGCTCCCGCACAGGAGAACTCTGAACAAACAAAGCCTGTGGGACCAGGTGAGTGCTAAGCTCACCCCAGAGATCTGCATAAATAATGCCGCCAGCAACAGCAGGCTGACAGCAGTGGGCAGGCAAGCCAAAGTTGCAGATACCACTCTCAGAACTGCCTCCAAATGCTTTTTTTTCTTTTTCTCCCTACCTTTGATGAGAGAACAACCAAATTACACCTGCAAGCTGAAAAACTGACGGAAACTGTATTGCATTTGAACTTGGGACACTTGGTGGGACTTTGTGTGTGTGTGTGTGTGTGTGTGTGAGTGTGTAATATATTCAACAAAATAATAACGGAAAATTTCCCAAATCTAGAGAAAGATATTCCCATACAAATGCAAGAGACCTCCAGGACACCAAACAGACCAGATCAAAATACAACTACTCCACGACATATCATCATTAAAACAAGTTCAGAAACTAAGGAAAGAATATTGAAGACTGTAAGAGAGAAAAAACAAATAACATACAAAGGCAAACCCATCAAAATCACAGCAGACTTCTCAACAGAAACATTAAAAGCAAGAAGAGCGTGGGGTGAGATCTTCCGGGCACTGAATGAAAATTACTTCAACCCCAGGATACTCTACCCAGCAAAGCTATCATTCAAAACAGATGGAGCAATAAAAGTCTTCCATGTTAAGCAGAAACTAAAACAATATGTGACCACAAAGCCACCATTACAAAAGATTCTGCAAGGGATCCTGCAAACAGAAAGTGACACCCAACTTAACCATGAAAAGGCAGGCAGCACCAAACCACAGGATAAGAAAAAGCAAGACAGTAGAGAGTAACATCAAGTTAGGTACACACAATCAAACCTTCAAACAACTAAGACAACTAAATGGCAGGAATCACCACATACCTATCAGTACTGACGCTTAACATTAATGGACTTAATTCACCCATCAAAAGACACCGTTTGACAAAATGGATTAAAAAAGAAGATCCAACAATTTGTTGCTTACAGGAGACTCATGTCACCGACAAAAGTAACCATATGCTTAGGATGAAAGGCTGGAAGAAGATTTACCAAGCCAATGGCCCCCGAAAACAGGCAGGAGTAGCAATACTTATCTCTAACAAAGTAGACTTGAAACCTACATTGATCAAATGAGATAAAGAAGGACATTCCATACTAATAAAAGGGGAAATGGACCAAAAGGAAATAATAATCATCAATCTGTATGCACCCAATGTCAACGCACCCAATTTCATCAAACATACCCTGAAAGACCTAAAAGCATATATAAACACCAACACAGTGGTTGTGGGTGACTTTAACACCCCATTATCATCAATAGATAGGTTATCCAAACAAAAAATCAATAAAGAAATCCAAGATCTAAAATATGCAATAGATCAAATGGACCTAGTAGATGTCTACAGAACATTTCATCCAAGCTCTACACAATGTACATTCTTCTCAGCAGCCCATGGAACCTTCTCCAAAATAGATCATATCCTAGGGCACAAAGCAAGCCTCAGCAAATATAAGAAAGTAGACATAATACCGTGCATACTATCTGACCACCAATGCAGTAAAAGTAGAACTCAACAACAAAAGTAAAGACAAAAAACATGCAAACAGCTGGAAACTAAATAACTCATTACTTAATGAAGAATGGATCATCGATGCAATAAAAGAGGAAATTAAAATGTTCCTGGAAGTCAATGAAAATGAAAACACAACCTACCGGAACCTATGGGACACAGCTAAGGCAGTCTTGAGAGGAAAGTTTATAGCCATGAGTGCATATATTAAAAAGATTGAAAGATCCCAAATCAATGACCTAATGATACATCTCAAACTCCTAGAAAAACAAGAACAAGCAACTCCCAAAACAAATAGAAGGAGAGAAATAATAAAAATAAGAGCTGAAATCAACGAAATAGAAACCAAATAAACCATACAAAGAATTAATGAAACAAAAAAGTTGGTTCTTTGAAAAAATAAACAAGATCGATAGACCCCTGGCAAACCTGACTAAAATGAGGAGAGAAAAAACCCAAATTAGTAGAATTAGGAATGCAAAAGGGGAGATAACAACAAACACCATGGAAGTCCAGGAAATCATCAGAGACTACTTTGAGAACCTATATTCAAATAAATTTGAAAATGTAAAAGAAATGGACAGATTTCTAGATACATATGATCATCCAAAACTGAACCAAGAGGAAATTAATCACCTGAATAGACCTATAACACAAAATGAAATTGAAGCAGCAATCAAGAGTCTCCCCAAAAAGAAAAGTCCAGGACCTGATGGATTCTCTGCTGAATTCTATCAGACCTTTAAAGAAGAACTGATACCAACACTCCTTAAACTGTTCCATGAAATAGAAAGGGAAGGAAAACTGTCAAACACATTTTATGAAGCCAGTATTACACTTATCCCAAAACCAGGCAAAGACACCTCCAAAAAGGAGAACTATAGGCCAATCTCCTTAATGAACATTGATGCAAAAATCCTCAACAAAATAATGGCAAACTGAATTCAGCAACACATCAAAAAGATTATTCACCACGACCCAGGGATGCAGGGGTGGTTCAACATACGAAAGAGTAGGAAATACTCAGGAGTTAGTAGGTATAGGTAAGAACTTTCTCAATGAAACCCCAGCAGCACAGCAACTAAGAGATAGCATAGATAAATGGGACCTCATAAAACTAAAAAGCTTCTGTTCATCAAAAGAAATGGTCTCTAAACTGAAGAGAACACCCACAGAGTGGGAGAAAATATTTGCCAACTATACAACAGACAAAGATGGATAACCAGAATATACAGGGAACTTAAAAAACTAAATTCTCCCAAAACTAATGAACCAATAAAGAAATGGGCAAGTGAACTAAACAGAACTTTCTCAAAAGAAGAAATTCAAATGGCCAGAAAACACATGAAAAAATGCTCACCATCTCTAGCAATAAAGGAAATGCAAATTAAAACCACACTAAGATTCCACCTCACCGCTGTTAGAATAGCTATCATCAGCAACACCACCAACAACAGGTGTTGGCGATGACACGGGGAAAAAGGAACCCTCTCACACTGTTGGTGGGAATGTAGACTAGTACAACCACTCTTGAAAAAAATTTGGAGGCTACTTAAAAAGCTGGACATCAATCTACCATTTGATCCAGCAATACCACTCTTGGGGATATACCCAAAAGACTGTTACTCCAGAGGCACCTGCACATCCATGTTTATTGTGGCACTATTCACAATAGCCAAGTTATGGAAACAGCCAAGATGCCCCAGCACTGACGAATGGTTTAAGAAAATGTGGTATCTATACACAATGGAATTTTATGCAGCCATGAAGAAGAACGAAATGTTATCATTCGCTGGTAAATGGATGAAATTGGAGAACATCATTCTGAGTGAGGTTAGCCTGGCCCAAAAGACCAAAAATCATATGTTCTCCCTCATATGTGGACATTAGATCAAGGGCAAACACAACAAGAGGATTGGACTATGAGCACATGATAAAAGTGAGAGCACACAAGGGAGGGGTGAGGATAGGTAAGACACCTAAAAAACTAGCTAGCATTTGTTGCCCTTAAAAAAGAATTAACCTAGAAGGCAACACCCACGCACAGGAAATCAATGTGAGTCAATGCCCTGTATAGCTATCCTTATCTCAACCAGCAAAAACCCTTGTTCCTTCCTATTATTGCTTATACTCTCTCTACAACAAAATTAGAAATAAGGGCAAAATAGTTTCTGCTGGGTATTGGGGGGGAGAGGGAGGGGGCGGAGTGGGTGGTAAGGGAGGGGGTGAGGGCAGGGGGGAGAAATGAACCAAGCCTTGTATGCAGATATGAATAATAAAAGAAAAATGAAAAAAAAATAAAGGAGATATTGGGACCCTTAAAAAAAATAAAAAAATAAAGATACAGAGGTTTAGGTTAGAGGAATTGCTGTGAGGAGGCGTAGAGTGTGGAGTAGCTAATAACATTTTAAAAGAGAATGACTAGAATTTGTTTGGCACCAACTGGAAATAGAAGATATAGCAGACAGACTCTGATGAATACTATTACTGGGATAAAGTAAAAAGAAAAAAGAAAGAGGAGGAGGAAGAAGAAAGAAGGAAGAAGAAAGAAGGAAGAAGAAAGAAGGAAGAAGAAGAAGAAGAAGAAGAAGAAGAAGAAGAAGAAGAAGAAGAAGAAGAAGAAGAAGAAGAAGAAGAAGAAGAAGAAGAAAGTAACCTGAGAAAGCTGAATTTACTTTATAACAAGAAGAAAGTAACCTGAGAAAGCTGAACTTACTTTATAACAATCCACTTTTGTGGTAACTAGTTCAGTGCTGTCAGACCTAACCCATTCCCATAAGATGGACATTAATACCTTCCAAAGGAGGATCCCCCATGACCCAATTACCTCCATCCTAGGCCCTACCTCTTAAAGGCATCACCACTTCCTGAAATCGTTACTTTGGGACAAAACTTCCAAGCATCTGAGACTTTGGGGGACAAATTATATCCAAGCCACAGCAGACTAGTTACTAGAGATCATTGAGAAGTTAAAAAAGTTATTGCCTATAACAACAATCTATATGGTTGCTTGAATCAATATTTTTATCAGTCATAGATTTATTTTTGAAGTGCTTATGAGTGAACTCACACTATATGAGACTTGCTTGAAAATGTTGCAGCAAAGAACAACACAAATCAAAACAAAACAAAGGTTGAGATGGATATAAGAAATGGAATGGGCCTGGTGCTGGTGTCTCACACCTGTGATCCTAGTTACTCAGGAAGCAGAGATCAGGAGGATCACAGTTCAAAGCCAGCCTGGGCAAATAGTCCCGAAGACCCTATCTTAAAAAAAAAAGTAAAAACCATCATAAGAAAGGGCTGGTGGACTGGGTCAAGTGGCAAAAGCACCTGCCTAAAAAGTGTGAGGCCCTGAGTTCACATCCAAACCTGGATTTTCAAAATATTGATATGTGAGAACATTTAGTGATAGGACCATGAGAGCCCATTAGGCTATCCTCTGCATTTTTGGGTCAAAGCCCAGAGGAAATGGTCCACTGAGTTTCTATAGGGAGGATCAGACTCTTCTCTGGTAAAACATACAGTGAAGCCTCATCTTGTCCACACCCCAGGGCCACCATGATCCCAGCTGGTCACTCACATCACACATCATCTTGGCAGAGACCCTGTTAACCATAGAAAGTCCAGCCATATCCATCTCAAGGATTCTGTAGACTTCCACAGCCTCCATTCCATTGGCTGTCTCCTAGCAACATGCTCACCCCCGTCCCCAAATCCAAACATGGACAGACAGAGATTCAAGTTAGACAGGAAATATGCCACAAGAGCCTCCCAAGAAGTTCAGGCATTCTTGTCCCACTACACATGGGCCCAAGAAATGAGAGGAGCACAGCATCGATGATGGAGCCCAAAGTCTACACAAAAGCCACTAGCATAGCAAACGTGTTCTCAGCATCACTCAATGAAGGAGCAAAGGGTTAGAACAACTCTACTAAATGAGCCAATTCTCAGCCTTAGAAAGCAAGTAGAAATAAGCATCCAAAGGCCCAATAAACACTGATCCATATTATATTATAGTTCATGCAAATTTTTCTACCAATTTTAAATATTGCTCCATTGCTTTTTCTGGATGCAAACTATTACTCCTAAATTTTCCCTGGCAGTGAGAAGGCACAGGAAACATTCAGAAGAAAGCTGGTTCCAACTCACAAGTACCACTTGTTAAATTTTCAGATATTTTGTAAGGCTTATATTAAACCATTAGTAGTTGACACGGTGGAGCATTTTACAGCACAGAAATTGTTATATACTTCAGACCAGGGTTTGTTTGTTTTTTAGAGAACTGGTTGTGACACATGTCCCAGGACCCCATTGCTTGTCTGACACTCCCTCGTGGACTTGTACCATTTCTTCACTTTTCCAAACTACTTTTCTCTGTTTATAATATGAGAATCACAGTTCCATCTCCTTCAAACTATTTTCTTCTTAAATAAGAACAGTGAATGCAAAGTACTTTGCAAATTACCAAGCAGTGGACAATTACTGCATTTGTTTTAACTCTCACACCTAGTACTTAAGATGTACAAAAATGTCTTTTAATGTTAATATCTGTCTCAGTCCATTTCTTCCCTCCTTCCCTCCCTCCCTCCCTCCCTTCTTTCCTTTCTTTCTTTCTTTCTGGCAGTACTAGGGTTTGAACTCTTGCCCTTGTACTTGCTAGGCAGTGTTCTACCATGCCTTCCCCACCCCAGCTCTTTTTGCTTTAGTTAATTTTTAGACAGGATCTCCTTTTTTGGCCTGGCCATCCTTAGACCAGGATCCTCCTACCTCTGCCTCTTGCATAGCTGGGACCACATGCATACACCATCACACATGGCTTATTTGTTGAGATGGGGGGAGTCTCTAACTTTTTGCTTGAGCTGGCCTTGAACCATGATCTTCCCCATCTCTATCTTCTAAGTAATTGGGATTCTAGGTGTGGGCCACCATGCCTGGTCCTTTGTCCATTTTCTATTCTATTAACACAATACTCCAGACTGGGTAAGTTATAAAGAAATAAGGTTTATTTGGGCTCAGTTCTGGTCCAAGGTGGAGGGACCACATCCAGGATGGCCTGGTTTCCTCTCTCTCTGTCGTATCTCTCTCCTTTCTGTCTCTCTTACTCTCTCTCTCCTTATAAAAGCCACCAGAATTGAATCATGGGGACTTCCCCTGGTGATCTTACCTAACCTTAATCACTTCTTAAAGACTCCCCCACCTCTGAACATCATAGTTGGATTAATATTTTTCCTTTTTTTTTTCTTGAGACAGGGTCTTATTATGTAGTCCAGGCTGGCTTGAACTTGCAATCCTCCTACCTTAGCTTCCCGAGTACTAGGATTACAGGTGTGCAATACCACACCTGGCTAAATTTTCTTGATGATTCAGTGTACGTAAGTTGTGTGTTTTTAGAAGTTTATTAGTTTCATCTAGTTTATCAAATTTGTTGGCATAAATTGTACATAGTATTTTCTTAGAATCCTGTTTATTTGTGTAAAATTGGTTGTAATGTCTTCCATTTCTGTTCTAATTTAGTGTTAGTTCTCTTTTTTCTTAGTATAGCCAAAATTTTATCTATTTTATTGATATTTTTGCAGAACTAACTTTTAAAACATCTATTTTTCTATTTCCTATTTTATTTAATATGTTCTAGTCTTTATTAATAATTTTCTGCTAACTTTGAGTATAGTTCTTTTCCTCCTTTTCTAATTCCTTAGAGGTATAAATTTAGATTGCTGGTTTGTGAACATTCTTCTTTTAATGAACCATTTACAGCTATAAATTTCCCTCTTCATGCAGTTTTTGCCCCATTCCATGAATCTTGGAATATTGTTTTCATTTCCCACTCATCCTAAGACAATTTATTTCCCATGTAATTTCTTCTTCGACCCATTGGTTAAGAACATATAAAGAAATCTTGATTTCTATATATTTGTGGATTTCCCAGTGTTCCATCTGTGATTGATTTCTAATTTCATTTCATTATAATGAGAAAAGATGCTTTGAATTATTTTTGAATTATTTCAGTGTTCTAAAATTTGTTAAGTTTTTTTGTGGTCTGACATATTGTCTATTCTGAAGAATGTGCACTTGAGAAAAATGTGTATTTTTCCTGCTGTTGGATGGAATGTTCTGAATTTTTCTGTTAAGTCCAATTAAGTCTATGGTGTTCAAATCCTCTCTTTCCTTGTTGATCTGCTGTCTGATTCTATGATTGCTGAAAGTCAGATAGTAAAGTCTCCTACTGTGATTGTATTTCTGTCTGCTTCTCCTTCAATTCTGTCAATGTTTGCTTCATTTAATTGGGAGGTTTGGTGTTTGATCCATGTGTGTTTATAATTATTGTATCTTTCTGGTGAATTGACTCTTCTATCATTTAAAGTTTTTCTTTCTTTTCTTTTTTTTTTGTACTGGAGTTGAACTTAGGGCCTACACCTTGAGACACTCTACCAGCATTTTTTATGATTTTTTTTTTCAAGATAGAGCCTTGTGAACTATTTCCCTGGGCTAGGTTCAAACCTCAATCCTCCTCATCTCTGCCTCCTCATTAGCTAGGATTACAGGTAGGAACCACTGATGCCTGACTTTTCTTTGACTCTTATATTAGATTTTTTACCTAAGATTTATTTTTGTCTGATTTAGTATAGCCACACCTGCTTTCTTTTGGTTGCTATTTGGATGGAATATCTTTTTCTTCCTTTTACTTTCAACCTAAGCCTGTCCTTAGATTTAAAGCAAGTCTCTTTTAAACAGCATACATTTGACAGAATGTTTTTAAATGCATAAAATAAAACTCATAGCATTACAAGGGATACTAAATTATATTGAAATTCAATAATCAATATTTAAAACATATTTATGTCATATATTTATATAGCTACTCATTTATTAATTCATAAAATATCCAGATACAGTGGTTGTAGTTACTATTCTTATAATTTTGGAGTAGCAAAAACATAAATGATATTTTAAAATGTATTAGAAACTGTACTGTGATATTTATCTACAGTGTTTTTTGTCTTCATCCACACTGTACTGAAATGTTAAATCCAAGTTAACCAAAACTTATTTCTCCCCAGTGAAATTTCATGGACCCCAGGCTAAGAACCCTGCTTTTTAGGATATCCCTTCATAAGGACTGATGCTCAAAATAGCATTAAATGGAAGAATTAGGAGATGAAGCAAAATGATATTATTTACTTGGAAAAATATAGACAGAGATTGAAGGTGAGGACTGAATGCTATTGCTGGTTTAGTTTTCTTTTTCTTGTGTGTCTGAATTGTGAGCCCATTTAAATGCCCCATAGCCCTGTCTTTCTCATTCCACAACACATGATAATTTGCTTTCATTTCTCTTCTCACCAGGGTATATGGGGCCATGTTGTTCTTGAGCATGGTAGGTGGTATTCCTTCTTGGTGAAAGTTCTGAACCTTTCTGAAGTCAGTTCCAGACTTATTCCTCATCCATTTATTCACCCAACTATTCACTGAGCTGGTCTTTCCTGAGAAGTGAATGAGTGTGTGACGTGCTGGGCAGATCTGGTTTCTGAAGATACGCAGGTGCTTGTGGTGACCCAATTAGTAGATGGGTGCTGTGGGATGCCAAACATTGCCTCCTCCCTGTGAGGACAATGTGGCTCCATTCTGCTAAACCCAATGTGGCCATGTGACTTAACCTGATTGGTGAAATGTGAGCAACAGTGATTCATTCATGTCATGTCCTAGTGGAAACTTGGCAGGGCTGCACAAGCATTGCCAGTACTCTTCCTTCTGCATGGGATTGTGTGCACAGGGTCCCAGATGGAGACTGCTCTGTCTGCTGAGTCCCTTATAATAGACAATGGGGAATGGACCCCATCTGACAAGAGATGGGTGTGTGGAAAGGGCAGTAAATAAACCACAGAGATTTTGTGGTCTTTTGTTATCACATTATAACCTAGTTTGTCCTGATAATACCAAACCAGTTAACAGTACCATTATAGATAGTGTGAAAGATAAACACTTCCAAGAAATGGTTGTTTCCTTCTGGGTCACACTCCTAGAGCAAGCGTCTGATTCAGAGAGGGAAATACAAGGCAAAGTAACCTGTAACCACAACTAAATATAAAATGGCAGCCTGTAGTCTGTAGGTATGGAAGTGTTCCTGTATGGCATTAAAGATTATTATATAATCTTCATTTATGGTATTACAGATTACTGTAGCCTTGCAGATTATTATAGGTCACTCATGTATTATTATGTAATTCACACATAGCATTGCAGATTATTGTTAGTCTGTCCTCTGATACCCAGTGTGCTTGGAAGGGAGCTCTCAGGAGAAGCTTATGGCAACCATACCTCTCTAAAATCTACCCTACCTCCTTAAACATATTATTCTTTGCGGATTTGATAAAAATCTACCAAGAAATCCAAATCAAATTAGTGAAACAGGTAAGTCTGAGAGAGTTGCACAAAATCATCCAACTTTATAAACAATTTTTTAAAGAACAACATTTTAGAGAAGGAAAACTGGACACCAGTTTTTATCAATTATTGTGTGAATTATTTCCCCCAGATTTGCACCTCCATGACTATCATTCGACATTTGTGGACTCCAACACTCTCCCTGGATGGGAATCAACAATCCCACCTTTGAAAAAGAAGTAGAGAGGTACCCTAAGAAAGATCTTTTACTGAAGAATTTAATGTCATGGACATAACTCCTTCTGAGGGACCTTAAAGTATGGTACTACACTCCAGTTTTAAAACTGACAATGTTTTCCTAAAGCTGCAGATCATTGATTTTTATCATATCTTCTCCATCTCACTCCATCCTATTCCAAGCAGCTGTGTGAGCAAGCTACATGTCAGCTGACCTGATGTATCATCTTGTATGTGTAACAGATGATTTCAAGGGCAAACTTGAATAGTACTGGGAGCATCAGGATGCAAATGGTTTTATACAAAGTGATGTCTTACTTTCTATTTTTTAAATTAAAAATAGAATTTCTACTATGCGGGAGGTTATGGGAGGGTTGTAGTTCATTGACAGGATTCTACCTGGAAGAACAAGCTGTGTGTGGTGGTTCACACCTGTAATTCCAGCTATGAGGTAGGCAGAAGCAGGAGGATCATAGTCCAAGGCCAGCCCCAGGGAAAAAAGTGAGACCCTGCCTGAAAAATAACTAAAGCAAAAAGTGCTGGGGCCTGGCTCAAGAGTTAGAGTGCTTGCCTAGCAAATTGAGTTCAAACTCCAGTACTTCCCTACCTCAAAGAAATTGGATTTCCAAGTACTTTTTCTTAAAATGGACTTTTTTCTAGGAATAATTTACATCAAGTACAATTTGATAATTTTTACTAAGTTTATAGGGCTGTATGCCGATCAGCACAATACAGTTCTAAAATCTTTCTGAGGCAGGATAAATGGGGCTATAAGATGACATGAAAATCATTAAAAAAAAAGTCAAAGTATATTGAGAAAAGCCAGAGTCAGGAACTGAAGCAGAAAACCAGTAGAGCATCAGGGAATTGAATGTGTACACCTGGACTCCCTCCATCGCCCTCCCTTTTTTAGATGCTAAGAGAGCTAAGAATAGAAGGTAATCAGAGGTTATACCCATCGTTTCCAAGTTTTGGCTAATAATAAAACCATCCTAACACCTTCATCTCCACATTTGAGTAATGGGAAAGCCACTCATGGTCTCCATTTGTGCAATAGCATTAAAACAGGAATTTAGCAAAAGCATTAAAGGTTGCCAGATGACATGACCATTTATCTAGGAAAATTAAATCCTGACACCCAAGCTTGGTCTAGAAGATATAAATACACCTGGGGTAAGGACCTCATTTTGAGCCTCTTGCTTCACTTCCTGTGTGTCAGGGGGCACTCTCTTTCCCTTCTCCTTCTCCCACTTTACCATCCTGCTTTGCTAAATAAATCTTTGCTTTCTTTTTTTTCTACATTGTGTTCCCTTTTTTTGTGAAATCCCTCAAAATGCTTTTGGTTGTAGATATGAACAGTGACTAGGGAGCTGAGTCAAGGATTTCCTCCTTCTTTCTTATTGGAGATCTTCCTCATCCCTGGCTCTTTTCTGGTGACAATTCCACCACAACATAAAATTCCTTTGTGCCTATTTGCAGTCTGTCCCTATCCTGAACTTGTGTATACATTTCACACAGATGGAGTCTGCTGATGGGCTATTGTATCATTCTTTTTCTTTGAATAATTGTTTTTCCTCATGTAAGTTGTAGCATGTATTAATAGTTTGTTTCTTTTTACTGCCAAGTAGTATTCCATCAACCAATTGACAGACAATTGGGTTGTTTCTACTCTTGGGCTATTTTGAAAAATGATGCTATGAATATTTTGGCACAGATTTTTTGTGGGTATCATGGGCAGATCCCAGGAGTGCAATTGTTGGGTAGATGAGTCAGTCTATGTATAACCTTTTTTTCCCTCCTGGGGATCAAACCCAGGCCCTTGCACATAGTAGGTAAGTGTCACAGGTACTTAAACTGCTTTTTTCTGAAAAGCACTGACTTCTTACTTGGGCTCATGAATTAACTAAAAGCAGGAAAGCTTGGTATCCCTGTCTCTATTTTGTATCTTCTTTGCACTGAGTTCTTCTCTAGACAGTCACTGTGCAATCATCTTGGAATCCAGGAAGGACTGGACTGTTCTATAACATCTTTACAAGGAGGGATGGAGAAAATGGTTTCCAAAGAAGGGAAGAGCAGAGCCTCCTCAGGACAGGCCACCTTCCAGGCAACAAAGAGGTGGCTGCTATAACAGAGATAATGACTGCTCTGGAACCCCTCCTAAGTCAGACTGAGATAATGGTCAACCAGGACATACCTGTGCCTGAGACTGTTTAGCTATGCCTATCTTTTGCCTCCTGCCCTAATTCTTTTTTTTAAAAATTTAATCCTAAAGCTCATGTTGTACCCTGAAGATGGCTAAAGATGGGCCAAAGTGTTTTCTTTGCCTCTTCCAGTGGCTGCCTGTGTCATGTAATAAATCTCCTTTCCTCACCTTTTCCCATCTATTTTTTGGCATGTTGGGGTGAGTGGATAGACCTAATAAGAGGAGCTTCAGGCCTGTAACTCCAGCATCATAAGCAGGCTACCACTGAGCTATACCCCAACCCTATTTTTAACCCCTTAAGAAACTTAAAACTTTTTCCAGAGTGGCTGCACAGTTTTGCATTCCCATTGGGTTAGGTTTTTCCCAATGGGTTAGATGGATGCTCTCTTGCCCTAGCATATGTTAACACTGATGTCCTCTCTGCCCTGGGGATGGAGGACCTTCAACACTCCCAGGGAGCAGGGTCCTAACATCTGATCACCTGCAGACAGAACCAGCAGTGTGAACTGCTACCAGGAAACAGCCATTAGTGTGGGCAGATTCACCATGAAGACATAGAAATTTTACTCAATAGGTCAATTCTCTGAGATACCTAGAAATATATTTGTAGGCAGCTGGTAGGACCATAGATACAAGACTGTCAAAATCAGAATCTTAAGGAAAAAAATTGTGGTAAGGTTTTTATTATAACACTTGATCTATAAACTTTTATCCTACCCTAATCTTGTACTGCCTAGGTCACCTAGCTGAATTTCTATCCCCTCTTCCTCCAACTTGTCTGTCTTTGAGGATCAGATGCCTCTTCAGGTGAGCTGGACAAAACTGGTTGGTTCTAAGAGGGCAGTCAGAGTGACCAGGAGACAACCTCTAACTTCAGTGCAATGCCATTTGCATGCTTAATGACTACATCTCCTACAGTGCTGTGACAGCTGACAGTAGCCATGGTGATGGCTAGAAAGAACCATACAAGAAGTGAAAAGAATTCCCAGAAAAATCCCTGCCCAGTCCCAGAAAAGACATGAATATTCCTCCCCTTCATTAGCCTCCCCTTCCCCTCATTTCTGTTGCTGTACATTTAAAACATCTCCACCATCAACACGAAAAGAAGTTGATGGAGGATTGAGGGGGTGGGGGGGAGGGAGGGGGTGGAATGGGTGGTAAAGGAGGGGGTGGGGGCAGAGGGGAGAAATGACCCAAGCCTTGTATGCACATATGAATAATAAAGCAATAACAAATATAAAAAAAAAAGAAGTTGATGGAAGAATCTATCTCTCCCTTCTCTTATTGTTGGCCAAACTTTCATTTTCTCTCAATGGGCACTCAGGGTTGTCACAATTCTGTGAGTGGAAAGGGACCTAATTTGGGGTCCAAAATTGGTAACAGCTGGAGGAAGCTGTAGCTTCCAGCCTTTCAGATTTCTACTTCTTTATCTGGGTGCTGCTTCTCCCTGCTCCTCTCTGTGTCCCTGCCTCCAGGCTTCCTGCATGGAATGGTCTCTTTGTCCCCAGGTCCTCAAGGGACTCCTGCATGCTAGGCAAGTGCTCTACCACTGAGCACCACCTGAATGCCTTTTTAGTGGGGTAGGCCCCTGGTGAGCGCCTCCAGACTGGATGAGGGGCTCCTGTTGTGGGAATCTGTGACACCTCACTGGCCACCTCCTCTTCTTCCTTTCCTCTTTCTTTTTCTTCTGCACTTCCTGTGATCTGTGTGATGGAGTTCTCACCTATTGTGTTTCCACTGCTTTACATTTTTGCTTTGCTTTCTAGTTTTTCTCAACTTTGGCATCCACGCCTATATGGGATGAATTATTTCTATCAGTTTAAATTTTCCAAAGATTTCTTTTTATTTCCCTAACATTCTTTTTTGTATCCTTCCTACCTCCATCCTTGTTTCCCTCCCTCCCTCCCTCCCTCCCTCTTCCCTTTCCATATCTTCCTTTTTAGGCAGTTTGCCTTGTTTCACAAATCTTATCTCTTTCAGGATATTCTTAATGGCTTTAGTTTTTGGTGTGTTTTCCTCTCTTGCAAAGTCTGTTTTATCCCTTCCTCCCTCTTTCCCTTCCTCCCTTTTGAGCCAGTCTGTCACTATGTGGCCCATTCTGGCCTTGAATTCCTAGGCTTAAGTGATCCTCCTGTCACAACTTCCTGAGTAGCTGGGACTACAGGTGTGTACCACTGTGTCTGGTTTCAACTTGGTCTTCTCTCTCCATTTTGGTCTCCATATTTCATGTTGGAAGTTTTCTCAGAAGAGCTCCTGCACTCTGGCTGTCCAATGACATTGCACATTGGAGATGCTTGTCTATGGTAGACCTCATGTGGAGATCTGTTAGGCCCTGTCACTTCCCGAGAGAAGTACCCAACAGTGTCCAGAGTGGAAGGACCAGGATGTATTCAGTGTGTGCTCATTGTAATACATTTGCTAACCCTGTTTGCCAGTGATGCTTGAATCCTTACCTGTAAGGGTGTCTGCCAGCACAGATGTCTCATCCTACCACCTACTGGGTGAAAGTATCTTGTTTTCTGAGGGGCAGGCAAGAAGATACAGCTTGGATGTATACACTGGGAAGGGGATCCAAGGATCAGACTACTTTTAAAGCAGAATTGTAAGTGTGCCTCCTCAATGAAGCCACCTCCTCTTTGTACATTCTTCCTGGTACCTGCCATGCCTAACTGGAAATCACAGCTCAACCTAGAGCCAGAGAGGCAGAATCTGAGTTGAGGCTCCATCTCAACTAGCCTGAGAACTTAATCTCTTCATGCCACAGTTTCCCTATCTATAAAACAGAAGTAATGACAGTGTCTACACCATTAGGATGAAAACATATTCAAACTATGTACAAGAGGACCTGGCTATTACTATGACATTGAGGGGTTCCTGTTTTAAAATCCTGGCTTTCTTGATTAGGACACTCTCCAGGAAGTTCTAGGAAGGTGGGGCTGGGATCTCTGTAGTAGACAGATTTATATTCAAGGGTTCTCCTGAGTTCTAGCAAGACACAATGTCAGCAGCTTTGCCAGGATTTTGTTTTGCTAGCTCTGTCAAGGTTGGTCATTTTGGCAATCCCCAGATTCTGGGCAGGATGACTGTCTACATTGTGTTTTGCCCTGTGCTTGGAATGTGTGCAGGAACTGAATTTCCAGTGTGGGATGGCTGACTTGCACCATGGCTGAATGGTCAGCAGGCCTTGTCTATGTGGAAAGCAACTGAGTCAAACCCTGTGTGGGACCAGTGGTCTGTGTATGACAAGCCCATCAGGGGACTCAGAAGTCCTCTCAGGTTAGAGAACCACTGTTGCTAGCTTGTTGTGGAAAACACAAAGGCTTGGAATTCTGAGGTCGGAAAGGCCTCTGGGGAAGGTCCTTGTGGCCTAAGGTACTTGATACTGACTCTCTGTATGAAAGAGAAGTAGCATACATTATATATACATATTTTACCAACACAAGACTTTTGCACACTTACACATAATTATGTATTACACATAATACCTCCATATGAAAGTAGCAGTACAAATGATGTATGTAAATATTATAAATAAGTATAGATTGTATAAATATATTAGTATCCAGTTCATACACCATAACATATCCACATTAAAGATAAATAATACATGTAATATGCATATATGTATTATACCATGTCTTATACATATGTTAGTATCTATAATTATGTACCAATCATAAGATATTATACATCCATATGAAAGAAAAAGAATATACAATTTATACAATTATACAAATATAGGCTAAGCATATTAGTATCTGTAATTATGCATAAATTATAACATATCCACATGAAGGAGAAACTGAAGTATATAGAAATTATGTCAGTATAGGTTTTATACATATATTCATGTATATAATTATGTATCAGTCATAACACATACTTTTTCTATATGAAAGAGAAATAATACATATAATTAATACAACTTTATGCCAATATAAGTATTAGTATATGCATATTATATAGGTATATTCATACATATTATTATGTGTAAATTATAATGTATACTATGCAACATATAAATATATAGCAATGTAATGTGTTTTATATATAATGTAATATACATAATATGTGCTTACTATTTATCAAAAAATTAAAATGATAAACATTCAACAATGATAGGGAAAACCCATATGGTGTCTAGTATAGAAATAATCTAATTAAAAGTAGCTAAACCAAGCTGATGGAGTGGCTCAAGTGGTATAGAATCTGCCCAGCAAGTGTGAGGCTCTGAGTTCAAACCCCACCAAAAAAAAGTAGCTAAACTAGCTGGATGTGTATTGGTACACACTTGTAATTCCAGCACTTGAGAGGCTGAGGCAGGAGGATAGTGAATTCCAGGTCTGCCTGTAATACATAGTAAGAACCTGTCTCATAAAACAAAACAAACAAAAAGTAGCTAAACCATCACTGACTTCAGAACTAAGAATCTGAGGTTCCCCATAGGGCCCCCTTTTGCTGGGAAAATGGAGGGGAAGGACTTCAAAGTTAAGTCCACAGTGAATTGTGCCTGCAAAAGTTCTCATTATGGCAGTGTTTATAGTATTGATACACTAGAAACAATGGAAGTATCCAGTGATGGAGGAGTGCTGCAGGGAATTCCACTCCACAGAATATGATGATCTAGCCATGTTATAAACTGAGAAGTCTTAAAATATATATTTTAGAAGAAAAATGTGGAACATGAAATTGTTTGTACTTTATAGTCAAAAGATTATGTAGATTCCGAAGGGAATAGAGAATTCTCACTACAAGTGTTTAAACTATTTCTAAGCACACCATAGCTTCCTGGCTATATCACAGAGTGCAAATCCTTGTAGTTCGAGCTCTCACCTTTCTCCAGGGGACTGTTCCAGGGATCTTCCTATTTGAGAAAAGAATTATTTCCCTAGGATGCTGTGCTTGATGGCCTCTTTGTTTCCAAAGTGTGTTAAAGCCTTCCACTGCTTTCCTATCTCCAGTAAGTAGGACAGCATATTGAGGACTGCCCAGGGCTTACTTTGTCCCTTTTCTGTATGTGAAGTAGGCAGTGGCTTGTCCATCTCCCTCCAGTGATAATGAAATGACCTCATGCTGAGTCTGATACTCTTGTGCGCTGCCTGGTCACCATGGCAACAGTGTGATACGGTGATAGTCTCCCTCTATGAAAGTGAGATCCGAGCAGTGGCAGGGCTCAAATGAAGACTTCACTTACCCTTGTAGGATTGTCTTTGTGGGGGTTGTTGGGGTCAGGTTGACTTTAGTGGGAATTCCTGCTCTGCCACCTGGTAGCTATGTTGTCCTGGCAAGTCCCTTAGCCTCTTTGGGCCTCAATGTAAAATGAGGGATAACAGGACTGATGTGATAGAATCATGAGGATCAGATGAGCCCATGCCTTTGAAAAAGTGTGGCCCCCCTGTCACTCAATGGGTGGGGAACAGAGCTTCTCAAGTGGAGGAACAATACTTTGAATGTGAGAAATAAAGAAACAGCACCTGGGAAAAGGATGAGGCTGGCTAAGCCAGCCTTTCTGACCCTTCCTTGGAGCTGACCAGGGTGCAAGGCCTACTTCTCAGGACAGAGATTCAGGTCCAGGTTTGTAGTGCTAAGTGTCTCACTCTCCTTGGTGCTGAGATGCCAGGTCCCACTGATGGGTGACCTGTGTCACAGTATTTTTATGCCAAAGATGCTCCACACCAAGTTGTGCCAATCAGTATATGGTCACCTGAGGTTCCTGCAGAGACCAGACCTGTCACCTGGACCTAGGGACCTATAGTTTGGATATGACTTGAGTCCCCCCAAAGGTTCATGTGTTGAGAACTTTGTTCCCAGAGTGGCAGGGTTTTTTCTCTTTTTTTTGTAGGCATATATTAATTGTGCAAAGTGGTTTCCATGTGATGTTTCCATGTAGGCATATAATGAACTTTGATAAAATCCACCTCCATTATTTCTCTTTCTCATCCACTCTCCCCCCCATTTAAAACAATTTGTAATGGGTTTGATTTTCCTATTTTCATACATGTGTATGAAGTACTTTGATCATATTCACCAGGGTGGCAGCTTTGGAAGGTGATGGTGCCTTTAAGATGTGGGTCCTATGTGAAGTCCTTAGGTCCTTGCAGATGCTGCCCTTAGAAGGGTTTGTGGAACCCCAGCTTTCTCTGCTTCTGGTTTGAGATAGATGCTCTTGCTTGCTCCCACACATGCTCTGCCAGCTGCCATTCAACATGGGACTCTCACTGAAACTGAGCTGATGCAGGTGCCATGTTGCTGAGCCTCCAAACCTGTGAGCTAAATACACCTGTCTTCCTTGCCTTCATAAATAGCCTGTGTTAAGTATTTCATATAGCGATGCAGTACAGGAATAGTACAAGACTTCTCCCTCCATGATCCACTTGAGGTGTGGCTCTCATTTCTCCCCTTCTAAACAGCCTGTAGTGCTTGGCCATCCCACCGTCTTCCCATGAGATTGTGGGGAAAGAGCTCCCTTCTGTCCCCAGCCTCCTCCCCGAGGACCTCAATTTCTGGCTTTAACAAAACTGGGACTCCACAACCCTCCCTAGCATTCTATGAGGACATTCCCTCTCCCAGCCTGTCCCTCAGGAGGCACAATTAGGGGCCTTCATTTGCCTCCATCTGTCCATATATCTTAGTATGCATCCCTAGGCTGCAGTCTCCCTATGGAACTCAAGAGCTCTGGGCCTGACTGAGCCTGGCCTTTCATTGGCCAAGTCCCCCACTTTCCTCTCCCACAGCCCATTCCTGACTCCTGCTAGCCTGTGTTCTCCACACCCTCCCTTCTCTGCCATCATTTCCAAATGAACCCTCCATAACAACTCCCTCCCTGTCTTCCAGCTCATACCAAGGCAGACCAACACCTACAGAGAAAACCATACCCCTGTCCTGGGACATGACAGGGTCATAGCTGGCCCTTTATAACACACTTTCCTCTCTTGACCAGTTGACAGTATCCTTTACTTCCCTCAAGCAGATTCAAACATTCATTCTTAAATTCTTTACTTAAGTGGACCATATCACTTTTAAAGTACAACCTTGTTTTGGGGTTACAGAGAAAATCAAATGAAACATCAAAATCAAGCATGTTTTTGAGCTCCTATCACAGCCACAGACCAATTTATCTACCAGTATATCTACTCATGGTGCTGGCTCCCCAGACCCCCCAGCCTTTCCTAGCCAGCTCTGCCTGGGGGCTACTCCCCCATAACCCCATAACCTAGCTCTCTGCACTTCTGGCTTCCTGTGGATTTCCTCATTCCCTGGTCTCCCACTGGGAGGCACCAACAGGAGACCAGGGAGTGGGGAAAGAGAGGCTCAGTATTTCTTCCCTATTCCCTCCTCTTTATCAGTCATTTTAGTCTTCTTAAACTACAGCTCACCCTGTCAGCTTCTCTAAAATTCCAACTAGAATTCCACTGGCCACAGTGTGACTCAGTCTCCTTTCTTTCTCTCAACGCTGTAGGCAGACATGGCTTCTGGTTCATATGAATCCTTGATATACTACCATCCTTCTAAGTGATTTTAACCCCATCTCTAGAAGAGTGCTTTTCATGAAAGTCTCTCCATTGGAACCATGTGGAAGGTGGAAACTCCTGTGTCCTATATGTACCCTGCAGGGTCTGCTTATCAATTTTGGCCCCTTCCCAAGGGTAAGGTGTTCCATTTCCTGCATAAAAAGCAAGAGCTCTACCTGTGTTTTTTACTCTCTCTCTTTCCCATATCTTAATCTCTCCCATTCTGTTCTGCTTTCTTAAAAACATGCTACATCTTCCATCCCTGGCTGTGTTCTCTCAGCTCTACTTCTATCTATTGTATTGTGTCTTATCTTAACTTTCATTCCTTTCCTTCTTCTGTAAAGTATGATCTTTTCACTCATTTTTGTCTCTCATTCAGTTGGCACCATTCTCCTTCCTATGATGTCTGATGATGGATAATCACCACCTGCAAAAGAGAGGTCTCAGCAGACACCTTATACAACTTCTCTGAAGCAGGGTGATTCATAGTAATGACTATGGCTTCAGAGTCAGAACACTTTGCCAGCTCCTAACCTAGCATGGTCCTGGCACATTTCATAACTCCTGGGACCCTTGGCTTCCCTTTGGGCAAAATGGAATGTAAGCTATGTATAACTGGTGAGCCTTGCTCGCATGTGGGGACACTTCATCAAGGTGGTTATTGTAGTCATGACTTCATTTGTTAACCACAGTAATTATCTGTTGAAAACTATTCTTCTATGGCATCCATCAAACGAGGTTTCCATTTTATTCTCCAAATAATTCTGAGTTCTTTGTTGTTATTTTGAGAGAGGGTATTACTATAGAGACTTGGCTGGGCTAAAACTTGAGATCCTCCTGTCTCTTCCTCTTGAGTGCTGGGATTCTAGGCATGTGCCACAGTGCCTGACATTTGTCCACTTTTTTGTAGTGCCCATCTGGAAATTCTGGCATTTTTAAGTTTCAACCTCCAACCTTGGCTGCTCATCAGCACTGGTTGTCTCTACATAAGAGGCTCCACCACTCACATGCATTTCACACCTAGCCTTCACCTCTGACCTGCCTAACTCATCACCCTAATGGATTGGACCCCACTCAACCTGATCATCCCTGGAAGAATTGTGGACTTCTCTCTATATTTCTCTCAGTAGGAGATTCTAGGCTGTGGCATTACCAAATCTGGATTACCAGTCTGGGGCCAGAAGTTTCTGGGTCTTGTCAGAGAAAATTCAAAGATGGACAAAGAGGAGACTTAAGCTGGAGCTGATTTACTAACGTAAAACCAAGCCAAAGTGTGCCTCCAGGTGGGAGGATGGGCAGGCTGAAGAAGGAGCTGTGCTAAAGGTGCCAAGACCTCAAACTTTTATCGGGGGTGGGGCAGTGGACACTGGGGATGGTCATTCTTGAAAAACTGGGTTATGTGTCATTAATTTCCAGAGCCTTGGTTATGTGTCAGCAGCTCTCCCACATGTTGGGTGGGAGAGTTCTTGGCCTTGGATGGTGAGACTGGGTTATCATTTTCCATCTTCTGTAGAGTCAGTAAGACCCTGTTGTACACCACAACTTGTTCCATAATATCAGCAGTCCAGGACATAATTTCTTATCAACATCCAAGCCACTGTTCTCAGGCATCAAGTTTCTTCACTCCCTGCCTAACTCCTTTATGTTTGGGGGTGCTGGGAATAAGCAACCTCTACTGTCAGCTCCATCTGAGAGGCTCAGAAGCTGGGTACTTTCTTCTATTTTGCTAGAGACTTATAGTCTGTTTTCTATTGCTAATAACACCATCCCAGAGATGAGGTGAGCTATTTTTTAAAAGATGCTTATTTTGGCTTATGGTTCTGATCCAAGGACATGGGATTGTATGTGGCAATAGTCTTCTTGCTGGCAGAATCCTGAGGTAGCTCAGGGCATAACATGGTGAGGAGTTTCTGTGTGTGTGTGTGTGTGTGTGTGTGTGTGTGTGTGTGTGTGTGTCCTCTTTTGGCAGTACTGGGGTTTGAACTCAGGGCTTCTTTCTTGCTAGGCATGTGTTCTACCACTTGAGCCATATCCCCAGCCTCCCCAATCCCTTCTTATAAAGCAACCAAGATTCAATCAGGAGACTCCACCCTGATGACCTTGTCTAATCCTAATATCTCCAAAGGCCTGGTTTCTAAACACCATAGTCAGATTAAATTTCCATCCTCTTAATTCCTCACATTGAGGATTGGATTCCAGCATGGGTTTTCAGAGAGAAAAAACTATATTCAAACCATAGTACAAACTATCAAAATTTCATCTAAATTTGTCATTACCTAACTTTTCATCCATCTGTCCTTTTATCCATCTCTAGGTTGTTGCAAGCTGATAAGCCAGATATGTGGGCTTTAGGGAATAGGGCCTAAAATAATTGTTCAGCACTCTCCTGGAAGAGCAAAGGGCTCTCCTGTGAGTGAGGGTCTTGGCAGCTCCATTCTGATGCTGATGCACCAGTGGGCTTTTTTTTCCTTCTATAAAATGTTCACTCCATCCTCCTGGTAGGTTTTACTGCACTATTGTGGTTTTGGAATATTAATCACCCTCTTTGATTATACTTCGTTTCATATTTAGTAAATTTATACTGGTATTCATATTTTTTAAATGACCCATTTCCTTCCATTAGCTTCATCATAATAAAAGAACTCAAAGTCTCCTGTTGGTTAAGGGGTTAACTGTGTGATTTTAAGATTTTTCCTCCTTGGAGACTCAGCCTGCATAGGTGTTCTCTATTCCTTTATTAGAAAAGAATTGAGGGCCAAGGGCCTAGGCTTTGAATGTGCATTCAGTGTACATTCATAATAAAAACTGAACCGAATGGCACATTCATGGCTTCTCCTTGATGTAGAAGAAAGGGTGAGTGAAAGTTTGGGGCACAGCTCACCTCCAAGAGAGTGGTCCTGTTCTCACTCAGACCTGGCCCGTTGATCATGAATTTCCTTTTAAAATTATTTTTCCTCTTTCCATAGCATCTGTCCTCTTCTTTCCAGCATCTTTGTGATCGAGCTGGGTGGATTTTTTTTCCCTCCTTTTTTTCCCACACTGCCGTTGGATAAAAGATCCCGCCCTTGATTGAAGTGGAATCTTCCACTATTGAGGGAGCCTTTGTTGAATGAGTCATCCAGTCATCCACAAGGTCGCACATTGGCTGAGGCCGCTGGAGACAGGGGATTGCCTGGCACCGGCTGCAAGGCCTGGCTTCATTCACAGAAATGCTGGCTCGCTCACTAGCCCTTTCATTCACACAAACAGCATTTCATTCACATTTTGCTGTTTTTGTCTGCTTCTAATGAAGATCATGATTTGAGAATGATGGGCTGTTCTGCTTTAGGTTTGAGGGGGATTCGGATAACCATCAAAATCGTCTATGGCTTGTGCATTTGCTGTTGCTGTGCAAGCTAGGGGAAGGGAAAAAAAGAGTGTTGGGTGGCTGTTTTGCTAGGGCTGCGGCGCAGGAGGAGAGCGGTGGGGACGCGTTTCCTGCGCGGGGTACTTCTCAGCTTCTCTATGCTCCTGCGTTCTAGGAGCCGGCTTCACTCGTGCGCCCGCCATGAGTGGCGCTTATTAAACCCCACTCCACAGAGCTCTGTGCAAGACTCAGGACCTCATGTACCACCCAGGTTCAGTTTTGGGCGTGAGAAGTCTCAGGGTGACCTGATAGTGTGCTAGAGGTGAATTCATTTGCTTGCATGTAAGTTGCTGGGAAACTTTGATAGTGAGTGTTTCACTGTGGGTAGGTTATTTTAATGCATGAGGCAGACTGGTAGAGACCACCAAGGAAGGGATCAGGGGATGTCAATGTCTGCAGCAGATCTTTTGGGGGTGGAGGGGCGCTCCCAAGGCTCTGTTCTCCTGACTGCGGGGAAGAAGGCCTATGTGTTTCATTTTAAGCTTGAGCCTGACTCCTGAAATCAAAGCATTTTTCCTCAGAATTTGAAATGCAGTGACAGCAGGTGTATTTTTTACCCTTTCTGACTGCAGGGCTGCAAGCAGCACCTGAAGGGACATTGAAATGTATTGGTAGCATTTCTTAGGATTTTTCCAGAGCTGGAACACATTCAGTTGGAATTAAACCTGAAAATCAGCCCCCTTTTTGGAATAGATTTCTGGAGCCTGTTGCCACTCATCAAAAAAGCACTATTCTTTTTTGAAATAGATTTTCAACTTAACCCTGGCTGAGAGACTGCTGTAAATTAGCAGAGACCTTGAACAGCAGAAGTTCATATGCAGGTTTGTGGAAGGTTTTTTTTTTTTTTTTTTTTGAGGAACTGCAATGCCACAAAGACACTCCTCATGGCTGCTCTGTTGATTTGAAAAACAAAACAAAACAAAACAAACAAAAATCAAAAAAAGTAACCAGAATATTGGTATGTTATGTTCACCTGGGGGTGCATATTCCTTTTTTTCCTATTTAAAAATTATGGTTGCTTTCCAAGTAAGAATTCATGAGGATTCGCTGAAGACTTATTCTTAAAAAGCCTTTGTCACATTTTAACGCATCGCTGTCAGACACTTTTAGGGCTCACCCAGATGAGTTGAGGGAAGAGGAAAAGCTAGCATGGAATAAGGGGTTTCTGAAAGTTCATTTGATCATTTGAAGGAACTGAATTTACCTTTGACACAAACTAGAAAAGGGGGGATGGGGAGATGCAAATCAAAGGTTGGAAGGAAATATATGGGAAGGTAGAAAAAGGCAATTTGAGAATTGATTGGCTCCAGTTGCTGTCAGAGGGTGGATGTCAGGTTTTTTTTTTTCGAGTTTGTTTTTTTTTTTTTTTCCTGCTACAGGAAGTGATTTGCAGTGCTCACCGAGCCTTTGTTGAGAAGGGTGTCCTCACAGAGTGAGTCATGCTTTTGCTGTGTGCAGCCCAAGCAGCTGGGCGTTCGCTCCATCACAGGCAGCTATGACTTTTAGAAAGCAAGCGTTCAGCCCCAAGCAGCGGGCTCCGGGGCGGGGGCTGCCGGGCAGCGGCCGTGCTGGCTTTTAATGGTAGGAGGGCTTGGTCCTGAGACTTCGTGCTCCGTCTCCAGAAGGCGGTCCTGGGACCTCTGTTCTTAGTCCAGCTCCGGGGCCCGCGGCTAATCTGCCATGCGCGGCAGCCCGGGCCGGGGCCGGCACTAGCAGCGCCCGGGCGGATGCGGCGAGCCCACTGAGGGGCATGCTTCCACGCACCAAGTACAACCGCTTCAGGAATGACTCGGTGACATTGGCCGATGACCTTCTCCACAACCTGTCGGTAAGCGGCGGCGGCGGCAAGGTCGCCTACCTGGTGTCCTGCAAGGCGCTGCACAAGGCGCCCGAGGATGGGCCCGGCAGCCTGGGCCACCTGCTTCACAAGGTGTCCCACTTGAAACTCTCCTGCTCGGCCCTCCGCGGTCTGTCGTCGGCCGCCTGGGAGCGGGCGGGCGTGCGGCTCTCGAGCAGCTGCAGCGCGCCCAGCCTGGCCGCCCTGGACCGTAGCGCGCCCCCCGCACCCTGCGCCCAGGCCGAGAGCATGAGCGCAGCCAGGAAGGGCCGGCCGGGCGAGGAGCAGCTGCCCAGGCCCCCGCGGGGAGCGCCGCACGCCATCGACCAGGTGCTGGGGCCGGGAGTCACCTAAGTCACCAAGGTGGGTACAGGCGCTGGCCGCCCTGGCGCTGATCCCAGGTCAGGGTGCTGTGCCAGCTCCCTTCTCTGAAGGAAGGTGTGGGGAAACATCCGAGAGGGTCACATTAGAGGCCAGGAGATGCGCACTCCTTAGCAATCAGCTGGACTGGCAGTGGTGACTTTGGAAAAGGGTTGAACAATCGCGTGACCTCCCGCTGTCCTGCTTTCTCCTGGGTTCCACCCTTTTGGCATGCCTTTGACAACTGGCTTCACCAGATGTCTGGCCAGTGCCCCTTTCGCCATGGGGCGCCCATCCCTGGGACCCGGGTCCAGCCTAGCAAGCGTTTATGAAGCACACTTGTTAGACCCCAGCAGCCCCTTCGGGGATGCAGGAATGTCACTACTTCTGTGCCCTCCTCTGGTGGTGGTAGTGGCGGGGCAATTTCTTTTTCCCCGCTGCAAAAATCCCTGGCTCCTGACAGGGCAGGGCAGGCCAAAAGCTGTCTTGCTTCTTACCAGACAGGTTCTACTTTCTTCCTAGCAAGGTTTTATTTGGTGTTTGTCTTTCATTTCATTAGGAATGGTTTTGGTTTATAGTAGCGAGAGGAGAATTTAAGACTATTTCCCAGTGACTGTAGTCTTCCACTGCAATGGACACAGAGGAGCCAAGGTTGTTGCACGCAGCGCCACAGGCTGGAAAAGTTTTTCTTGCCACATAAAGAATGATAAAATCATAATGGAGTTAGTAGAATTCCTCCTTTATACAAGGGTGCCATGATATTTAAGGAGCAGAGTTCAATTGATCTGCCACGCGCTTATTTCCCTGTACCTGTCTGGCTGCAGGCAGTCATGGCCTCCCTAGCTGGACATGCTTCCCCTAGAGAAGCCGGGATAGTCCAGGTGGCATTATTTCAGTCTTGCCACCCAAGGCATGGATTTTCATTGAAAAGGACATGAGACACAAACTCTACTCCCACCTGTGTTAGTAACACCGAAGAGCCTGGAGGTTGTCTGCTCTGTAAATACTTGCTGAGATCAATTTAAAAATTCAGCAGAAGGACCCTGCAGGGAAAGTAGAGTCTCTTGGAAATCTTGTAACCAAATTTCCAAAGAAATTTTTGGGTTATCTTTAACTATGGAAAAAGTGTTTATAAATAAAGTGACCATTGGTGTAAAAATAGAGTCCTGTCACCCTGATCTGCATTTCAATTTGACCTGCTTCTTAGCCTCTGAATATGGAGCATGATATTTTACCAAAAAGGATCAGCATAAAATATGCACATTTCATTGAGTTTATCTTAAAGGAAAATGAATATTCTTCTTGTATTGCTAGTTTAAATTACATATCTAGGGGCCAAAACCAAAAATCAAAGCCAAACAAAGACCCTGAAGCCTGTGAGACAAAATATGATCCTAGTGTATATCAAATACTTGTAGAATGCTAGGATTATATTGCTATTTTTTTAAAGCCTACACTTAAAATAGACAAACAGATCTTGGCCAAGCTATTCTCAAACAATTTCCTTTAAAAAGTCACTTTGCTTAGGGCTTCAGTTTTGCTTTAGAAAGAAGGCAGATATTCAGTACCAAAGGTCAGATGTGGGAACATACTGTTGAATGTACTAAAATAAGTCTGCTCTACTCAGACATTCTGTCCTTACAGGCTTTGTGAGTTGCCCCACCCCTAACCCCATCAGAAGTGGTATTTGAGAGTGGAGGGCTGGCTGACTCTGCTCAGAGCCTATCTGTGTCCTGGGGGCTGCAGTAACCAAGGGGACACACAGCATGATTAATTAGTGCTCTGTGCTGTTGGTGGTTTGCCTCTTGTTTATCAGCATCTGTGAATAGTGATGTCACGTGAACATAAAATCAGGTGTGATTTTTCTCCAGGCTTTCCTGGAGAAGTTTGAAATCATGCAGCAGGAAATCAGGCACTAAAGGCCAATTTCATTTCATGTGTGCATGTTTGGTTCACATGATCATGTGGGTCTCTGTTGGTGCACATGTGCAAATTTCCACATTGCCCATGTTCAGTTTAAAACCATGAAATTATTTTATTGAAACATCATGGAACTGAAAAAAACCCTTAATTTCATGTTATTTACTGATTTGAGAGTAGTTCTATTGGTATTCTTGCTTTAAAAGATCTCTGGTAGATAGAAATGAGTAATCTGTCATAATACCGGATATCAGTTATAACATCTGAAGGTTTAGAATTTGGTAAAGGACTCTTTGATATAAATTTTTTTTCTAAATTAAAGAAAGCCACAGATGTTTTCCAGCTTCCTGGAAAATTCATGTAGTGGGTCATTATAGATTTTCTCTTCTCATATAAATGTCTATTCCTAGGTGATATGAAGATATGCAGACCAGAAGGATAATTCACAACCATTTCAATTTCATCTACTTGCTTGGGGGAGATCTATAAAATACTGAAGTCTGGGAGGTTTTGATTATTTAGGAAGCATCAAACCATTTCAGCAGCAGCTCCTAGTATTAATTAATCAAGGCTCAAAAATTTAAACCTAGGCAGGAATGGGTGGCTCACACCTGTAATCCTAGCTACTCAGGAGATAGAGATCAGGAGAATTGCAGTTCAAAGCCAGCCTGGGCAAATAGTTCCCTAGAACCTATCTCAAAAATCCCTTCACAAAAATAGGGCTGAGTATGGCTCATGGTGAAGGCCCCAAGTTCAAGCCCTGGTACCACACATGCACAAAAACAAAAACAAAAACAAAACATCTGGGAAAAGCTTCTGAATAACAACAGAATTCAAAGCTCACAGCAAGTTTAATGTGTCCTTCTTGCCACCACTGAGCTTGCTGTCACATACCAGCAGATTACACAATCAGCCAGGCCTCCCTGACAGCAGCTTTGTATTCCCCTAAACATTCCTGACACTTGTTTTTTCACTTGTGGTAATGTAGGAGAGAAGGAACAAGAAAGCATGTCCTGGATAGACAGGAAAAAAAAATCCAACATCAAAACAATGAATATTGGGCTGGTGGTGCGGCTCAAGTGGTAGAGTGCCTAGGAAGTGCAAGTGAGTATCAATTATGGTGCTGTCTGCCTTTAAATTTTATCGCCCTGAAGTCAGAGCTGGCTGGGACCCTGCTCATCTGTGGCTGCTGTTGGTACTTAGCAGGTTCAAAGGCATTAGGGAAGAAAGTTAGACAAGCTAGTCCATGGGAAGAGAAAGTTCCTAAAGAGCTTCTGGGTTGATGCGGAAGAGCTGTCTGAAGACAAGCCTTCTGAAGGTAAGCCTTGACATTCAGGATGAGGCTGGAGCTGGGAGGTGTCAACATTTGACCTGAAGGACATCCCCACAAGGAGGCTCCTCCTTAGAACACATTTTAGTCCTAAAAAAGGCTAAGGGGATCTGGGAGTATAGCTCAGTAGTAGAGCATGTGCTTAGCATGTTCAAGGCCCTGCATTCAAATCCAAACCCCCCAAAAAAGATAGGACAGACCCAAGTGCCCCAAAATCAGGACATCTAATTTATTCATTTTTATATTAATTTTTAGGTGGTTCTTTCTTTTATTTTTTATTGTTTATACATTTATTCATATGTGTATACATTGTTTGGGCCACCTCTCTCCCCTGTCCCCTCAATCTCCCTCACCTGCCTCACTTCCAGGCAGAACCTGTTCTGCCCTCTTCTCTGATTTTGTTGAAGAGAAAACATAAGAGATAATAAGAAAGACATAGCATTTTTGCTAGTTTGAGATAAAGATAGCCATACAGAGAGATTCTTAGCATTGCTTCCATGCACAAGTATATTACAACCCACATCGGTTCATCTCTAACTGACCTCTTCACTACTTCCTGGTCACCTTCCCATAGTGACCTCTGCTATTTTAAGGTTACTATATTCGCTCCTCTACAGTGGCCACATCAATCACTTTCAAGTTTTAGGTTTCCTTCCCTTTCCCTATTCCTCCTGTACGTGTTCTCCCCTTAGTGTGTGACCAATGTCCAATAATATTACTGCATTTGATTTAGGTCTATAATCCACAAATGAGGAAGAACATGCAATTTCTGGCCTTCTGAGCCTGGCTAACTTTGCTTAAGATGATGTTCTCCAGTTCCATCCATTTACATGTGAATGATAAAATTTCATTCTTCATGGCTGAGTAAAATTCCATTGTGTATAGATACCACATTATCTTAATTCATTTGTCAGTAGTGGGGCATCTTGGTTGTTTCCATAACTTGGCTATTGTGAATAATGCTGCAATAAACATGGGTGTGCTGGTGCCTCTGGAGTAACCTGTGTCACATTCCTTTGGGTATATCCCCAGGAGTGAGATTGCTGGATCATATGGCAGATCAATGTTCAGATTTTTAATAAGTCTCCAAATTTTTTTCCAGAGTGTTTGCTCTAGCTTGCATTCCAAACAGGAGTGTACAAGGGTTCCTTTTTCCACCACATCCTCACCAACACCTGTTGTTGTTGGTGTTGCTAATGATGGCTACCCTAACAGGAGTGAGATGGAATCTTAGTGTGGGTTTGATTTGCATTTCCTTTATGGCCAGGGATGGTGAGCATTTTTTCATGTTTTTCTTTGGCCATTTGGACTTCTTCCTTTGAAAAATTCTGTTTAGTTCAGTTGCCCATTTCTTTATTGGTTCATTGATTTTGGGGGAGTTTAGTTTTTTAGCTCCCTGTATATTCTGGTTATCAGTCCTTTGTTTGATGTGTAGCTGGCAAATATTTTCTCCCACTCTGTGGGTGGTCTCTTCAGTTTAGGGACCATTTCTTTTGTCATACAGAAGCCTTTTAATTTCATGTAGTCCCATTTAGGACATCTAATTTAAAGCAAGCATTTAGCTATGTGAGAGGCTGAAGTCAGGAGGATCATGGTTCCAGGCCAGCTGGGATGAAAAAGTTTGTGAGACCTCAACAGAAAAATGCTGGGTGTGGTAGTGTGTGCTTGCCATTCCAGCCAGGGCAGGAGGCTAAAAAGAGGAGGATTACAGTCCAGGCCAGCATGGGCAAAAGGCAAGATCCTATCTCCAAAATAATCATAGCAACTAGCACTGGAGATGTGTCTCCAGCTGTAGAGTGCCTGCCTAGCAAGTGCAAAGACCTGAGTTCAAACCCCAATCACATCAAATAAACAAATTAACAAAATCAAGAGTTTATGAGCTCACTGCTCAGAACTTTAATACAGTGGCCAGCATTTACTGAGCATATTGGTTATGCCATTAATAAATTTTGGTGATGTCTCCATCAAACATACAGGTTTCAGTGGAATGTTTCCCTTTACTGAAGGTGAAAATGATGAATTATTTATAGGACTTTTGAACAATCAGAAAATGAGTGAATTATTATGCTGGACTATTTTTCTTTTGGAACAAAAGAACTCTTAAAAAGTTATTTTATTTTTCTCATTTATTAATCTTGTGATATTTGAGGTGATATAAATCACTTGTTTCATTAAGGTTCTATTAATCATTACAGGTAGGGTTTATAAGTTGCATTTATTCCAAAATTTATTCTTAATTTTTTTTACTTGGCTCAGTATCTAAAATGATTTTTTTCTTAGAGCTCTCTTCTTTTGGTAATTGTGAGGAAAGATACAAAACAGCCATTATCAAAGTCATTTAAAGAATATCCATGATGAATAGGAGAAGGGGACCAGGAACTAGAGAAAAGGTTAAATCAAGAAGAATTAACCTAGAAGGTAACACACATGCACTGGAAAGCAATGCAAGTCAACTCCCTGTATAGCTATCCTTATCTCAACTAGCAAAAAAACTCTTGGTCCTTCTTATTACTGCTTATACGCTCTCTTCAACAAAATTAGAGATAAAGGCAAAATAGTTTCTGCCTGATAGCAAGGGGGTAAAGGAGTGGGTGGGGGGAAGGGGGGAGAAATGACCCTAGCATTGTATGCACATATAAATAAAAGAAAAATAAATAAATAAAATAGCAAATTAAAACTTAAAAAAAAGAATATCCATAATGTATTTATTGTTACAGAGGAATTGATTGAATTTTCTGTTAGTTCTAAATTAAATTGTTTTCCTTCATGTGGAGTTGAACTTCAAAAGTTGATTTTTTTCCCCTTTAAGTTGTTTAAAAGCCTCATATGTAGGTGACTTACATGTAAATATTGTCCAAATGGTTTGAAAAATAGTGTAAGAAACTGTCTTGATACTAACAATAAAGCTACTAACATGAATTGGGAAATATGTCATCTCTTTTTCTGTAATAACAGCATAGCTTCATTAAATGCACACTGCACATTTATGCACATGCACACATGCACACACCACATACTACACACTCACACCAATACACATCATATACATAAACTTCCAACCCACCACACACACTGCATACTCACCTGCAAATGTACCCTTTTACTCCCTCCACAACCCCCAGCTAACAGACTTGTGATGTCTTTGGATGGGGTCGTTTTCTTTGTAATTAGAAAAAAGCAAATGTCATTTTTCCAGAAATACCCAAATGATCTCATCCATTTCTATTATATTCATGTTTAAGAACAAAATCATTCTGAAGATAAGCTACTAGTGAAACTTTGGTTCTATAAAGAACAGACTTTTGTTCTTTTGCTTTCCCAACACATTTTACTTTTGATGACTGTAGAATAACTACCCTCTATGTGAAGTTTTGGTGCCAGGAAGTCTAGGGTGCCAACATGGAAACTGGCTGAAGGGACTGGCTGTCCAGGTGAAGCTCTGGCTTGGGTGATGGTGCACCAGAGTTCAGACCTGGCCTGTGAACGACAGGACACCAGGTTCCAGCTCAGGGTGGGTTTGCATGGTCAGCCCACCTATCAGAACGCTGGGGAAGTTGAGGCACAGTTGTGTTCTATAGCTTAGGGGTTGCCTTGGTGGAAATAGTAGCATTGTGACTGGGGTGGCTCCTTGTCTCCAATATATAACATAATTGGAAAATCTGGACCCACAGATATGAAGCATGTGATTAGAACTGTGCTTTCTTGAGTGACTGCCTGCTGGAACACTGTAGCCAGGATCAGACCCCATGGTGCCAGCTGGCCTAGTCAGGATAGTGGGGCTAAGAGGAAAGCCCTGGGAGGAGCCAGCACATTCATGACGATACCCAAGAGAAAAATCTCATGGAGTCAGTTAATTCATAATAAAATCATTATAGACAAAAGGAAAGAAATGGCCAGTTGGTTGTATTTCCTGGATAAAAGACAAGAGGAAGACATTTCATATTTTACCATATAATATCTACAATGTATGCTGGATAAGGAATATCTTTAAAGGGAGGCATTGGTCATTGGAACTACCTATTGTCATTGGATGCTCACCATAATCTGTGTGTGTGTGTGTGTGTGTATGTGTGTGTGTGTGTGTGTGTGTGTGTGTGTATGTGTAACTGCTCCTAGGCTAGATATGATCATAGTGTGTGTATAACTGAAATTACGATGGATGTGACTATTCCTGCAAGGAATTTCAGCAAAACCTGGAATCCATAGGAAAGGAATTTTTTTCACTTGTTTTGTTTTCATTTTAGACAGGGTCTCGCTATGTCTCAAACTTGAGATCCTCCTGATTGAGCCTGCTGGGATTATATGCATGCTGGGCTTAGAAAAGGAATTTTGGGGAGTTGTTTTGAGCAGGTGCCTCGTGTGTCCATTAGAGCTTCCAGGTTTCTGATACCCTGGTAGTCATCTGAATATATCTGAAACCCCTCAAAGCCAAACCTTTCTGAGAAAAAAAGTTCAAGCCATACCAGGGCACTGTGCAGGTCAGCTTTCTGTCACTGTGACAAAATATCTGAGGTAAACAACTTAAAAGGAAGAAGGATTTGTTTAGGCTCATGGATTTAGAGCTTTCAGTCCATGGTCACTTGGCTCTGTTGTTTCTGAGCCTTTGATGAAGCAGAGAATTATGGCAGAAAGCCATGGTAGAAGAAGGCTGCTCACTTCATGGAGGCCAGAAAGCAGATCAAGGGAAAGAGGAAGGGGCTGGGACCAAATATACCCTTCAAGAGCACACTCCCAGTGACTCATCTCCTCCATCTAGGCCCCACCTCCTAAAGTCTCTAGTACCTCCTAACAGCCCATGAAGCTGTGAATCCATTAGTGGATTAATACAATTAATCCATTTAAACCAGTTAACCAGAAGGTCAGAGCCCTTCTGATCCAAAGGTTCCACTTCTGAACACTGTGATATTAGGGGCCAAGCCTTCAACATATGTGCTCCCAGGGGACACTTCAGATTCATACCATAACAGATATCACCTGAAATGTGTCATTGTCCCAAAATGGACAGCCCTTCCAAGGAGCCTTTCTTGTCTTCTGATTACTGGCAGAAAAATAAGAAAAGATTCCAGCCAAATTTTCCAAATTGTACCTAGTGTAAACTCTGTGAAACATGGCCTTTGCCCAGCCTCAAATCAGTGGTGCTTGCTGCTACTGTCACTCTGATAAACTTCATCTGGTCAAAGTCCACTAAATATAATTGTTTAGCAAATACTGTTGCTTTTTTACTCTTTGAGACTATTAAAAATTTCTGATACAAAAGCCAACACAGAAACCTTCTGTTTAAAGAAAAAACTTGAAATTGTAAACAGGGTTTTAGTTTTGTTGGCAAAGAACTGGCCCTTAAGGTGGTTCTTAGAGATACTAAATAATCTGGGCCCAAAGAAGGGGTAACTGAAAGCTTTCACTTCTCCAGATAAAATAAGAAAACATGACTGTGTAGGCTGTGTTCCTGGAAGAGCCAGCCCCTCCTGGAGATGGGCAAAGTGTGAGGCAATGTTGGTGGCATCAGGGCATTCCACAACTCCCAACCACGTGCACGTTTCTATGCCTGAAGAGAGTAGTACAGCCCCTTTCCTGGTGTAGGTGACCCTCTTGCCTCCTCTCACTCTAGTGCTACACTCTGGCTTGATGGGTACACACTGGCCCATGCTAAACACTCATATAGTTCCTGCTTGAACTACTGGTCTGCCCTAAACAGATCCCAAAGGGCCTCTCTGATCCTTGGGATTGGAAACATCTATTTTGTCTTCCTCTCCATCCCATATCTTTCAATTTGGGCCCTTCTAGTCTTCTGCAGCTGAAGACCCCTATAGATTGGTAAGTAGAAGAGGCACTTAAGAGCAGATAGTGGGAGAAATAGGGCCCTGATCCCATTGGTCCTGGCATCCTTGACCCTAGAGGAGGTGTGTGTGGGTGTGTATGTGTGTGTGTGTGTGTGTGTGTGTGTGTGTGTGTGTAGGAACAGACACTTATCACAGAACTAAATTATTTCTGTAGGACAGGGAAATCACATCTGGTTATGATAAGAGGAAATGTAAACAAAAATGTCCACTTCAGGAGGAGGAGACTCACCTTCAGATCCCCCTAGATCTCTAGAGAAACTTCATGGATCCTAAACTATCTCATACTTCCCCAACCCTTTCATACCAGTTCTCTACCATCTTATACCAATTTCTTCCATCTCACAACAATCCCCACCATCTCACTATTTCACACCTATTCTTACCATTCACACCTTTCTTACTATTTCACACCTATTCTTGACATCCCACACCTATCCCCAACATCTCACACCTGTTCCCACCATCTCACACCTGTTCCCACCACCTCACACTGTTCTACACCTTCTCTTTCTGGAAGACCTGTGTGTCTTGTGAGGTTACTTATAACCTTGTGACTTGCCTTGTGAACTGTTCTTCAATAAAATGTAAACATTTATTTTGGGAATTTTAAAAGATACATGCCACACATATAACATATGAACGTAACAAATGGAGAGATGGTAAACAGTTGCCCCCCTTATCTTTCTTTTTAGTTTCAGTTACCTGCAGTCCACCTTGGTTTGAAAATGTGAATATTTGTCTTGAGTCTTTCAAGAGAAAGATCACATTCACATAACTTTTATTATGGTATACTATTATAATTATTCTTTATTATTTGTAGATATTGTTAATTTATGACTATGCCTAGTTTATAAATTTTATCATTAATTTGCATGAATAGCAGCAAACATAGCATGTGTAAGGTTTCAGGAATCCACTAAAGCTCTTGAAGTTATCCCCCAATGGATTAGGGGTAACAACTGTACTTAGTCCCTGCTACCTGTCACCAACCCCTGGCTTCTACAAGTATCAGCTCATGGCCATCTCAACACCCTCCTCCCCGAATTATTTGGGAGTCATTTCTAGACTTCCAGGTTTTACTACGGCTCCTCCATGGTAATTTGGGCCTCTTTCCCCTGGAGTCCACATGGTCCATCTGTGACCTGGTGCTCAGAGTTCTGAGTGAGGAGTCCTGCCAGCATGTGGCCAGCTTCTTTCAGAAGTGAACTCACAGGAAGTGTTGATGCTGTTCTGGAAATGAGCAGGGTTGAGTGGGTGCTCTACTGCAGTGCTCAGGAGCACTTCAGGTCTTGACTGATCATTTGCAGTCTTGACCTACAAATGGCCTCAAATATGGTCAAGCATGTTTACTATCCCAAGTGTGCTCAGATGGCCTTGCATTGAATTCCATGATCCCTAAAGCAGTGCTATGAGGAAGTGGGCAGACCCAGGTGATGGAGATGGGAGCCATACCATCTGCCCTCCTCTTCTTAGTGTCTGGTAGGACCTCCTCTAGCAAATAGACAGTCTTGAAAATGGGTGCACTTCCAAATGGTTCTGTTGGTCAGGGTTCATCAAAGAAAAATCAGATGGGCTCTTATAATATAAGAGATGGACTTCAAGGAATTGACTTACACAAGCTTAGAGATAGGCTGGTTCTGAGGTCTGCAGGGCAGACCAGCTAGACGTCCAAGAGAAATGGTGGGGTGCTCTCCATTCCTGATGCTGGTGGACTTGAGATGCAGGAGGAACTGATGTTTCAGTTTGAGATTAAAAGCAGGTAAACCCCCAAATCCCACAACAATGCAGCAAGGCAGGAGGAGTTTCCTCTTGTTCTGGGAAGGTTCAGAGTTTTTATTCTATTCAGGTCTACTGATTGGACAAGGTCCACCTACATTAGGGAGGGCTATGTGTTCACTCAGTCTGATAATTCAAATGTTCATTTTGTCCAAAGCCTTCCTCACAGACACACCCAAATATTGTTTAATCAAATATCTGAAGACTCAGGGGCCCATTTAAATACACACCCATCCCCTGTTGAAATCTTATCTGGGGTGGCCACCTGTGACCTGAATCATGTAGAGAGGTTCATCCTCCCTGAGGTGTAGGATGGGAGATGACAATGGGATGTCAGCTGGAAGGATCTCTGATTTGTTACTGTTCCTATGGGAATTGGTTAGAGAAACCTCTAGAATATTCCTCAAACACTTGTTGATGTTTTCCTGTGAATGGACACAGAACTACAGATAAACTAGGTCCTCTGCTCATAAGATGGTACTGTTTGGATCTGGAATGTCCTTAAGGCCCTGTGCTAGTCTTGGCTGTAAGACTGTGGCACTGCTGGGAAGTGGTGGAGCCTTTAGGAGATAAGGTCTAGTAGAAGGAAGTGAAATCATTGGGGATGTGCCCTTAAAGGGGATTATTGTGATCCCTGCCCCTTCCTTTCTCCCTTTTTGCTTCCTGGCTGCCCTGAGGTGAGCTGCTTGGCCCTGCCACCTGTTCCCACCATGATGTGCTACCTCACCAGAGGCCCACAGTAGTTGGGCCTAGTGAACATGGATGGAACTGTGAACCAAAATGAACATTTCCTTCATTTAATTTGATTATCTCAAATACTTTTGTCACCAAAACAGAGCTGTAAGTAGGTCTTTATAGGAATAGTGGTAAGGTTCCTTGACTGCTTGTTGTGGTGGCTCAGATGGCTACCTGCACCTGGAGAAACCCAAACATCCAGCTCAGGTCACCCCGGGAAGAGGGGCAAATTTAGCAGCAGCACTTGAAGCCATCATGTGTGGTAACAGGACAGAATCTACTTAGGTACCCGGGAGGGATGCATGCTTCTGTGTTCAGGTATTGACTATTTATAAAAATAACAACTTATAGATCCAATTTCCTCCACTTAAGATTTGCTCTTATGCATTTTTAGAAACTATTTTGATGCATGCTTTTATTTGGCATGGACCAAATTGGAAAAAAAAAAAACACATGGTAAATAAGTCCTGTCAAAAAATGGAACTAGCCAGGGATCAGGCTCTTCCTGAAAGCTTAGCTGTAAATGGAAAGTCAGTGGTCAGATGGGCAAGGGGCTTGAGCAGCCTATGACCCTGAGCCCCTCCTGCTCTAGATTCTGAGACACTTACCCTTGTCCTCTGATTGTCCACCTTCGGATGCTTGGCAGCCCTTGACACATTCTGCCTGCCCACTCCTCCCTAGGGCCAAGGGTTCCGTGGTCTACTCTGGTGTCCAGGATGGAGAAACTGCTTTGAAAAAATCTTCTATGTTGGAGGAGGTAATGACTGCCCTATCCAAAGAACTAAGCTGTGATTTTTTTCCCTTGAAAGTCACAACTCCTGTAATAGATTGTTTGCACAGTGACTTATTAACTGAGGTGGGAGAAGAAAATAATACTCCCCAAAAGATGGCCAGATGGGAGAATTCTGCTGTCACCACGTGGAACACAGATGGTTACCCTTCATTGTGTTACTCTCTCCCTCTGGCTGCCTCTGTTTACCATCTCGATTAGGACCCCTGGGCAGGGTGTGGTGGCAGGAGGTTAACAGCTGGACAATGCATCATGATTTGTAGTGTTCTGGTGTTGATGGGTGATCAGCCACTACTTTGCAGTGGTAGTTTGCAGAGTTGTACACCACACAGACACCTGGGACAAGGTCAAGGTGTAGATGGTAGTGTAATGTGGCACAATAATTAGGAAATGCTAGGTGTTTCATACGAATTATCTTTGTTTTTCTGCTTGTTATATAAGTGTACTGGCATCCTCCTTTGATCTCTCCTACACTAAACAGACTTTCTTTCTTCTTGCCTCCCATTTAAGCCTCCAGTTTTCCTTTTGGAATCCCTCCTTCCACACTTCACCTCTCTTCTTATTCACACCCCCATGCAGTGATTGGCTTCTCCTGGTCCATGGACAGTGTTCTGGAAAAGTCTCAGTAGGGTCTTTCAGTGTGGAACCTACAGCCCCTTTTCCAGCTGGACTGCCCTCACTGCAGCCCTGACACCAGTGACCCACAGCCTCATTCAAAGGCCTCTGCTTGAAGTTGAGTTCCTAGGCAGCTCTGTTTTTGTCTCAATTTTGTTTTTGGATTGTGTTTGAACAGTTTTCTCCTCTCCATCCACCCATTCATCACTGTATCTATCCTCTATGGATTTATGAATCAGTTCTTCAATTCAATGGGGATTTATTGAGCCTCCATTCAGGGGATGCTGTGCTAGGAGCAGGGAATAAAGTGGTGGATTGAACTGACTTCCTGCCCTTTCAGTGCTGATGGGGAAGACAGGAGGGAAAGTACCAGAGACTTTGCTGGCCATGGTGATGTGTAAATCAAGGGAGACTGTGCTGGGAGATGATATAGAAATAGAGCCCTGAATATTGGGTGGAACCATCTGGAAGGTGGTAAAGTACATATGCATTGGTGCTCATGCATGAGCACATTTGGGGCCATTGGAGGGGGTGGAGATGGAGGCAGAGAGTGGCCCTGTAGCTGGAGTGTGTGGAGCTGGGGCAGGTGGAGTAGCCCAGGCCAAATTTACAGCCCTCTGGACCTTGACAAAGGTAGAGGAAAGCCACTGGCTTTTTGTCTTTTGCTTGGAGAGCCAGTTGGACAGGTAGGAATAAACATAGAGTCAATTAAGAGACAATCAGGAGAGATGATGACATCTTGGACCCACATTGTGGGCTAAAGGCAAGGGTGTTACCTGCATCTGTGTTGGGGACTGTGGATGCAATGTGCCCACCTACTGTTCTGTGGACCTCTTAAGGGTGGCATGTCTTAAATTGAATTTACAACCTTTCCCTCCTGCATCTGTGTTGCCATTCACCTACTCCCGAAAAGTCCGAGACCTCTGAGTCATCCTAGCATTTCTTCTCCCCAAGCCCATTATGTCTGCTCAGTCACTACACTCTCATTCCCACCTCAAGAGTATTTCACATTTTCCTGATTCCCTTTCATCCTGATTAATGACCTCACCATTCTTTGCCTTGATTATTGAAATAAACTACTGGTCTTGGTGGACGAATGCTTTGGGAGAGAGTCTTCTTATTAGAGAAGACATTTTGATCATCTCCCTGAAATATTTCAAACAATAGACAAATCTGTGGAGTGAAAAGTGAGTTTCCCCTCATCATTTGCTAATTTTATTCCTGTCAGAGGCAATCTGTAACATCTATTTGCTGTTTACATTTCCAGGGTCTCCCCCATCATACACACTGTATACACACAAACACACACACACACACACACACACACACACACACAGTCATACCTTTTTCTTTTACTTTCTTTCCTTCTTCCTTCCTGTTACCAATGCAAAAACATTCTACATATGTTGTTCTGTGAATACTCTTTTCACTAAATATACCTTGGAGAACTTTTTTTTTTCTTTTATTATTCATATGTGCATACAAGGCTTGATTCATTTCTCCCCCCTGCCCCCACCCCCTCCCTTACCACCCACTCCACCCCCTCCCGCTCCCCCCCCCCTCAATACCCAGCAGAAACTATTTTACCCTTATCTCTAATTTTGTTGTAGAGACAGTATAAGCATTAATAGGAAGGAACAAGGGGTTTTGCTGGTTGAGATAAGGATAGCTATACAGGGCATTGACTCACATTGATTTCCTGTGCATGGGTGTTACCTTCTAGGTTAATTCTTTTTGATCTAACCTTTTCTCTAGTACCTGTTCCCCTTTTCCTATTGGCCTCAGTTCCTTTTAAGGTATCTGCTTTAGTTTCTCTGCATTAAGGGCAACAAATGCTAGCTAGTTTTTTAGGTGTCTTACCTATCCTCACCCCTCCCTTGTGTGCTCTCGCGTTTATCATGTGCTCATAGTCCAATCCCCTTGTTGTGTTTGCCCTTGATCTAATGTCCACATATGAGGGAGAACATACGATTTTTGGTCTTTTGGGCCAGGCTAACCTCACTCAGAATGATGTTCTCCAGTTCCATCCATTTACCAGCGAATGATAACATTTCGTTCTTCTTCATGGCTGCATAGAATTCCATTGTGTATAGATACCACATTTTCTTAATCCATTCGTCTGTGCTGGGGCATCTTGGCTGTTTCCATAACTTGGCTATTGTGAATAGTGCCGCAATAAACATGGATGTGCAGGTGCCTTTGGAGTAATAGTCTTTTGGGTATATCCCCAAAAGTGGTATTGCTGGATCAAATGGTAGATCGATGTCCAGCTTTTTAAGTAGCCTCCAAATTTTTTTCCAGAGTGGTTGTACTAGTTTACATTCCCACCAACAGTGTAAGAGGGTTCCTTTTTCCCCGCATCCTCGCCAACACCTGTTGTTGGTGGTGTTGCTGATGATGGCTATTCTAACAGGGGTGAGGTGGAATCTTAGTGTGGTTTTAATTTGCATTTCCTTTATTGCTAGACATGGTGAGCATTTTTTCATGTGTTTTCTGGCCATTTGAATTTCTTCTTTTGAGAAAGTTCTGTTTAGTTCACATGCCCATTTCTTTATTGGTTCATTAGTTTTGGGAGAATTTAGTTTTTTAAGTTCCCTGTATATTCTGGTTATCAGTCCTTTGTCTGATGTATAATTGGCAAATATTTTCTCCCACTCTGTGGGTGTTCTCTTCAGTTTAGAGACCATTTCTTTTGATGAACAGAAGCTTTTTAGTTTTATGAGGTCCCATTTATCTATGCTATCTCTTAGTTGCTGTGCTGCTGGGGTTTCATTGAGAAAGTTCTTACCTATACCTACTAACTCCAGAGTATTTCCTATTCTTTCTTGTATCAACTTAAGAGTTTGGGGACTGATATTAAGATCCTTGATCCATTTTGAGTTAATCTTGGTATAGGGTGATATACATGGATCTAGTTTCAGTTTTTTGCAGACTGCTAACCAGTTTTCCCAGCAGTTTTTGTTGAAGAGGCTTCTATTTCTCCATCGTATAATTTTAGCTCCTTTGTCAAAGATAAGTTGCTCATAGTTGTGTGGCTTTATATCTGGATCCTCTATTCTGTTCCACTGGTCTTCATGTCTGTTTTTGTGCCAGTACCATGCTGTTTTTATTGTTATTGCTTTGTAATATAGTTTGAAGTCAGGTATTGTGATACCTCCTGCATTGTTCTTTTGACTGAGTATTGCCTTGGCTATTCGTGGCCTCTTGTGTTTCCATATAAATTTAACAGTAGATTTTTCAATCTCTTTAATGAATGTCATTGGAATTTTGATGAGAATTGCATTAAACATGTAGATTACTTTGGGGAGTATCGACATTTTTACTATGTTGATTCTACCAATCCATGAGCATGGGAGATCTCTCCACTTTCTATAGTCTTCCTCAATCTCTTTCTTCAGAAGTGTAGTTTTCCTTGTAAAGGTCTTTCACATCTTTTGTTAGGTTTACACCTAGGTATTTGATTTTGTTTGAGGCTATTGTAAATGGAATTGTTTTCATACATTCTTTTTCCGTTTGCTCATTGTTAGTGTATAGAAATGCTAATGATTTTTCTATGTTGATTTTATATCCTGCTACCTTGCTATAGCTATTGATGATGTCTAGAAGCTTCTGAGTCGAGTTTTTTGGGTCTTTAAGGTATAGGATCATGTCGTCTGCAAATAGGGATATTTTGACAGTTTCTTTACCTATTTGTATTCCTTTTATTCCTTCTTCTTGCCTAATTGCTCTGGCTAGGAATTCCAGTACTATGTTGAATAGGAGTGGAGATAGTGGGCATCCTTGTCTGGTTCCTGATTTTAGAGGGAATGGTTTTAATTTTTCTCCGTTAAGTATAATGCTGGCTGTAGGTTTGTCATATATAGCTTTTATAATGTTGAGGAACTTTCCTTCTATTCCTAGTTTTCTTAGAGCTTTTATCATGAAATGATGTTGGATCTTATCAAAGGCTTTTTCTGCATCTATTGAAATGATCAAGTGGTTTTTGTCTTTGCTTCTGTTAATGTGGTTTATTACGTTTATTGATTTTCGTATGTTGAACCACCCCTGCATCCCTGGGATGAAGCCTACCTGGTCGTGGTGAATAATCTTTTTGATGTATTGCTGAATTCGATTTGCCATTATTTTGTTGAGGATTTTTGCATCAATGTTCATTAGGGAGATTGGCCTATAGTTCTCCTTTTTGGAGGTGTCTTTGCCTGGTTTTGGGATAAGTCTAATACTGGCTTCATAAAATGTGTTTGGCAGTTTTCCTTCCCTTTCTATTTCGTGGAACAGTTTAAGGAGGGCTGGTATCAGTTCTTCTTTAAAGGTCTGATAGAATTCAGCAGAGAATCCATCAGGTCCTGGACTTTTCTTTTTGGGGAGACTCTTGATTGCTGCTTCAATTTCATTTTGTGTTATAGGTCTATTCAGGTGATTAATTTCCTCTTGGTTCAGTTTTGGATGATCATATGTATCTAGAAATCTGTCCATTTCTTTTACATTTTCAAATTTATTTGAATATAGGTTCTCAAAGTAGTCTCTGATGATTTCCTGGACTTCCATGGTGTTTGTTGTTATCTCCCCTTTTGCATTCCTAATTCTACTAATTTGGGTTTTTTCTCTCCTCATTTTAGTCAGGTTTGCCAGGGGTCTATCGATCTTGTTTATTTTTTCAAAGAACCAACTTTTTGTTTCATTAATTCTTTGTATGGTTTATTTGGTTTCTATTTCGTTGATTTCAGCTCTTATTTTTATTATTTCTCTCCTTCTATTTGTTTTGGGAGTTGCTTGTTCTTGTTTTTCTAGGAGTTTGAGATGTATCATTAGGTCATTGATTTGGGATCTTTCAATCTTTTTAATATATGCACTCATGGCTATAAACTTTACTCTCAAGACTGCCTTAGCTGTGTCCCATAGGTTCCGGTAGGTTGTGTTTTCATTTTCATTGACTTCTAGGAACATTTTAATTTCCTCTTTTATTGCATCGATGATCCATTCTTCATTAAGTAATGAGTTATTTAGTTTCCAGCTGTTTGCATGTTTTTTGTCTTTACTTTTGTTGTTGAGTTCTACTTTTACTGCATTGTGGTCAGATAGTATGCATGGTATTATTTCTATTTTCTTATATTTGCTGAGGCTTGCTTTGTGCCCTAGGATATGATCTATTTTGGAGAAGGTTCCATGGGCTGCTGAGAAGAATGTATATTGTGTAGAGGTTGGATGAAATGTTCTGTAGACATCTACTAGGTCCACTTGATCTATTGCATATTTTAGATCTTGGATTTCTTTATTGAGTTTTTGGTTGGATGACCTATCTATTGATGATAATGGAGTGTTAACGTCTCCCACAACCACTGTGTTGGCGTTTATATATGCTTTTAGGTCTTTCAGGGTATGTTTGATGAAATTGGGTGCGTTGACATTGGGTGCGTACAGATTGATGATATATTATTTCCTTTTGGTCTATTTCCCCTTTTATTAGTATGGAATGTCCTTCTTTATCTCGTTTGATCAATGTAGGTTTGAAGTCTACTTTGTCAGAGATAAGTATTGCTACTCCTGCTTGTTTTCGGGGGCCATTGGCTTGGTAAATCTTCTTCCAGCCTTTCATCCTAAGCATATGCTTATTTCTGTCGGTGAGATGAGTCTCCTGTAAGCAACAAATTGTTGGATCTTCTTTTTTAATCCATTTTGTCAAACGGTGTCTTTTGATGGGTGAATTAAGTCCATTAACATTAAGTGTTAGTACTGATAGGTATGTGGTGATTCCTGCCATTTAGTTATCTTAGTTGTTTGAAGGTTTGATTGTGTGTACCTAACTTGATGTTACTCTCTACTGTCTTGCTTTTTCTTATCCTGTGGTTTGGTGCTGCCTGCCTTTTCATGGTTAAGTTGGGTGTCACTTTCTGTGTGCAGGATCCCTTGCAGAATCTTTTGTAATGGTGGCTTTGTGGTCACATATTGTTTTAGTTTCTGCTTATCATGGAAGACTTTTATTGCTCCATCTATTTTGAATGATAGCTTTGCTGGGTAGAGTATCCTGGGGTTGAAGTTATTTTCATTCAGTGCCCGGAAGGTCTCACCCCACGCTCTTCTTGCTTTTAATGTTTCTGTTGAGAAGTCTGCTGTGATTTTGATGGGTTTACCTTTGTATGTTACTTGTTTTTTCTCTCTTGCAGCCTTCAATATTCTTTCCTTAGTTTCTGAACTTGTTGTTTTAATGATGATATGTCGTGGAGTAGTTCTATTTTGATCTGGTCTGTTTGGTGTCCTGGAGGCCTCTTGCATTTGTATGGGAATATCTTTCTCTAGATTTGGGAAATTTTCCGTTATTATTTTGTTGAATATATTACGCATTCCCTTCGCTTGCACCTCTTCTCCTTCTTCGATGCCCATGATTCTCAAGTTTGGTCTTTTGATGGAGTCGGTGAGTTTTTGCATTTTCTTTTCACAGGTCTTGAGTTGTTTAATTAATAGTTCTTCAGTTTTTCCTTTAATTACCATTTCATCTTCAAGTTCTGAGATTCTGTCTTCTGTTTGTTCTATTCTGCTGGATTGGCCTTCCGTTTTGTTTTGCAGTTCTGTTTCGTTCTTTTTTCTGAGGTTTTCCATATCCTGGCTGTTTTCTTCTTTATTATTGTCTATTTTTGTCCTGAGTTCATTTATCCATTTATTCATTGTGTTCTCTCTTTCACTTTGGTGTTTATACAGTGCTTCTATGGTTTCCTTTATTTCTTCTTTTGCTTTTTCAAATTCTCTATTTTTATTGTCTTGGAATTTCTTGAGTGTCTCCTGTACATTTTGGTTGACCCTATCCAGTATCATCTCTATAAAATTCTCATTGAGTACTTGTAGTATGTCTTCTTTTAAATTATTCTTGTAGGCTTCATTGGGTCCTTTGGCATAGTTTATCTTCATTTTGTTGGAGTCTGGCTCTGAGTTTCTGTTCTCTTCATTCCCCTCTGGTTCCTGTACTAATTTTTTGCTGTGGGGAAACTGGTTTCCTTGTTTTTTCTGTCTTCCTGTCATTGTCCTTGGTGTTGTTACTGTCCCTGTACTGTGTGTAATTAAGTATTTTCTAGCTTGTAATAATAACAATGGTAATATTGAGAATGGAAGAGTGAGCTGAGATGGAAAGCAAGAAGTTAAAGAAAAGAGGAAAACAAATATACAGACAAGAGGGAGAAAGCAGAACAAGGTATCAGACAAGAGAGTTTCAAAGGTATAAACAGGGAGTGTTAGTGTACTAATCGACAGTAAGCTGAACAGACAATAGAGTGACAGAGAGAGGATTGAAAATCAAAGATAAAAAAATAAAAAATAAGTATATGAAAGTAAAATCTATTTATAAAAATGAATTAAAATAAAATGGAAAATAGAAAATTAAAAAAAACAAAAAAACCCAAAAAAACCAAAAAACTTTCAAGTTTATATGCAATGCAATTTCAGTCTTAATAATTTGGATGTCCGTCTCAATCTCCAGTCCTGGAGTTGGTGCCTCAGATGTTGTTCTGTAGTTGTCTCATCAAAGGGGATGCATAAAGTAGAACAAAACTACACTCACACACACACAGAAGAAGAAAAAAAAAAAAGCCCCACCAAGTGTCCCCAGTTCAAATGCAATACAGTTTCAGTAAGTTTTTCGGCTTGCAGGTGTAATTCGGTTGTTCTCTCATCAAAGGTAGGGAGAAAAAGAAAAAAAAAGCGTCTGGAGGCAGTTCTGAGAGTGGAATCTGCAACTGTGGCTTGCCTGCCTGCTGCTCTCAGCCTGTAGCTGGCAGCGTTATTTATGCAGATCTCTGGGGTGAGCTTAGCACTCACCTGGTCCCACAGGCTTTGTTTGCTCAGAGTTCTCCTGTGCGGGGGAGGGGGGCCTCTGCTACAGGCTTTTCCCTTTCCAAACACTGGGAAAGGCGACACTGCCCCGCGTTGTCAGGCCTGCGTGTTTATTTACAGTTCACGTGGGAAGTGGGTCTTCCCTCCTCTCACAAGCGTCCCCACTCCTGGTTGCTGGTGCGCCCCGCTCCCGCCAGAGCCTCTCCAGCCCGCACGGCTCGTTTATTTACAGTCCCGGGAAGGATTCCCTTCCCCCAATCTTCAGCACTCAGGGCGCCCCACCCTCTTTCCAGTGTGTCTTAACTGTTCTTATTGCTTAGTACTCAGTTTCTCTTTTTTTCCCGGGTGGAGGTCAGTCTGTCCAGGGGGCTATGCTGCTCTGGCCCAGGCTTGTCTGTGGGGGAACCGCGGTACCGCGAAGCTCACCTGGTCCGCGTCTTCCCAAGCCTTATGGGCGCCGGCCACTGGCGGCCCGGGGGCCTCCTTGGTTCTCCGTTTAACGTGAAGTGGAGATTCTCTGCGCCGGCTGGAGGTGTGGAGGAGTCAAAGTTATGCCTTTTCTCGGTGATTATGCCTGCAAAGTGTGTCTCCAGCGTCTCTCCAAGATTTCACTATCGGAGGGTCGCTTTCTGCTTCCTACCTCTAGCCGCCATCTTGGAATCTCTCCCTCACTGAATTCTATAGATCCACCCACTCTACTCCTTTGTTCATTCTTGTAGAAGAGTCTTAGGAATGTATGCCTTCTCTCCATCTCACAAGCTAGTTCAAGTATTGAGAGCTTCCTGTTTGTTTGCAGTAGGGCAGTGACCTGAAGTGCTCAATGTTAATTAACTTTTCCCAGTCCTGCAGAGTAGGGCTGTCTGTTTGCACGTGTACCATCTGGAGAGGTGCACAGAAAGCACCAGTCATTGGGGTGCTTCTAGAGGCACATATGGACTATGGCAGCGGGGTCTGCAAGTAATGCATTCTACAAATTTGTGTGTGAGTCCTTTGACAGAGTTTGCAAGATAGTTGTAGAATCCATGACTCTCTGTTGAGTTTTGTGCTCCATTTGCAGTGAGCCCCCCTTTTCCTGTTCCTAGCTAGCCCCAGACTATTTCTTTACCCAAATCTTTCAAGAAAGAATTTGGTCTCTTAAGCAGGATCCCACTTGGTTGGGGAAATCAGGAACTCATTAGTCTCTCATTTTCCCCCGTGGGAGAAATCACTGGTTGAAGAAGGTTCTTGTTGCTGGGGGTAGGAACTGTTATACAAATAAAGTAGATCTCTTTTTCTTTAACGGGGTACCAAGGCTTCTCTGCTGAACTCTCAGGCTCCTACAAATGTTCTCCTGACCCTGGGTGGTTGCCAAAATCAGTGTGTCTGTGGGAGGTTGAGAGCTAAAGTTTCCTATTCTGCCAAACATTGACATCATTCCTCTGTATGTTGATTTGTAAGTGATGAAATTACTAACTTTTTATTTTTGTCCTAATAATTTCCCCTTAATTTAAACTTTCATTTTTGTTTTAAATTTCAACCATGCCCAGTTTTCAAGGTCAAATTATTCACAAGTCAAATAATTAAAAGATTTTTCTTTTTACCCAATATACTGAAAGCTTTGTATTTATAAAAAGCAAAGTTTTAGGTTCTAGGCATAAACTTCAGGGATTCCACATGTCAGGTCCATTCATCCTTTGTACACCAAATAAAGACAGTAATGGTGAAGGACAGAGAAAGGAGATTTGTTACACAGACCAGGACATGCAATAAGAAGAAGCAAAGAAAACACTTCAGTCCATCTTCGGTCATCTTTGGGGTACAGATGTGAGCTTTAGGTTTAAATAGAAAGGGAATTAGGGCAGGGGACAAAAGTTGCCATAGTTAAACAATCCTGGTCACTAGTGTGTTCTGGTAGATCATTATCTCAGTGCTTGTTTTGGGAGGGGTTCTGGTGAAGTTGTTATTGCTGTCAAGACAAGTGAGTTATTGTTGCCTGCCTGGTGGTCTATCCCCCAGAAGATTCTGTTGTTCCTTTCCTTCAGGGCAGTTTTCTCCTTATAAAGATGCTATCAATCAGTCATGTTCTTCCTGAATTTCAAGGTACCTGAAAAGTGAAAGGCTTAGAACAAAAGACACAGATACAGAAGGAGACTGGGGTGCCTAGTTCTTGTCCTGCTTTCAGTTAATTCATAGGCTCAAATAGAAACTCAGAGCTTCTCAGCAAAAGCAATTAAGTACCTGCTGCATTCCTATTGGAACAACAAGTATATTTGCTATCCCAAGATAAACATACATTCTATTTCCTAAAGTTCTGTTGATTAGCTGTTAATTAAGTCAGTAACACAAAGTCTAGAATAAATATAATTATGATGAGCTAAAACAGTGTTGAATTTCATTAGAATTTGGTATTATTTGCACATGAGTCAAAGTTTTCAGTTGTACTTATTCTTAGAAAGGATAATTTTCTACCATTTTTAATATTGAATTAAAGAAAGATATCTTATTTTTGCATTTCTCTGCTGCCTGTTAGGTATTTTTTTTTACTACTTAATTTGTTAGTTTAAAAATTATTAATGCAATCAAATAATAATACAAACAAATAAAGGAAAGGTAATTTTTACTATAAAAAGGTATTAATGGGACACACCAAGATTCAGGAAAACTCTTTTCCAGTTATCTTCTCCTAATCATGATTCTGTTTCCTAAGAGTATCTGGTTATCTTCTTCTGATACCCAAGCTTGTTCCCCACATCTGGAGTTAGACCAGCCAAACCCGCTTTCCCCAGGGGTTAAGTTACTAGGACTCCTGCGAGCCTTCTGCAAAGTTGATGGCTTAGAATCCGATGCTGGGGAATATTTCCACCAAGAAAATCATCATATACTACCAGGGCTTCTCCAACCCCTCCAGAGTCAGTTGTTAAGCATTTACTTAGAACGCCACTGCCTACAAACCCTCAGCAAAAGAGAGAGGGAAGGAGAGAAGACAGAGAAAGGGAGGAGGAGAGGAAGGAATCCTCTCTAAAGCTGCTGCTCATAAATTTAGGAGAAGTAAGCCCTCTTGTGGCTGTTCTCAGAATTGCAGAGGATGAGAAGATAGGGTAAAAAGATCAAGATTGATCCAAAACACATTTTATAAAAGGCTTTAGAATGTGGGTGCTGACTGTTGTAGTTCGTCACCTGCCTCTGCAGGTTTCCTTCAAATCGTTCAATGAACCTACTTAAATATCTTTCTCAAAAGCCGTAAATAATTTTTCGGTATTATTTTCTTCATGTTTGTATAGCAATGATTATTATTTCCCTTTAAGGCCAAGGATTTACTAGGGTTGCTGTGGGCATGTCACAGGAAAGGTGTTATGTCCTGAAGCTGTTTGTGTCCCTTAGTTGCACAGCCAAGTCCTATAAGGAATGCAAACTGAAAATTAAAATACAAATCACATCAGGCCACCATCTGGCTTAATATCCCACAATGGTATCCTGTTGTAGTTCAAATAAAATCCAAACCCCTCAACAAGCCCTCATGGCTTCTGGCAACCTAGGTTCTGCGAGATCTCATGCTCTTCCTCCCCTGGCTGTCCCCTTTCTGTTACACAGGTGTGAGCTCAGAGGTCACTTTAGAGTAAGGCCTTTTCTAGGTACCTGCTGTAAATCAACACCCAGCCTCCCCTTGGTCCATGATCACATCACCAAGAGTGGTTTTCTTATCTCTACTGCAGTCATACTGTTAGTTGATGTGTTTTCCATCTGACTGTCCTGTAGAATGGAGACTGGAAACTCAGTGTGGACAAGGCCCTTGTTTGTCTCCCTCATAGTGTTTTCCCCACAATGGTCCTGGTGTGAGGCTACAGATGTCCAGAGGCAAAATACCTGGGAGTCCAGTACCCACCTTCCCTCCCTCTCCAGCTGTCATTTGTGTGTACAGTGACCAACTCAACATAGTTTTCCCAGGACAGTCCCTGTTCCCTGTTTTAGCACTAGTCTGTTTACTTTTGCTATAACAGAATTCCTGATACTGAATAATTTAAAAAAGAAAGAGATTTGCTTTGACTTACAGTTCTGGAAGTACAAGAGCATGCATTGTGCTATGTCTGCTCAGCTTCTGGTGAGAGCCTCATGCTGCTCCATGCATGGCAGGAAAGGAGAAGGACAAACAGACATATGTAAAGAAAGAGCAAGAAAGAGCCAAGGAAAGTCAAACTCACTTCATGACAACCCAATCTTAAGAAAACTAATCCAGTCCTGCCAGAGCAAGAACACATTCAAGAAATGCAATAATCCATTCATGAGAGCTTCCCACCCCCTGCCATGTCCACAGCCCCTCTCATCATGTCCCACCTCTCAATTCTGTTGCATTGGGGAACTAAGTCTGAAAGTGGGTTTCACTGGGGACAAAAAATGTTGAAACCATAGCAGTTGGTCACCTTATATACATTATCTAGAAATACCTTCTGAGTGATTTTGAGAAGTAACTTAAATAACTTTTAAAATATAAAAGCATCCTCTGAATAACAGAAGTTAACTTGCTGGTCATTCTTTATCCCTCTGGGAGAAAAATTATTTGAATTAGCAAAGTTAACTTATCTCAACATATACATTTGTATTTGTCCTAGCATTTAAAATATATATGCAACATATTATTTGAAAGAAAGGATCACAACCAGGTGCCAGTGGCTCATGCCTGTAATCATAGCTACTTGGCAGGCTGAGATTGGGAGGATCTCAGTTCAAGGTCAGCCTAGGGAAATAGTTCAAGAGACCCCCATCTCCAGAACAGCCAGAGCAAAATGGACTGGATATGTGGCTCAAGTGGTAGAATGCCTGCTTTGCAAGTGGAAAGCTCTGGGTTCAAATCCCAGCCCAAAACCAAAAATAAATAAATAAATAAAAATAAAAGAAAGGATCATACAGCATTTCATAGGTAATTTTAAATTTTTATTTGGTTTTTTGGCAGCACTGGAATTTGAACTCAGGGCCTCACTTGCTAGGTACACACTCTACCAATTAAGCCACTCTGCCAGCCTCATGCTTTTAATTTTAAATATCACCACAGAAATGGTGTGTTACAAATACTGCATGAATGATGCATTGCTGGTAGGATTAGAAACTCCCTACAAGAAGTCACTTTGAGCTCAGCGCTGGTAGCTCACAACCTAGCCACTTGGTAGGCTAAGATTTGGAGGATCACAATTGGAGGCCAGCCCAGGCAAATAGTTCATGAGACTCCATCTCAAAAATAACCACAGCAAAATAGAAGGTGTGGCTCAAGCAGTAGAGCTTTGCAATCATGAAGCCTGAGTTCAAATCCCATCCTGCTAAAAAAAAGTCACTTTGATTCCTAAAATAAGTTTATTCAGGTTTTTTTATACTTCCCTGATTTTAAAAAATCAAAACTTGAGTTTTTGTTATTTTATTTTCAAAAGAAATAGTCTTCAGCATTTCTATTTCTACTGGAAGTTGGAGGGAAACTGTTATCAAGATGTCATTACAGAATGATGGAGAGGTGAATTTGGCTATGATAATTGTAAAAACTTTTATAAATGTCACAATGCACCCCCACCCTGTCCAACAATAATATAATTTTTAAAAAGACAGAATAAAAGAAAAGTCATTACAATAACATTGGCTAAGCCATCAAAGACGTCTAAATTAATAAGTATTTTTTTCAGTGCTGAGCATCTAACTCAGGGCCTTGCAAATACTAGCAAGCACTGTACAACTGAGCTGTATCCCTAACCCAAAGACATCCAAATTAAGACAAGATTAAGTACTGTTTGGTTTGCATTTATTAGAATGACTCCATGAAGGAAGCAAACATTTCAAAAAAGAAGTTTAAAATTTCTAGTGAATTAAAATGCAATCACGTGTACAAAAGATCTTGCATTCTCTATCTTGTTGCTGAAAAGTATTAGAGGCCAGCCAGCCATTCCTTACTTACTTATATTGTCTCATTCACAAGAAAATGGCTGACAGAGACACTGAGGCCAAGAGCAGTGGAAAATACTGACTAGTGATATCATCTTACACACTCTTGATTAATTTTCTCCTCACAACAGGAGTAGGCATGTCTGAAGCTCTGGACATCTTGGTTTGTAAGCTGAGTGGATGTTGAGATATTCTATTGAAATCAACCCTACTTGGAGGACAGTTTTTCCTCCTCTATTGTACATCAAAGCCACCTGAAATGGATGGTGTGCCTTAGCTGATCACTTCTTTTATGGGGTCAATATTTTTATCCCAGGCTCCTTTATTTTCCTTTTTATTTATTTATTTTTTCAGTTTTCAGTTGGCCATGGGGACCTCCTCCATGTGATCCTATCTGTGGGTTGAGCAGAGATGGAACAGTGGCAATGAAGGCACCTAAGAAGGTAAGCAATGCAATCCCATGACTTCCAGATGTTTCCTTGAGTTTTCAGGGGCTCACCAGATCCTATTTGGTATTGACTCCCACCAAGTGATGCTACACTGCTCCTGGGCACAAATGACTTTGTAGCCGGGTGAGTCAACTGTACACAATTCATCACGGGTAGCTTGGATCACCTGGATCCATGATCACAGAAGCCATCTACATCTGTAACAGGTAAATGTCTGTGTGCTTATTCTGATGTTTTTAAATCCCTTCCCTCATCTTTCATGCTATTTTTCTTATGTGTTGTTGGTTTGTGATGGCTGGTTAGAATTACAATCAGCTGCATTTTAGCATCTTGAATGCAGAACTTCTGGTGAGGACAACCATATAAACAATTCCATCCCAATCCAAAATCAGGTCTAAATTCTTCTTAGTGTACACCCTCTTCTTAATCACTCACCTTCCACCAGGTGAATTCTTACAATTCTGCCCTTTCTTACTCTGATTCTGTAGTATAGACATACATACACACACACACACACAAACACACACACACACACACACACACAACATACATATATAACACATATACCCCAGATCAAGTTTGAATCCTGGTTACTAAGCTGAATGTTGGAGCAATTGAATAATGTTTGACTTTGTCTATATGAGGGGCAACTTCTATGAGGTAAGGAAACATGGTGGGCAGGGGCGCTATAGTTTGGATATGGATTGTCCCCCCTAAAAAACCCACTGTTAAAGGTTTGGTCCCTGGGTCAGACAGTAAGCCTGAGAGGTGATGGAAGCTTTAGGAGGTGGAGCCTAGCAGAAGGAATTTAGAACATTAGGGACAGCCCTTGAAGAGGACTGTGGGACCCCAGACCTCTCCACTTCCTTAAAGGTAAACAGTTTCCTACCCCACATGCTCCCACTGTCATGTACTACCTCACCACCTGCCCAAAAGCTACAGAGTTAACCTACCATGGATTGAAACCTCTGAAATTGTGCACCAAAATAAACTTTTCCTCCTTATAAGTTGATTGTCTCAAGTGTTTGTTACAGTAATGCAAAGCCTGCTAACCCAGGAGAGACACTCTCAGTCTCTGAGAGTTCTGACTTGCCCCAAAGCTGACAGTCATCTTTTCGGAATTAACATAACTTTCACCGAAAAACCACCATGAAATAATGAAGTCAACTTGTGCTGCAATTCAGGAACCTGACAAATCAGTCTTGGAGATTATTTTTCACAGATGTTAGGCCAAACTGCAAGGGCTCTTTGAGAATACCAAGCCAAGACCCTAAGATTCACTTCATGTTCCACAAAGAGCTGAGACTTACAGTACTTTTCTCTCACTTGAAGTTGGGACTGATGTCGGCTTCCTGTAATCCCAGTAGTCCCCATCTCCTTGAAGTGTTTGTAAAGCCAGGTCTTAGCTGTGGTCTTAGGCTGTCCTGTAGGAGAGAAGCCTCAGGGAGCCACAGGCAGTAATATGGCTAGCTGATTTGCCCCTGTGCACTACAACTGACTCCTGATAGCCCAGAATATGAACTTGGTATCTTATAGCCAGTCTCCCTACCTCCATCAAGCAATTCCAGACATCACATACTTTCTGGGGATGCCACAAGCATGTAATCCTGGTGAAGATTAAACATCATTAGAGTTCCAAAATGGCCATTCACTGGATCAAAAGAAAAAGTTGAAATCTAAGAACAGGAACAGGGCAGCTCAGAGATTCTAGGAAAGAAAACCCTGTGGTCCGCTTCTCTGGGACACTGTCATTGGGTGACTTAGCTTCAACTGCCTGTAGCCCCTTTGCCACCTAACTTGTGCAGGCTGTGCTGGGAGCTCTTCTAAGTGGTTGATGTTGATGGTCAAATCCCAGATTCAGTGGCCAGTGCACACCGGATGGGCAGCTGCCCAAGGAAAGGACACTGGTAAGTCCAAAATGAAACATGTCTATGGCAGGACTGTTGTGGGGTAAACAGGAAGCACAAAAGAAGAAGCAGTAAGGTTTCATCTCACCCCAGTCAGAATGGCTAGTTTCAAGAACAAGAACAACAAATGCTGGCAAGAATCTGGTGAAACAGGAACACTTGTATACCGCTGGTGGGAATGTAAATTAGTACAACCACTATGGAGAGTCCTTAAAAAAATAAAATTAGAACTGCCACTGCTCCAGTGATACCACTCCAGGGCATACACTGAAAGGAGTGTAATCAGGATACAATAGAGATACCTGTACACCCATGTTTATTGTAGGAGTGTTCACAATAGCCAAGCTGTGGAAACCCAGATGCCCTACAACTGATGACTGGATCAAGAAAAAATGATGTGTGTGTGGGTGTGTGTATAGATATATATGCACAATGGAGTTTTTTTCAGTCTTAAGGAAGAATGAAATTGGAGACATCATATTCAGTGAAGTAGCCATGTTCAGAAAGACAAAAGCCACATGTTTTTTCTCCTGTGGGGAAGGCAGATCTGAAAGATAAACATATACACAAAATAAACATGACTATTTACACACTCTTATGTAGAACGTGTTTGTAACAGTGGAACGACTCAGGGAAGGAAGAAGAGGAAGTAAGAATGATAGAGCATCAACAATATTGCAAGACATCACATCTCTGCAGGTAGATGATATAACAATATGTACTGAAAGCTGTTGAATGATGGGGGACAGGAGGGAAGAGGTAAGGGAGAGTAACAGAGGGAACTGAACTGACCAGAGTAAAATATATTCACACCTGAGTTACATTGAGAAACTTCTTTGAACACTGACTTTGTAAGTAAAAATGAAAGACAGGACTACAAAATACACATGAGGGGGTGCAGGGGGTATTTGTGGGAGGGGGATGGGTGAATGAGATGAAGGTAAAGGAATATGGTTGATGCACTGTGTATACATATATGAAATAGAACAATGAAACCTCTTTCAACTATTTTAAGGGGGGCAAGGAGAGGGTTGAGATGGGGGAAATGGTGGGGACAACCTAACCAAGAAACGATGGCACAATGTAAGGCTAGTCAGATTTGTCACAATGAATCCCCCCAAATATATGCTAATGAAAATGAAAAACAAAACAAAGAAACAAAGGAAGCAGAAGGGAGAGAACACTTCAACACTATTGGGAGGAAGGAAGGCATGACTGAAGGAAGCTTTGTGGAGAGGTCAAGCACACATTAGGAACTTTCAAAATGGGCAACTGCCTCACTGAAAGAAAACTTTGGACCAATGTGCCCCCCAAAAATTCAAAAGACAAGCTGCTTGATAAATGGAGTTTTGGACCCAAGGCACAAACTCTTGGTGTAAGAGGTGCTAAAACTGCTTTTGCTGAAAAGCACTGACTTTTTACTTGGGCCTACAAATTAACTAAAAACAGGATCTTGGCATCCCTGCCTCCATTTTGTATCTGTCCTCATTTTAAGTCATTCTCTTGGATTCCAGAAATGACAGCACTGATAACATCTTTATGATAAGGGACTTAAACTTCCCGTAAGGAACAGTAGAGACTTGCAGGACAGAATCACCCCTCCAAATAAGGACAGTTACCTATAATGAAGAGGCTGCACCCTGGAGAAGGTGCAATGGTCTCATGGGAACTAGTTTATGTCACTCAAGTGATGACACCAATAGCAACTCCAGAACCTCTCCCAGAACAAGGACTGAGATAATGAGCAACCAGACCACACCTGTGACTGTAACTATGCATTCCTTTTGTCCCTGCCCCCAGTTCTTTTGTCTACTTAAACCTACAACTCATGTCTGTACTCTGAAGATGGTCTGAGTTCTTACTCTGCCTCTTCCCACAGTATGTCTTGAGCCGTGTAAGAAATCTCCTTTCTCTTCCTTTGCCATGCCTCTTCATTTGGCATTTAGGGGCAGGTGGCCAGACCTAGCATATGGACTTTCAAGAGTTTGGGCCTTGGGTCCAAAACTCCAGTTTCAGTGAGATTCCACATGCAAGGACTCTCAGAAATGCATATCACATCCCTACTTTGAAAAGCATTGACTTAGTCTACAAAATCTCTCATAGGTGCAAATTTTGGCCCAATAACAGAAAAATCTGCATATATACTTTGGATTACCATCACAATGAACACTAAAAATGGCATTGTAGATCTCTCAAATTCTCAAGAACATATCCGTGGACTCTGTTGTTGGGGATCCGAGTTTGAAAACACACTGTTAGACATGGGTCTTAATTTGCTAATATTATCAGTTAATTTTACTTTCAGCTGCAAATAACAGATACTGGATTACAGAGGTTTATCCAAACAGGTGTTGATTTTTCTCACTTGACAAAGAGCCCAGAAGTGGCCATTTTAATGTTGATGCTGTTGGTTTCAGGGTATTAATAAGCCTGCTGTCCTCAATGTGTGACTTTCAGTTTCAAAATGATCTTTCCACATCCAGTCATTTCACCATGTTCCTAGCAGAGAGAAAGATATTCCTATGTACAAGAAGCTTTGTATCTGTTCCTGAGGAAACTCCTCCCCTGAAGCACCTCATTGGGCCCTTCTTACAGCTCATGGACCAGAACTGAGACTCATGCTAGTCAGGCTGGGGAGTTTGATTTAATTCGCAGGGTCTAGCATGGAGGAAGGCAAGGAATATGGGCAGCCTAGTCCATGAAAGCCAGCTACCCAAGGACTCTTGAAGGCTTTTGAGCCGTGTGCCTCTTTGGCACTCTGGGGAAGCCTATAAACTCCTTCTCAGACAAGTATTTTGAGTGTATAAGGTAAGATGTATATGTTTTAAAACATTAATTATATGAAATACAGTTGTATGGGCTTTCACTATAAAATACCGTAGGCTTGAATACCAGGAATTTATTTTCTCATGTTCTGGGGCTAGAAGCCTAAGATCAAAGATCAAGGTGCAGAAAGATTTGGTTCTTTGTTAGAGTTCTCTTCCTGGCTTGCAGACAAGCTACATTCTTTGTGTGTTTACATGGCCTTTTGTGTATGTGTGTGTGAGAGAGAGAGAGAGAGGTTGAGAGAGAGAGAGAGAGAGAGAGAGAGAGAGAGAGAGAGAGAGAGAGAGAGAGAGAAATATTTTTCTCTTCTTATAAGGCCTATCAGGCTAGGACCCCATCTTTTTTCTTTTCTTTTTTTTCTTTTTTGGCAGTACTGGGGTTTGAACTCAGGACTTTGTACTTGCTAGGCCAGCCCTATACTGATTGAGTCACACTTCTAACCTTAGGACACCATCTTTATGATCTCATTTAAACTAATTACTTCAATAAAGTTCCTGTCTCCAAATTCAGCAATATTGGTGGTTAGGGGTTCGACATATGGCTTTTGCAGAGGACAATTCAGTTCATAGGAACAGTTAACAAAATATTTAAAATCTAAATATATGACATATCCTACAGTATATATGCTTCTTGAATAGATTATATAGCAAGATCTATAAAAGAATCAAATAAGTGCTGGGCAATGGTGGCACATGCCTATAATCCTAACCACTTGGGAGGCTGAGATTAGGAGGATCTCAATTCAAGGTCAGCACAGGCAAAGAGTTTGAGAGACACCCCCCACCCCCAAAATAACCAGAGTAAATTGGACTGGAGGTGTGGCTCAAGTGGTAAAATACCTACTTTGCAAGTGTGAAGTTCTGAGTTCAAACCTTAGTCCTATCTCTCCCCCACAGATATCTAGTAAGTACTGTAATTCTGTAGTAGTGATAAGTGAAAATGATACTTCAGTATATTTGAATATCTATAATACAATGCAAATAATGTTACTAGGGTTTATCCCTGTGAAAAACCACCTTTGTCAGAATTAAAATGGAGTCACTTGTTCCCATTTACCTAACAGTAATTATTGCAAAAGCTCTGCTAGAACCACACTTGCACAAACAATACTTCTTCAAGGACATCTGCCCATCGACTTTCTGTTCAAACTCAGCCTGGCACCACTCTTGTTTTTAATCATTGTTGACAGGCATTATTTCAAAATGTCTTACATAATCCTCCTCACTTTTGCCTTTAAAAACTTCCCCTTGAGCCAGGCACTGTGACTCATGCCTGTAATGCTAGCTACTCAGGAGGCAGAGATCAGGAGGTTCATAGTTCAAAGCCAGCCCTGGGAAACAGGGCGTGAAAAAAATCCAACACAAAACTGGGCTGTCAGAGTGGCTCAATTGGTAGAGCACCTGCCTAGCAAGTGTGAGGCCCTGTGTTCAAACCCCAGAACTGCCAAAAAAACAAAAACCTTCCCTTGCCTCACCCTCCTTGAATAAACACATCACTTACTATGGCACACATACTCCCATTGTGATGGTCTGCTATTCCAAAACAAATGTCATTATTTGGAGAATATCTCTCTCATTGTTATTCATGTTGATAGCCCAACATTCATAATTAAAGAAAATACCAAGCTGCAGTTATAGGTTAATGAAAATTAAAAAAAAAACATTTTTTCTATACACAGTCATGAATTCTACTTAAGTATTCCTTAGAGGATCTTAACAAAACAAATAGTATTTCTCTCTATTCTGTGGGGACAGAGGGCTAAAGGATGAAGGGGAAAGTGAACGCAGGAAAGGCCATATTTTTCTAAAAGTATTTTGTTTACAGTGCTCACCTTTATTTTCTCAACTGCTCTAAAATTGAACATTTGTAGCATCACTAAGAGACCCTTACTGGCTCTACCCTCTGCTATACCTACCCCATACTTCCAAATGTACCTCTGTTGAAAATTACCTCATCCTGACAATCTGCAGATCAAATCCCTTTCCACCTGTTTCAACTGTGAGCTGACCATTAGGAAAAGCACCTAACTACATGAGGTCTTCACAAGAGATCAGTGTTACCTTCTTCTAAAATGTTTTCACTGTTCTCCAGTTGTTAGGACTTTCAAGGAAACATTTCCCTCTTGAGAGAAGACTATGTGAGGTCCAGGCAGCCAGTGCCTCTGCAACCCTGGAGGATCTCTGCCCAACTCCAGGAGACACAGTCTGCAGAGACAATGGGACCAGGCCCAGCACTTCCCTATGATTCAGCAGACCTATGATACAACAGACTTCAGAAGTGTACAGGTCACTTTTAAAAGGACATAGATAGGGCTAGGAGTATATCTCAATGGCAGCACTTTTGCCTAGCATGAAAAGCCCTCCAGCACGGAAAAGACAACAGCTTTTGCTGTGATGGTGTGTGTAATCCCAGCACTTGAGCAGCTGAGGCAGGAAAATTAAGAGATTCAAGTCAGCCTGGGCTACATAGCAAGACACTATCTCAAAAATAAAATCTAACCTTAAATCAAATTTCATGTGATGGATGGTGATTAAAATCAATCCTGTCTGCACGAATATGATACTCTTATTTTTGTGATACAGGGGATTTAACCTAGGGCCTCCAACAGGCTAGTCAAGTGCTCTGCCACTGAGCTACATCTCCAGCTCGACAGAAACTTTTTATTATTATTATTATTATCATTATTATTTATTATTATTGTTGCACTAGCAGTACATTGTGACATTTACCAAAGTTCTTACAATATATTATAGTTGAATTAACTCCCTCCATCATTCTCCTTTATTTCCTCTCCCCCCACTCCTGGAAGAGTTTCAGCAGGTGTCATTGTTCCATTTTCATACACGTGTACAGAATATTTCCACCATATTCACCCTCCTACATCCTTTCCTTATAATCTCCTCTTTCCCACTGGTGCCAAACCCCAGACAGCAACTGTTTTACCTTCCTGTTCTCTGTTTTTGACAAAAGACATTTTTGTTTGTATAAGATACCTATACAGGGAGTTTCATTGTGACATTTCCATGTATACATGGAATCAAATTGGTTCATCCCCTCTATTTTAATTAGTCCCTTCTTATGGTGATTTCAATCAGTTTAAAAATTCTGTATTCATTCTTGTATTGGAAGTACATCAGCCATATTCACCTTACTTCCTTCTTTTACTCTTGTGACTTTTCTTTTGTGACCTCCCCTTAGTGTAACCTGTTTTGCATAATACTGTTGTTTTGTATTGGGCCTATAGTCTATGTAAGAGAGACAACATGAGGCCTTTGGCTGTCTGAACATAGATAACTTCACTTAACATGCAGCTCTCCAGTTCCATCAACTTACCTGCAAACAAAATTTCATTCTTCTTTATGGCTGAATAAATTTCCATTGTATATAAATAACACATTTTCTTTATCCATTCATCAGTTGTGGGGCATCTTACGCACATCTTATTCACAATAGCTTAGCTATTGTGAATAGTGCTGCAATAAACAGGGGTGTGCAGTTGCCTTTATTGTAACCTGTTTTAACATTCATTCAGGTATATCCCTGGGAATGGTATTGCTGGATCATATGGCAGGTCTATTTTTAGTTTTTTGAGGAGCCTCCATGTTGTTTTCCATAGTGGTTGTACTAATATACATTCCCACCAGCAGTGTATGAGGGTTCCCTTTTCCCTCACATCCTTGCCAACATTTGTTGTTGTTTGTGTTCTTGATGGTAGCCATTCTAACAGGAGTGAGATGGAATCTTAATGTGGTTTTGACTTGCATTTCCTTTATGGCCAGGGATGTTGATGATTTATTCATGTGTTTTGGGGCCATATGGATTCCTCCTTTGAAAAAACTCTCATTAGTTCATTTGCCCATTTCTTCATTGGGTCACCAATTTTTTGAGAGTTTAGTTTTTTTGAGCTCCCTATATATCCTGGTAATTAATTCCTTTTCAGATGTATAGTTGGCAAAGATTTTCTCCCATTCTGTAGACCTCCTCTTGAATCTGGTGAACATTTCTTTTGTTGTGCAGAAGCTTTTTAGTTTCACAGAGTCCCATTTGTCAGTCTTTGTTGCTGGGCCATTTGAGTTCTATTTAGGAAGTTATTGCCTATGCCTACCCTGATAAAAACTCTTAAAAGATAGGCTTTTTCTGAGCTCAGCATGAATTAAAAACCATGGGCTCTTTCATGCTCAAATTCTTTCTACTTTATTCTAACAAGTGTAAAATCTTCATATGATACATTATTCCAAACTTTAGTCTCCACTTGACTTAAAAAAAATCTGACTTGTTCTTTTCTCTTTGGTCTATAACTAAAGGAAAACAAATAGAAACAAAAAAACCCAACTTGGTTTTCATAGAATGTCATGCAGATGATGCAGAATCAACTTTCTCATGAACCATAAAACAGACTTAAACAGGTTAGCAGAGCATTTGAGGGCCATAAGGATCTCGAGGCCCTAGTTTGAGCAACACTGATCTTACAAACTCTTCTTTTGCACAGCTTCTCTCCTATTCATATCTTTCAGTAACTTTTTAAGGATGATACCATAGTCAAGTAAGTAGTTAACAAAAATTCTTTAGCAGAACCTGTTTTTTCACTTCTGAAAAATTAACAGAAAATATTTTAGAGAGAATAAGAATAATCTGATCAAGTCAGTAGAACTCTACATAGCCAGATCTCCAATCCACAGAAATTTTTGTTTAGACCAGACATGTTCCAGTATTGAACAAAATGAATTTGTCAGAGTTCTCAATTCTTGGAATAGTGTTATTGGTCCATGTAAATTATCTTTTTTTTTTTTGGTGGCACTGAAGTTTTAACTCAGGGCCTCATGCTTGCTAGTCTAGTTCTCTACCACTTGAGCCACACTGCCAGGCCCTAAATTATCTTAATTGTATTTGTTCTCCATCATCCACTAGCCCTATTCTGACATCATTCTTTGACATAGGTACCCATGCTCGTGTTTTTGACATGGATAACTTGGGATATAAATACAGATAATATAATTTCCATGTGTTTTCTGCATGAAAATAATTTTAGTTTTCATTTACATAAGTAGTTTTAAGTTAGAATTGTTTTACCTTTTTTGCTTAACACTTTGAAGATGCAATCATTTGATAAACAGGAAGACAGAGGGACCTACAGCTCCAGACATATGGGCTTTATGAATCAGTGCAAGTTATTTTCTGTGATATAGAAGCCCTAGAGGTGTTGCTAAGTCATAGGGAGTATTCATAGTTAATCTCATAGGCATGATCAGACTGCTACCAGAAGGTGAGGCAAGTATCAGCTTATACTCTACAACAAGGTTTCCCACGTGCACTTGGTGACATCTGATTATAATTTTCAGCATTTTCATGAGTATGAAGAAATAGCTCATTGTCATTTTACTATGTACCTTTCTGATTACAAATGAGCTTCAAGCTTTTTTCTCTTTTTTGATGGAAGTAGGGTTTGAACTCAGGGCTTTGCGCTTGTAAGGCAGGAACTCTACTGCTTGAGCCATACCTCCAATTCACAAAGGAGCTTCATATCCTGTTACCCTTTCAGATATTTCCCTTCTCTAAATTACCTATTTATATTCTTTGCCACAGTTCTGTTGGATTTCTGGGTTTTTTTTTCTCTTATTTGGAAAAACTGCTGTTAAAATCTTGATGTTAATTCTGTTGTTGAAGTGCTTTGAAAACACCTCGCATCAAGTGCCCAATAAAGTTGATTACAAATGTATTTTTCCTTCCATTTGATATGGTGGTCAACTTTAGATGTTCCCTATGTGCAGAAGTATTTCTTTTCTTGTAGTTCAATAAATCAACTATTTGCCTCACAATTACTGTCACATAAATGTCCTACCTTTTTCTCAAGGTTGCAAAGACATCTTTTGGCTTTATAATTCTGTCATAGTTTATATATATATATATATATATAAAACAATCATATATATATATATGAACAATCTTCTCATACATATACTTACCTTACTAATATGTGACATGATGTTTATCAAATCTCCACATCCCACATATATGTGGGTCTATTTTTTTTGCAGTACTGAGGTTTGAACTCAGTACCTTATTTGAATTCCTTGTATTTGTTTTTCCAGTTTTATTGCTGTGGCTGAGAATTCCAGTACTATATTGAATGAGAGTGGTGAGAGTGGATAATCTTGTCTTGTTTCTGACTTTAGAAGAAATGCTTTCAGTAACATTTAGTAGGATGTTTGCTAAAGATTTGTCATATATGGCCTTTACTATGTTGAGAGACATTATTTCTATTCCTCCTTTCTTCAAAGCTTTTATCATAAAATTTTATCAGTATTTGGCCAAAGACTTTTTCTACATCAAGAAAATCTGTTTATATGCTACATTATATTTATATATTTGTGTTACATTTATTAATTTTATCATGGTGTATGAACCTTTTAACATGCCAAATTCAGTTTGTAAGTATTTCGTTGAGAAATATGCATCTATGTTCATTAGAGACTGGTATGTAATTCTCATTTTGTGTTGTGTCCGTATCTGGTTTTGGAACAGGTGTGATACTGGCATCATAGATCCTGGTGGTGTTACTTCCCTCTCCAGTTTGAGTATTGGTGTTCTTTTTTAGAAGTCTGGTAAAACTCAGTTCTTGGGTTTTTGTTGAGAGACTATTATTGCTTTAATATCATTGCTTGTTATAGATACATTTAGGTGGTTATTTTCTTTGTTCAATTTTGGTAGGCCAAGCATCTAGGAATTTATCCATTCTAAATTTTTGTTTTTTAATATTTAATTTTAATAGTTTAAATTTTAATAGCAATACAGGTTATCAAGGTATTCCTTCGATTTCTTCTGCATTTCATTGGCATTTGTTTCTGATCTCTTTTTCATCTCTAAATTTATCAATTTGTGATGTTTTTCCTCTTCCAAGTCAGATTGGATAAGGGTGTATCAATTTTATCTTTTTGAAGGACTAACTTTGTTTCATCAACTTTTTTATAGAAAATATCCTATATTTCATTAATTTCTGGTCTCCTGTTTAGTTTTTTCATCTGCTACTTTAGGGTTTGGCTTGTACTTGTTTATGTTTAAAAAGTTACTCAAAGCTATACACTTTCCTCTCAGCACTGCATTGGCTGTATCTCAAAGGTTATGGTGGTTGTCTTCTCATTTCATTACATTCTAGGGACTTTTTGACTCCCCCCCACCCCCTATTCTTCAATGACTCACTGTTCATTCAACAGTGTTTTCAGTCTCCATGTGTTTCAATGTTTTCTTTTCTGCTGAATTCTAGTTTTATTCCATATGATTTGACTGAGTACAGGGAGTTCTTTCAAGTTTCTTCTATTTGTTATTTTGTAGAACATTCCATTGGCTGATGAAAAGAATGTATTGTGCAGTAGGTGAATGAAATACTCTGTAGATGTCAGTTAAGTCCATTTGTTCTATTGTGTGCATTAACTCTGATGGTTCTTTGTAGAATTTTGTTGGTCTGCCTGAAGAATTGATGAGAATTCTATATTGAAGTCTCTCACTATTGAGTAGGCATCTAGCTTTTAAGTATGGTAGTGTTTTCAGTGTAATTGGGGTGCACCAACATTTGGCATATATATTTTAAGAATTATTATTCTGTCTGGATGGATTGTTCTCTGTATTCATATGAAGTGAACTGTCATTGTCTCTACTAATTTTGGTCTGAAGTCCACTTTATCAGATGGGAGTATAACTACTTCTGCCTGCTTTAGGCATCCATTTGCTTGGAAAATCACCTACCCCCCTACTCCCACCTCATTCACTCTGAGCCAATGATTACCTCTTACTATTTCTCTTAATCAACAAATGATTTTTCATCCAAGTTATCATTCTGTGTTATTTAATCAGAGAATTGAGGCCATTAACATTCAGTGTTGTTCTCCAGGGAGAGCCCTGGGATTGCAGTTTTAAAAAAGCTCTCAGTACAGCTTAAGTTCTGTGGAATAACAGTTGCTCTCCAATATCTCTGTCCAAAGGGCTGACACCAGCTTGGTCACCCCTAGTCTCTCTCATACCAATGACCTTCCTGGGGACAAAAATGAGACCATCCAGGAACTGTGCTCTTGGCTATTTTTCTAGTTTCCAAGGATCTGAAGAACCCAGTGGTTCCAGACTGGCCCAGAATAAGGCCTCCACCTGCAGAGTGTCTAGCCATTGAGCCAGCACTCAGAGACCATGAATTTAGTCAAATATTGGTGCCACTGAAGCATAAAATGTCATGTCTTCAGGCAAAGAGCTGGTGGTGTGCCAGGTGGAAGATGAAATCATAGGTAAATCCCCTGTGGCCACATGTAACAGCACACATGCCCCACCCTTAGCCCCAGGTGATACACAGGGGTCTTCTCACAGCTGCTATAGCTCTCCCAAAATATGCATGGCTGTTGCAGAGTAAGATATTTGCACACACACACACATGGCCACCCACACCACACACACTCACATACACACACAAACATACAAACCACACACACACACTCACACTCACACACACACCACAAATATTCCACACACACACCCACACACCCACCACTTACACACATACAATAGACACACACTCCACTTACAGACACACACACAAACACACACAGAACACAACACTCACACACACACGACACACACACAAAAACCACACACACACCCCTCATACACACACAAAGAAACACAAACACACAGCCACCACACTACACACATACTCACATACACTCACAAACAAACAAACCACACACACACAAACACACAGACACCACTGACACACACACACTCACACCACACACACATTCAAACACACACCACACACACCATTCACACACACACCACACACACACCACATTCAAACCTCACTTACACACAAAAACACACCCACACACACCACTTACATACACACACCACAAACACTCCACACACACACACACGCACACACACAAACACACATACACTCCATTCACAGACACACCCACACAACACACACACACACACACCATTCTCACACACACCCTACACATGCACAAACACCACACAGAACAACACACACTCACACACAACACCACTAACACACACACCACACACACTAAACACACACATGCCACACACAATCACCACACACAATCTCCCACACACATTCCCACACACACCATACACGCACAACAGACACATATCACACAGCACACACCACAAACTCAACATACACACTCCACACACACCACACACACTAAATGAACACACACACCACACACACCCCTCGCACACACATACACCAAACACACCACCCACCCTCCACACACACACTCATGCCCACACACACCACAGAAACACTCCACACACAACACACACCACACACCACACACACAACACTGACACCATCCACACACATCACAGACACCACACACACACACCACACATACACAAAAAGACTCACACACACAAACTTACACACACACCACACCACACACACTTACACACTCACACACACCACTCACACATGTACACACACCCTCTCATGCACACACACACCACTTACACCTCACACACCATTCACACATGTACACACACACCTCTCATGCACACACACCACTTATACCACACACATATTCACACACAACACACAAACACACCACACACCACACACACACATCACCACTACAAACACACACAAACACACTGCACACACACACAAAACACACATCACACACATATGCACCATTCACACACACACAGCACACTCTCAAAATTCACGCAAACACCATTCACACACACACCACTCACAGACACACCACACACAAACACCACACTTGCACACACCACACACACACCACTCACACACACACCACAAATATTACACACACATAAACATGACAATACATGCACACACACTACACACATGCACACAAACACCACACATACAACAAACACAAACACACGCAGTCCACTCACACAAACACCCACACAACAGTCACACACACACCCATACATACCTCCACTTACACACAAAAACACCACACCCACACACACCACTCACACACACACCACAAACATTCCACACACACAAACACACATGCACACACACAGCACACACACAAACACACATACACTACACTCACAGACACACCAACAACACTCTTACTGTTACACACCACACACACACCATTCTTACACACATGCTACAAACACACACCACACAGAAACCACACACACACACAACCACACCACTCACACACATCACACACACACCACACACATATCACACACCACACAACACACACCACACACACTCCACACACACCACACATACACACACAGATGCACACAAACAAACTCACACATGCAAACATACCACAAACACTCACACACACACACACACCTGAACATACAAACTCACACACACCTTCACACACCACTCACACACATACAGCACAAATATTATACCCAAACACAAACATGACACACACATGCACACACACAACATACACCATTCTCACACACACACTCAAACACACACCACACACAGAAACCACACTCACTCACACACAAACACAATTGAGAGACATACAAAAACACACACAAACACATGAATTACACACAATCACTACACACACAACATTCACACACACACACAACACTCTCACACACAAATACACACATGCACACCACAAACACAACAAACACACTCATACACAAATCACTCACACACACTCACAAAGTATCATACAAACACACACGGCCAAACACACCACAGACACCCTTACATATACACACTGACATACACACAGAAACACACAAACCACATTCACACTCACACTCACACGCACCACAAACATTCCATACACCCCCCACACACACCCATCACTCACACACATACCACAGACACACACACAAGTCACAGACACACACACAAACACACACAGAACCACACACACTCAAACACACATGACACACACACAAAAACCACACACACACCTCTCACAAAGAGCCATACAAACACACACATGGCCACCCACACCACACACACACTCACATACCCACACAAACACACAAACCACACACACACACTGACACACAGACACCACTCAAACACACCTACTCAGACAAATGCATTCACACCACACACACACTTGAATACACACACCACATACACCACATACAAACCCCAACTTACACATAAAAACAACACACACACCAATCACACCACATACAAACCCCAACTTACACACAAAAACAACACACACACCACTCACACACATCATTCACACACACACATCACAAACATTCCACACACACAAACACACATGATACACACATGCACACAAAGAGCACACAGACACAACACACACACAAACACACATACACTACACTCACAGACACACCCACACAACACTCACACTCACACACACCACACACACCACTCACACACACCACTCAAGCACACAAACAAACATTCCACACACAAACACACATGACACACACATAGAAAGAGCATACACACACACAAACACACATACACTCCACTTACTGACACACCCACACAACACTCACACTCACAAACACCACACACACACATCATTCTCACACACACCCTACACACACACCACACACAGAAACCACACGCACTCACACACAACCACACCACTCTCACACACACCACACACATATTCCACAAATATCACACAACACACACCACACACTCCACTCTCACAAACCACACACACAGCACATACACCATTCTCACACCCACACTCACACACACCACAGACAGAAACCACACAGAGTCACCCACACACCTCTCACAGACACACACACAAACACACATGAGATACACCCAATCACCACACATACACCACTCACACACACACAAACCCCACTCACACACACACTACACACATTCACACTACAAACACAACACACTCACAAACACACTCACACACACACCCTCACATATAATCACAAAGACACATAAAAACACACACACTTCCACCCACACTACACACACTCTCATATAGACACACATACACAAACTAACACACACACAAAAAAACACACACAGCACATACACACTGACACACACACTCAGAGACACTCACACACCACACAAACATTCCACACACACCACAAACACAGACACACCACTCTCACACACACACTACACACACACGACACACACAAACTCACTCTCACACACACACCTCACATACACTCACAAAGAAACATACAAACACACACATGGTCACCCACACCACACACACATTCACATACACACACAAACACACAAACCACACACACTCACACTCTCACACACACCACAAACATTACAGACACACAACACACACACACCACTCTCACCCACACTACACACAAACACACAGAACCACACACACTCAAACACACTCGACACACACAGAAAAACCACACACACACACCACAAAAATTTCACACACACACACAACACACACATGCACACACAAACAATACACATACAACACAAACAAATACACTCACAAATACATACACACACAGACACTACATACACACCACATGCACACCACTCACACACAGACACCACTTACACACACCTACTCACACACATTCTTGCACACACCCCACACATGCACACATATCACTCACACACTCTCAGACACACAAAGACACTCACAAACACACACTCACACACACACACCACTGACACACACACAAACACACTCACAAACACACACACATACACATGCTCACACACACACTACACACACACCACTCACACACACCACTCATACACACAAATACACTTACAAACACACACTCACTCATAGCACACATGCACCACACATACACCACTCACACTCTCACACACTCACCACTCACACACATATTCACACACACACACACACACACACAAACACACACACCACACAGACATACAACAAAAATCCCAGATTGCTTTTTTAACCCATTCTTTGAAGAGAGTGTTTTCTTCTCCTTCCTATACACTTCCTCCTCATCATCCTCTTTTTCCTCCCTCACACAAACATGATAAACTCCTCATGTAATCCCCTTATCCAAGAAGGGAATAAGATTATAAGAGAAATTGGCAAATCAGAAAATCTGGCCAGAACTTTGAGAAAATATACACCGCATTTTAGCATGTGGCTGGAACAAAACTTGTTTAATTGGTTATAATTAAGCCAGAACACCAGTATTTGGTGACTCCCTTTATGTGTAAATTGCAGAAGAGTCATTGACAACTAAATGTTCTAGGTAGAAAACTAGTGAGATTATGATATTATTAGTAGCTCAAGAAAAATGTAAGTGAGGAATTTTGCAAAAAACAATAATAGAACTGATTATCTTATGCTCATGAACATATTAAAATGTGTAATAAAGACTAAATGATGGACTTTGAAGCCATCTATAGAATTTGAAATACAATCACTTAACATAAACCTTGATAAAATTGATCAATAATATGTATTTTCTTTAGTCATGGGATTATTAGAATATTGAGATACTGCTTTATATCTGGCACTTAATGATGCTCTAGAAATTTACAAACAGAAACAAATAATGCAATAGGGAATATACATATCACACATATGTTCATTATGCTATTCCTAAAAATTACACCAAAGATGTGCAACAATCAATGGCATTCTTAGATTCCATTTAAAGTATTTTTATGCATTTATTAAACTTAATATGATGTATGAGCATTATTTGAAATTGTAGTAAGTTTCAAATAATTTGTCTTGAGTGTAATGTGTCACATTCCTTAGTAGCTCAAACATAATATATATTTAAATAGACTGACATATTTTATTTAACATTTTCCACTTAGTTTCTTTGGGTAAATATAGTTTTAAATTTGAAATTGATTATTAGAAATTATCATTGAATTATTACTGAAATGCCATACATTAGGGATTTCCTACAATGATTTTAGAATATCTGGAATGTGAAGATATAAGAAAATTATTAATGTAGTAATATCTGTGTGAAAATCCTTCATATCTGTTTGATGGAAAATTTGTATTTTGAATGTTTACACATTGCAAGGAAACAAATATTTGATGAAATATGAAATTTCAATAATGAAATGATGTTGAGTATAACGTAAATTTTTCAATGATGCTGATAGAATAGGAACTTGAAAAAAAATTAAGCACATTCAAATGTGAAGAGTTTCTTAAAAAGTATGACAATCTTTATATCCCAGAATATTGTTGTCATTCTATGTGACTATTATTCCATGCTTAATGAGTACAAGAGTGAGTGAATGGAGAAAGATTGTGTCTGGGAATGATTTGGCGGCTTGGTTTCATTTCCTTTGTAATAGTGAATAGTGAATCTCTAATTGTATTTGTAAGAACTCCATGAGTGATGGATGATAAATAGTGTCCAACCAGCTTTTAAACACTCAGTAAATCATACCCCCCGAAACACCCGAGAATTCTATTTTTCTTTGGATGAAAAGTGGACAGAATGCATTTATAGCCAATCTGAGCTGATGTTTTTGTAATGATTACAATAAAATATTTATAGTTCTTCCTGGAGGAGAAATGAAGTCATTGTATTTTGAGTTTTTCTGCTTTTCTTTGTCACTTTTGACAGTAATTACATTCTTAAATTATTGCTATACTACAACTCTAAGATAAAACTATATCAATGTAGATGAAAAAAGGAATAAATATCTCCTTTGAACATTGTATGAGAAAGGTATAGAAATCTATTTTATTTATTTGCTTGCTTGATTAACTGTGTTGTAATAAATTACCTATTGTACTGACTCATAATGAGGGTCTTTTTAAAGTGAAATATTATAATTTTTAAAAAATTACATTGGCTTACTTAAATTTCATGTCATTGACTTTTTCCTTCTTGTCATTTATTCAGAAATTTTCCTGAAGATATATCTATATAACACTTTGCACACCATTTTTATTATTTTCATATTTCACTCTTCTAACTTTAGGCCAATTAATCTGTTTTTCTGATTTTAAAATTTTATTGATTCCAACCAATGCTGCACACTCAGTAATCATTCACTGTCTGTATGCATGGGTTGCCAAAGGCTCTGAGTAGGGATGGTATCCACTTCTATTTAGAAAATAGCACTTCCTGGGAATTGCTGTATTTCTGTCCTTCAAAAGTTGGTCTGAATCTCAGGATAGAACCAGTGGTCTCTGTCTTCAAAGGCTGCAGTGGATTTACCATGAATCTCCAAAGTAATAATTTATTGGATGTCATCTAAGTACTAAGTACTTTCAGCTAATAAATCATCCTTCCTAGGATCTCTTGCTCATAGAATATGGTTTATGGTGTGTAGGCCTACCAATATTTTGAAATTGCAGCAACTGTAAAGCCATTCTAATGATAACCATCTGGAGTGAGTTCAGAATCCACAGGCTGAAGGCCTGATTCCCCATTGGACTGCCCTCATTTCAGGAGTCATCTGAGAGGTAGAGTTTCTGTCAGCAACCTGAATTTCCAACAAACTGCTTACAATTCTAAAGGGTTACCATGACAATTTAAGATTTTATTTACATGAAATCAGGAACACTGTATATTTATGGTTAAAGTGTTTTTTTGTAAGTTACAATGTTGGAGCACATGAAATAAAGATGCATAAGCCATGGCCTGGTTGAGTTCCAAATGAAGAACTTCTGTGACCTGTCCTCCTGAATCTGAGACCAGCTGGGATTGAGTACGATTTTCCTTTGAGGGGATGATAAGTCACTGACTGTGGTGAAGTGATTTAAAGGTGGCTATTTCTGATGGGGTAGGAACTCCATTGTTAGGATCATAATCTGCATATAAGTTATGGAAGGCCCCTTACACAATTTGCATTGCAACCCTATTTGCTCCAATACTTAGTATAATACTTTTAATTCTTTCTCAAGTAAAATCAAACCAGCACCTAAAAATGTATTGTTTCAAACAGGTGTTCAGTAGCCCAGTTTGACAGAAGCTTTGACTTCTTCAACATGTGGCATCCAGTGTTGCTCTCAGTATTGACACCTATATGACAAATTGAAATCTAGGAGCCAGGGTTTGATATACTGAACAATTTACAGGCCAACTTTTCATGCCAGACCAAATCATAGCAATAGAATGGGTTTAGGAATATAACCTAAGTAGTATCAAGGTGATGGGTTTGGTGAAAAGTAAGCCAATCTCTGTGGATTAGTTATCTAAAGCTACATAACAAATTGCTTCCAAATGAGCAGTTTAAAAATATGAATAAGTACCCTTTCAACTTCCATGGTTCAGGAATCTGGGATTGGTTCAGCTGAGTCCTCTGTCTCAGGGCTTTTTGAGGCTGCAGTTTAGGTATTAACAGGGACTTTCATCCTCTCAAAGTGTTTATGAGGGAAGATTAATTTATATGGTAAATATTTATGCATCTAAGCTTATTCACATGGGTCTCTCTGTCTCAAGACAAGGTGAAGCAGTCTAAAAGCCATCTAGAGAAAATAATTTAGAAGTAAATCCCAGTATTTATATAACCTAAATTCAGAGGTGAAGTACTACCACTTCTACCATACCATATTCATTAGAAGATTAAATCCATCTCACACTCAAAGAAAGAGGGTTGCAAAATTGCAAGAATACCAAGGAAGAGGAATTTGGGACCAACATATTGATTGCCTGTCACATATTACCATAATGAAAATAAAAGATCCATTAGAGCACAGCAAGAACAGCATGTAAAATTGATTAGGGAGGAACCTCCACATAAAGTATATATCACCCAACATAATTCATAACCTTAGTGATAAGAAAACATCAATAAACACATGTGGCAATTTTTCAAGTCAAGTGAGAAATTTTAAACATATATAAAATATTGATTAATACCTGTCATACAATGTGACAAAATTGTCAGTAAAATATTATGAAATTCTACTTTAATGTTATGTAAAACTATGTAAATTCAAATCATGGATTTACTTGTATTACTATAACTTAAAGTAAATTTTGTTTTATGAAAAAAACAGTTGATCTTTCTGGATACAGTTCTTATTAGTTCTAACAATTTTCTTTGGTGTTTAGGTTTTATAATTCCAAGAAGGTAATTTTCATTTTTAATTATAAACCATAAAAGAGGATTTGAGATTTTTTTTAGTAGGACCAGATTCTGATCACAGGATTTTACCATTGCAAAGCAGGTGCTCTACTGCTTGAGTCCCCAGTCCATTTGATTCTCCTATTCTCAGCCTCACATGTAGCTAGAATTAGAGGCATGAACCACCAGTGTTTTGGCAAAAGAAGTTATTAGGAAATACTGAAGTTACACAGAGATTCTTATAATATTGTTGAAACAACAATTGGCTTCAAAAATAGGAAAACCTAACAATTCAGTAGACTTAACTTAAATTTCATTTATATGTACTGATTATTATCCATACATAGTTTGCTTAATAATGCTCTTCAGTCAGCAAAATTCTTTCCAAAAAAAAAATTCTTAGAAAGCTAATTAAAAGTAGATTTAAAAAGAAGAGTTAGAGGCAGAAGGTAGCTGAAAAGCACCCCCTGCTGTCTGGCATCTCTGCCAGAACAATTGGAGAGCAACTGCTCTTTCAGGTGGATGACTAAAGAAAGGTGCTGAAGTATGAGTAGCAAAAACTCAGATCTTTCTTATAAAAAATAAATAATTTGAATAGTGGAACAGAGGAAGAGAAAGACCACCTGTGTATATGGAGAGAACATATATAGTGGAGGGTGGGGCTGAGGTGAAATAAAGAACAAAAGCCTCAGAAAACACACACTGCAGTTTCAATTGCAAACACATTTAATCTTTTTCTTTTTCAAATGTCACATTTAATGTTTTCACCACTGTACCTCAAATCTACATTGTACAAAGTGACCAGAAAGTGTGCTACAGTAACTGACCAACCTCTAAGATTGTACCTTTCACACCAGTGCCTTCTCGGGCTCTTTTGATACTAAACACATTTCTCATTCAAGTGAATTGAAACGCTTCAGTTGGGTTGATTCTCAGGAGACTCATAAAAAAAACAAAGATATTGCACCATCTTTGTTTAGTAATTCAATATTTGTTTCTTTCACAGCAAATAATTACTTCATTGAAGTTAAAACTTCCAAACATAACTTATTAATAGTCTTCAGATTCAGCTAAGATCACTCAAGATGAAAATACTCTGCTAAATACAGATAATTTACAGTAACTTTAACAGTTAATTGTCCATAACACATACCAAGGTTTTTTCTAGACCAATTTAAGATGATCCATTAGTCCTCCTTGTACAGGTGAAAAACGATCTTCAATTCTCTTGTCTTTTTATTTTTAATATAAAATTTGGAAGGGACATTCAAGTTTCAAGTCTCTACATTGAATTTAAAAAAAATAGTCATCATCAGCATGTAGCGGTAAACAAGCCAAGTTGTGTAGCTCCAGAAGGTAGAGGCCTTTGACCGGCATTCATATATACATATTCACAGAGCTCAGTGTCCCAACAGAGAAAAGAATTTGTCAAAAAGTATAAGCTATTTACTACTGTGATATTTCAAGACTCCCACAGCTTTACCTAAGGACACAAACACATTTGACATAATTCCCTATGTGCCTTTTTTTGTGGCTTTAATTTTTTTTAAATTTGTTTTTATCTTTTATTATTTTTCACTGTCCAGTGCAGGAAAAGTCACACAAAATTTCACAGACCTAAAATGTGCAAGCTAGTTCTTTCTCTATACAGCAATGTTGGGATTCTTTTGAAATTAGCCCAGAAATGAATTATTTACACACATGAAAGATGCATGCTTGGGGTTCTTTTATGTAAGAAAGAGCAGAAAAACTTCTAATAAAAATAGATTAAATATATTTATTTATTTATTTATTTATTTTTACTGGGTAAGGAAAAACAAAAGTTTAGTTTCCTAGTCACAAAAATCATTCTCTCTACCCACAACATTGGATTTTAGACAGCACACATCACCATCACTGCTCTAACAAGAAGCTAATTATAGGGCTTGATCATTAGGTGGCATGCCCCTTCCCCCCACCAGGTGCAGCCACAAACAGCTCATGTGGCTCCAAGATTGGTCACAGGCAAGGTTTCTAGATTCTTTACTTTTAGAAAACACCAAATCTTTAGGAATGGCTCAAATATCAAAATGTATGACTGTCGTGTGTGTGTGTGTGTATGTGTGTGTGTGTGTGTGTGTACAATCTCACTTCATTTTTAAAAAAAGAAAAACAAAAAAAAAACCCCAACTCCCAAATTTGGTTCAATTCTCTTTTGATCTGAGGTGAGCCTTAACAGCTGCACTAATTTCATAAAACGTGCAACTCTGGGTAAAATATTTTTTCTTCTAAAAGCACAACCACTTTACAATTCATATCATATAAGTAGTGGTTGTTAATTTAAAACTTCATTAGTAAAATTACAGTACAAGCATGATTAACCTCCAGAATTGCAAATCCCAGACTCCAGTGGAAAGCTACATTACATCTTCAGTTGTACATTATACTCCACTGTTACTCCCACACCAGAGGAGATGGGGGCATCTCAGATGGCTGAGCAACAGTGGAACTAATAAAGCTCTTAAAAGCAGCAGACTGAGGGTTGATGCAGAGAGGCACTCTGTTTCCTTTCTGCTGTTCCAAAATGAACTGGTGAATAATTTCTTTAACCTGACAGACAGAACTGAGGTTCTTCTCAAAAGTGTCATCAAATCTGGGATTGGTTACAGGCTCAAATCTCTGGTATAAAGTCTTCCTATACATGTGGAAAAGCAACATTTACACATACAGGTGTGATATCTTAGTCGTCCTTCATCTCAGTAGGGATGGGCTAAGGCATCCTTAGCAGATATTCTTTTTGATGGATCAAAGGCCAACATCCTGCAGAGCAGATGAACAGCTTCATGTGTAGCCTGGCTAGACAGGGTGTAGAGTACAGGAAGAGTTGGCTGTTTATGAGGACCCCTGAGTATATGTGCCTTAGCACCTTCATAAACTGTCTTCACTGCTTCCAGTGATGGTGTGACCAAAAGATCTGTGATCAAATCCAACTGCTGAATGGGATCCTGTGTCTGAAACAATATTCTTCATCCTAGTAGTTCTGCAAAGATACATCCGACAGACCAGATGTCATTAGCATTGCTGTAATGGCGGCTGCCCATCAGGATTTCTGGAGCCCGATAACACTGAGTAACACCTTCCTGAGTTATATGCCAGGATTCATCTAACTCTTCCACTTGGGCCAATCCAAACTCACAAATCTTTAGAATACAGTTGCTGTTCACAAGGAGATTCCCTGGCTTAATGTCTCGATGTAAAATGCCAGCTGAATGGAGATATTGCAAACCTCACAAAATCTGATAAAGAAAAACTTTGACATGATCTGAGCTGAGTGGTTGAGGAGAGATGATAATTTTATGTAGGTCACTCTGCATCAATTCTGCGACAACGTATATGTCTTCAAAATAGTCAATGTGTGGAGGTTGGAGTATGTCAAGGGCAGAGAGTACATTATCATGTTTAGAAAAACACAACATCTTCAATTCCCAGAAGACTCTCTTGCCAGAGACCAGATTCTGGAAGATGTTGGGCATCTTTTTGAGTGCTACTCTCTTTCCATCTCTTGGATCTGTTACTGACCAGTCAACACCAAAGGCTCCATATCCAATAGGTCTATCCGGCTCAATATCCAGCTGCTGCTGTGGATGATACGAGTGCTGATGATGGTGCGCCTTAACTGTAGCAGCTGCAGCAGCCTGTACCTGAGCTGGGGCTGCTGCAGCTGGTCCAGGAGCCTGACCCCGTGCTGGTGATGGGAAATATGGCTGTTGTTGCCCAGGGTTCAACATGGCAGCTGCTGAAGACGTATGCTGCTGTACAGGGTGCACGGCAGCAGCTGACCCCAGATGAAGATGGTGTTGAGGGTGGTGTTGGTGGTGAAGATGAGGAGGAGAAAGGTGTGGAAGGTGGTGGTGATGGTGGTGGTGGTGACCTACTGCTGCTGCAGATGTACCGCCATTATAAGATGCCACCATTTTTGCATTGGCTCTTGGGCCACAAAGAGACATTCAAAAAAATGCCCTTTGATTGGAAAGCAAACTGGGTCAAGCTGTCATTCGGCCATTCAAATTGAAGAAAAACCACTCACTCCACCTCAAAAAACATAGAGCAGAACTGGCTTTGTGTCTTCATAATTCCAAACAGTTAGAGGATCTTGGTGTTTAATTTTTGGGGGAGAGTTTGTGGAAGGGTGTGGGTTGCCAAAGAAAAAGGGGGAAAAAAAGGGAAAAAGGACCCATTCCCCCCACGATTCCTGCCACAAGTGGGTACTAAAACTCCATTCTTAATTTGGGGGGCGGTTTCAACTTTGAATGTGGGAATAAAGGCCAAACCTCCCTGTCCCCAGAACTCCATGGACAAAAAGGATCAGGTAACACACCACCCTTGGAATTTTGTAGGGTTCACTCCTCTACCCCTTCCATTCCCACATCCTTTTCTAAACACTACCACCTCCTCAAAAATACAATTTAGAAATATAAATTATATATATATAGATCTATCTATCTATCTATCTATATATCTATATATCTATATGTCCAACCACCCTGTATCAAACATGGGGGAAATTTTCAGGGAAACCAGCTTTCAGCTCCCCCCCACCTTGAACTCTTAGGCCTTCCTACATCTCCCCCTACTCCTAATCTGGTTGACCTGATTTTTTTTTGAGGGGGTGGATAAACCAAACTTTCTCGGGCAAAATGTGCCAGGGAAGGAGGCTGGAGGGATAGTGAGGAGAGGAGGCCACAAGCAGGGAAGAAAGGAAAAAGAGAAGCAGGGCAAAAGTGAAGGTAAGGAGGTGCAGGGAGGAATGAAAGAGCAGTGGACAGCACGCAGACGCCCAAACACAGGGAACCGCCCCGAGAGAAGGTTAGGGTCCCCAGGCCAAAGAACAGGAGCCCCGGGAGGCTGAAGGAGTAAGGTCGGAAGCGGGCTGACTCCTGCCCCCATGGCTGGCTGCTTCTGCTGAGGGTTGGGGGGGAGAGGGGGTGGGTCCCCCGCGCGATGGCACCTACAGGGCTCAAGGCTGCTCTGTCTACCCCCGCCCCCAGCACCCGGCTTCCGTCCCTGTGGCGCTGCTTGCTGCTTAAGCCGCCATGGCCGCTTTCTCTTTGGCCGCCGCCTCACCTCCCCTAGCAAAGCCGGATCCACATTTAATCTTTTATCAACAAAGAGCAAAACCAGAAACAGAAATAGAGATAAAAGCAAACAAAACCAAAATGAACGAAGACTTTAGAACAGAGGATGGAGGCAGAGGAACAAAATTCCAGCATCTAGAGCTCACAGAAGCACAACAGCAAAAATCAGGGACTGGGACAAAAGAAAGAAGGAAAGACTCAGAAAAAACAATTAACACTGGTCACAGTAATGGCCAGAATCATGGCTTAACTAAACAGGGCTCCTATAATCTGCACTGGGAAGGTTTTCCCTTCTGACCCTAGGTCATAGTTCAGGGAAAGGAACCCATTTTAAGAGGCTCCTATCTGATTATGAAACTGTAGGAAACACATATTCCTGCATTGTCTTGTATTCGGGATGTTCTAACAATGATCAATTGCTGATACACCAAGTTCTTCCCTGAAGAGCTGGTCTACTTAAGGAAAGCTCCATGCAGTGGGAAAACAGTCAGAGTCACAGGGAGGTGTGGAGTTGTGAAAGCTTCAGGAAGGAGAAGAAGCTGTTGGAAAAAATTATGTGCAGAATGTAAGCTAAAAATGTTGGAGACCAGGAGGGGGGAGCATGGGAGTTCGATAAAGAAAGGAATTACCGCATCTCCACAGGGCTTCCACAACACATGACCAGACATTTGCTGGCAATGGACACCAGGACCAGCTGGTGGAAAGCTTGCATTCCATTTCACCTGGTCTTGTGGAGCAGGGCAGGCCAAAGTAATGGCATCCCACTCTACCCATAAACCATAGCCTTATAAACTTATAAAATTAATTCATGATCACAAATCCAGCACTACAGAAGATACTTAAAACAATCCTATACTCCAACGAGGAAGAAAAACACAACAATGAGAATATGAAAAACAATGTCACTAGAAGAGTAGGTAAGCCAATGAATATTAGGAAATAATGAAGCATTGCAAAAACAATAAAATTGCAGGAACTATTACATGCTTTTCATTTCTACAATTAAAGCATGTAGAGTGTCACAAATAAAAGCAAACTCGAAGAGCCCTGCAATCTGCTCCCTCTAGGTGGCACATAGCCAAAGTGGTCAGAGAAACTGCTGCCAGTAATCTTAGCTGAAATCTTTCACTGTCCATGCTTTTGACTTCCTTAGAGAAGTGGAAAACGTTCTTTTTTTATTTAAAAAATCATTTTCATTTTATTTCCTGCATTTATGGTATTTTTTTTGTTTGTTTACATAGAGAGATTTTATGAATCAAATCATTAGATTCATATATTTAAACATAAAATTTTATTCTATTTTTATAATTTTTCCCTTTTTTAAATATTTCCCTCTTATTTCTTCTTTTAATATCTTATTTCTTATCATATTTTATCCTGCTTTATTTTATTTTTCAAGGTGATCTCCCCACAAGCTCCAGGCTGGTCTCCAGGCTAAGGTCCACCTGCCTCAGTCCTCTGAGTGCAGGGATTTTGGATATGAATGTACACACTTAGATTTTAATGCCAATTTTTAATTTTCTTGTCCTCTCTCCTAATTTTTCTTTCTACTTTTATTATTTTTGTTCAGTTAGATAAGTTTTCTTTGTTGCTTACTACTTCTTTCTTATCTTGGCACTTTTAAAAGACTTTATTCTCATTTGGTTTGCTTGCTGGTTAATTTTTTTTATTAATTTATCTTTAGCTCTATGTTCTCTACCACTTCTTTTTTTATCCCCACTTCAATTTGTGTTGCCATCTTATTCTACAGTTTTAATTTTTTCCTGTTATTCTCCACAATTATTTTTCATATTTGTCTAATCCTTTTACTTATTAAATAACATTTACTTAGCTCACAAATATTATCTTTGGTCACTTTACCTCTAAGATTATTGCAGTTGTGACCATAATTGGAAAATATCCCCATATCAGGTTATAGTTAAATACTAAATTTACAGAACAAAACAAATTGAAAATTAAAAGAAAAATGCCAAGTTACATGGGAAGGCAAATCAATCAGAATAACAGAAACTTTCAAAGCCAAAATGGCAGGAAAAAAAGCCCTTGAAATGCCAGAAACAAAATAAATGTCAATGTTGATTGTTTTGCCTCATTAACTTATCCCTCTAATTGAAGAAGAAATAGACCTTCCAAACTAAATATGAAACTTATAAAATTAATTCATGATCACAAATCCAGCACTATAGAAGATACTTAAAACAATCCTATACTCCAACGAGGAAGAAAAACACAATGAGAATATGAAAAACAATATCACTAGAAGAGTAGGTAAGCCAATGAATATTAGGGAATAATGAAGCATTGCAAAAACAATAAAATTGCAGGAACTATTACATGCTTTTCGTTTCTACAATTAAAGCATGCAGACTAGTAGATTGGATTAGAAAAACAAGACACAACTGTTTTCTGCTAGTGAGAAACACATCTCCTTGGCAAAGCCAAACACATACTGAAAGGGAAAGAATAGGAATGTATATTGCAAACAAATGGAGCCCCAAATCATGTAGTACTCACACAGGAAAAAGCAGATTTCAAAAATAGGCTATCAGAAAAAACTTAATATTGTAAAAGGAGCAATTATAAACACATGCACACTGAACATTGCATGCTCAAATTTTTTTGGTGGTGCTGAGATTTGAACTCAGACTTGAAACACTCTGCTGGACCTATTTTGTATTGGGTTTTTTGAAGACAGGATCTTGTGAACTATTTGTCATAGCATGTTTCAAACTTCCAGCCTCTTGATTTCTGCCTTCCAACTACCTAAGATTACAGACAGGAACCACCAGAGCTTGGATGGCACCTCAATTTATCAAGCAAATGTTGCTGTGCACATAGGCTCATTCAGACCAAACACAACAATTGCAGGTCAAAGCTCAACTTCACTGATAGATAGGTAATTCAGAAAAATAATCAATGAGGAAATAGCAAAATTAAATGAACTATAGATCAAAAACACATAAGAAATATACACAGAATGTTTTAATCAAGAGGTGAAAAATCTACATTTTTTTCTCAGAATCTCCTGGAATTCTCTTAAAAATAGATCATATTTTTGGACATAAAGCAAGTGTAAACAAGTAAATAAATTTGAAATAACTATGTTTTAGTACATCATAATTGAAAAAAGTAGATAATAGGAGTGAAACTACATAAAATATATGAACACATGGAGATTAAACACTACATTTTGAACAATTAATGGGCAATAAACAAAAGCAGGGGAGAAGTTGAAAAAATCAATGGATCAAATTAAAATTAAAACACAGCAAAGAGAATGTGTGGGATTCAGTGAAAACAGATCATAGAGGGAAGTTTATATATATAAATGATGACATTAAAAATTCAGAGCACATGCTGTGTAATCCAAGATACTTGGGAAATGGAGATAGAAGGATCATGGTCTATGGCTGGTCAGAGAAAAAACATGAGACTCTATCTGAAAAAAAATCTATGAAAAACCAAAAGCATTGAGATGTGACTCAAGTGGTACATTACTTACCCTAGCAGGCACAAGACACTGAGTTACTCCTGCAGAACAGTGAAAAAAAGAAAGAAAGAAAAAGAGAGAGAGAGAGAGAGAGAGAGAGAGAGAGAGAGAGAGAAAGAGAGAGAGAGAGAGAGATTTTGAAGTATTTCAAAAAGAACAAGACAATCTCAAAGTTAGTAGAGAGATAAAAAATGATGAGGTTAACCAAATGGAGACTAAAGGAAAAAGAATAAACCAAAGAGTTCTCTCTTTGAGAAAATAAATAATATTGATAAATCCATCACCATAGTAATCAAAAGAAAGAGAAAAAGACAAAAATTAATAAAATTAGAGACAAATAGATAATATTACCATGGACAAAGCAATTTTATGAAAAACTGTTTACACTATGGGGAGGTCACTAATGGAAGATCAAGGGTAAAGGAAGGAGGTTAAGAAGTTGAATCTTGATGTACAGAAAGTACATCAAGATTATCAAAAATGTCAAGAATAAATTCTGGAAAGAATAATATATGAATCCAAACATTGTGAATGTTTATATCTTATCAGTATCATTTGTTATTTTTCAGACCAATTTTTTAAACAATTTGCTATTGAAAACGTATGACTGAAAGGTGGAATCTGCTAATTTTCAACATCAGGAGAAACCATTGTGGCCTATAAATCTGCACAATTATTATGTGTCAATCAATATAAAAATAAGTAAGTGTGAACACAGTAAGAATTGAAATATAATTTTAATTAGAACTGTCATTATATGGACTATTATACCATGAAAACATTTAACTTCTCTTCTCTGTATTCACTACCAACTTTTGGAAAGGTTTTCTTTAGAATAAAATGATTTAGGTTTTCTCCAAGATGGTGACTAGAGGAAGGAAGCAGATAGAATATGTTCCTTAAAGTAAAAATTTTCCTGAGATGCTGGAGACACATTGGAAAGGAAAAACAACCAAGAAGAGGAAATACTTCAACACCTCCACACCCCCAGCCCACACATAGCTCCCTCACATCATGGAATATGGAGAAACAAGGAGGGCTCCTGTGCCACCAGGCACCAGCTCCTAACCTGCTTGGCAGACCCACAGTGAGGAAATAAGTGGCATGTGGCTCTTCTACAGCCACACCTGGGGAAAAACAACATAGCCCCCTGGACAGACTGACAAAAGAAAACAAAAAAAAATCCCTGAATAATGAACAAGCAATAGAAAAAATGGACACATTACAAAGAAGGCAGGGCACCCAGAGCACAGGAGAGTGGGGGAGGGGCACTTCCCACACGAACTGTAAATAAACAAGCCTGCAGGAGAAGGCGGATGTGGAATAACTATTCTCAGCGTGCTTGGAGAGGGGAAGGCTAGCAACAAAGATTGAAATGAGCCACACTCCACCAGAGAGTTGGGGGACACTTGCCCACATGAACTGTAACAAAATAAGGGCTGCAATTGCAACAAGATGATAGGGCCCCACACTGGAGAAAAGAAAAGAGTCAGGCATCCAAAAGAACCATAGAAAATCAAAGTCAGCTGGACTAAGTAAGTGTAATGGCTAATCCCTGAGAATTGTAATAAATAAAGCCTGTAGCAGCAGTGGGCTGACAGTAGGTGGCAGGTGAGCTGCACCCTCAAACAAAGTAGGTAAATGTTCACTAAGCTGTCTCCAGATCCAATCACCAGGTGAAATAACCACAGGGATACTGATTAAACTAGATGCTGAAGGAACAACACCACAACTACTAAGATGGAAATGGCGTGGTTTCAGGACCTGAAACTTTATTCTTCTACAGCTTTATGTTCTTTTTCAATTTTTTTTTCCTTTTATTATCATTATCATTTTTCCCCTTGGTCTGACAATGACAGAACTACTACTCAAACACCAAAACCAGGACTGGATGTTAAAAAAGTAACACCAGAAACAGAACTTTTAAGGCTGAAACTTTATTGCATTTGAATTTGGGATTTTTTTTCTTCTTTCTCTGTCTCTCTAATGCCTGTTTAGCTCATTGCTGATTAGTACACTATCTCTGTCTGTTTGTTTCTTTGGATCTATATCTTTTTTTCCTTCTCCTTTCTTTTTTCTTTACTTTCTTGCCTTCTTTCTCCACTTACCCTTCTACTCTAGATACCATCATTTTTACTATTACTAGCTAGACAATACTAAATTGCACTCAGTACAAGGACAGTAACAGCAGCAAGTGGAATAATGGGAAGATGGAAAAAGATGGAAACCATAATCTCCCCAATAGTAACTTAATACAGGAAGCAGAGGGATATGAAGAAAACAGTAGCCCAGATTCTGTTATCAATGAAACAAAGATAAACTATGACAAAGGACCCAAGGAAGCCCACAAGAACACTCTGGAAGAAGAAATCCTGCAAGTAATCAATGAGAACTTTACAGAGATGATACTGGTTAGTGTTTACCAAAATGTATAGGAGACACTCAAGAAATACCAAGAAAACAAAGATAGAGAATTAGAGAAAGCACAAGAACAAATAAAAGAAACTATAGAAACACTATATAAACAACAAAGTGAAACAACGAACACCATAAATAGAGAGATAAAGGAACTCAGGATGAAAATACACAATATTGAAGAGGATGTGACCCAGGATATGGAAAACCTCAGAAAACAAATAAAACAGAAATGCAAAACAAAATGAGAGGCCAGTCCAGCAGATTAGAACAAGCAGAGACAGAAACACTGAACATGAGGATGAAATGGTAATTAAAGGAAAAACTGAAAAACTACTAGTCAGACAACTCAAGACCTGTGAAAGGAACATGCAAGAATTCAACGACTCCATCAAAAGACCAAACCTGAGAATCATGGGCATTGAAGAAAGAGAAGAGATATAAACAAAAGGAATTTGTAATATATTTAACAAAATAATAACAGGAAATTTCGAAATCTAGAAAAAACTATGCTCATTCAGGTACAGGAAGCCTCCAAGACACCAAACAGACTTGACCAAAATAGAACTAACTGACAACATATTATCATGAAAGCAACAAGCACAAAGTATAGAGAAAGAATATTGAAGGCTGTAAGAGAGAAAAAAACAAGTAACTTACAAAGATAAACCCATCAAAATCACAGCAGATTTCTCAACAGAATCATTAAAAGGAAGAAGAGCATGGGGTGAAATTTATGGGAAATGAATGAAAATAACTTCAACCCTAGTATACTCTATCCACCAAAATATCATTCAAAATAGATGGAGCAATAAAAGACTTCCATGATAAGCAGAAACTAAAACAATATATGACACAAAGCCAACTCTATAAAAGATTCATCAAGGGATTCTGAACACAGAAAGTGAAAGCCAACATAACCATGAAAGGACCGGCAGTACAAAACCACAGGAGGAGAACAGGCATGAGAGTACAGAGTAACATCGATTTAGCTGCACACATTCAAACCCTTAAACAACTGAGACAATTAAATGACAGGAATCACCACATACATATCAATACTAACACTGAATATTAACATACATAATTCCCCCATTAAAAGACACCATTTGACAAACTGGATTAAAAAGGAAGATCCACAAATTTGTTGCTTACAGGAGACCAATCTCATTGACAGAAATAAGCATAGGCTTAGGGTGAAAGACTGGAAGAAGATTTACCAAACCAATGGGCCCCAAAAACAGGCAGGAGGAGCAATACTTTTCTCAGACAAAGTAGACTTCAAACTTACACTAAATAACGAGACAAAGAAGGATATTCCATATTAATAAAAGGGGAAATACACCAAAAGGAAATAACAATTACCAACCTATATGCACCCAACTTCAATGCACCCAATTTCTTCAAACATACTCTGAAGGACCTAAAAGCAACACAGTGGTAGTGCAAGACTTTAATACCCCCCATCAACAATAGATAGATCATCCAAACAAAAAATCAGTAAAGAAATCCTAGACCTAAAACATACCATAGAGCAAATGAATCTAGTTGATGTCTACAGAACATTTCATCCAACTTCTACACAATAAATATTTTTCTCAGCAGCCCATGGAACCTTCTCCAAAATTGATCATGTCCTAGGGCCCAAAGGAAGCCTTAGCAAATATAAGAAAATAGAAATAATAACATGCATTCTATCTGATCATAAAGCATTAAAACTAGATGTCAAGAACAAAAATAATAACAAAAATCATGCAAGCAACTGGAAACTGAAGAACACATTGCTCAATGATCAATGGGTCATCAATGAAATAAACAGGTAATTAAAAGATTCCTGGAAGTTAATGAAAATGAAAACACAAACTACCGGAACCTATGGGACACAGCCAAGGCAGTCCTGAGAGGAAAGTTTATAGCCATGAATGCATATTTAAAAAAACAGAAAGATCTCAAATCAGTGACCTAATGTTACATCACAAACTCCTGGAAAACAACAAAAATCAAATCCCAAAACAAACAGAAGAGAAATAATAAAAATAAGAGCTGAAATCAATGAAATAGTAACAGAAAAAACCATAGAAAGAATTAATGAAACAAAACGGTTCTTTGCAAAATAAACAAGATCGACAGACCCATGGCAAACATGACTAAAATGAGGAGAGAAAAAACTCAAATCAGTAAAATCAGGAATGCAAAAGGGGAGGTAATAAAAAACACCATTTAATTTTCAGGAAATTGTCAGAGACTACTTCAATAACCTGTACTCTAATAAATACGAAAATCTTGAAGAAATGGACAGATTTCTAGACAAGCAGCAATAGTCTCCCAAATATGAAAATCCCAGGATCTGATGGATTCCCTGCTGAATTCTATCAGACACTTAAAGAAGAATTAAAACCAACCCTCCTTAAACTGTACCACAAAATAGAAAGGGAAGGACAACTGCCTAATACATTTTATCAAGCCAGTACTACATTCATCCCCAAATCATGCAAAGATCTCCCCAAAAAGGAGAACTAGAGGCCAATCTCCTCAATGAACACTGGTGCAAAAATACTCAATAAAATAGTGGCAAACCGAATTCTACAACACATCAAAAGGATCATTCACCACGACCAAGTTGGCTTCATCCCAGGAATGCAGGGATGGTTCAACATATGCAAATCAATAAATGTAATACAGCACATTAACAGAAGCAAAGACAAAAAAAACTTGATCATCTCAATAGATGCCAAAAAAGCCTTTGATAAGATCCAACACTCTTTCATGATAAAAGCTCAAAGAAAACTAGGAATAGAAGGAATGTACCTAAAAGCTATATATGACAAATCTACAGCCAACATTATATTTAACAGGAAAAATCTGAAACCATTCCCTCTATAATCAGGAACAAGACAACAATGGCACTATCCCTACTCTTATTCAACATAGTACTGGAATTCCTAGCCTGAGCAATAAGGCAAGAAGAAGGAATAAAAAGAATACAAATAGATGAAGAAACTATCAAAATATGCCTCCTGCAGACAATATGATACTATACCTTAAATACCCAAAAAATTCTACCCTAAAACTCCTAGGCACCATCAACAGCTATAACAAGGTGGCAGGACACATTACAAAATTTATTAGCTTTTCTATACACTAATAATGAACAAAAAGAGAAAGAACATATGAAAACAATTCCATTTACAATAGCTTCAAAAGCAATCAAGTACCTAGGAATAAACTTAAGAAAAGATGTGAATGACCCTTACAAGGAAAATTATAAACCCCTGAAGAAAGAGACTGAGAAGGACTACAGAAGTTGGAGAGATCTCCCATGTTCACGGATAGGTAGAATCAACATAGAAAAAATGGCTATACTACCAAAGCAATCTACATGTTTAATGCAGTTCCCATGAAAATCCCAATGACATTCATCAAAGAGACTGAAAAATCTACCCTATAATTCATTTGGAAACACAAGAGACCATGAATAGACAAGGCAATACTCCATAAAAAGAACAATGCTGGAGGTATCACAATACCTGATTACAAACTATATTACAAAGCAATAGCAATGAAAACAGCATGGTACTGGCACAAAAACAGATATGAAGACCAATGGAATAGAATAGAGGACCTGGATATGATCCACACAACTGTACCTAACTTATTTTTGACAAAGGCGCTAAAAATATATGATGGAGAAAAGACAGCCTCTTCAACAAAAACTTTTCAGAAAACTGGTTAGCAGGCTGCAAAAAACTGAAATTAGATCTATGTTTATCACTCTGTACTTGTATTAACTCAAAATGGATCAAGGACCTTAATATCAGACCCCAGACTCTAAAGTTGATACAGGCAAGTGTAGGAAATACTTTGGAAGTAATAGGTATGTGCAATGACTTCCTCAATGGAACCCCAGCAGCTCAGCAACTAAGAGAAAGCATAGGCAAATGAGACCTTATAAAAGTAAAAACCTCTGCTCAACAAAAGAAATGATCTCTAAACTGAAGAGACCACCCACAGAGTGGGAGAAAATACTTGCCAGATACACATCAGACAAAGGACTGATAAAAAGAATATACAGAGAACACAAAAAATTAAACTCTCCCCAAATTAACGAACAAATAAAGAAATGGGTGAGTGAACTTAACCTAACTTTATCAAAAGAACTTCCAATGGCCAAAAGACACATGAAAAAATGTTCACCATTTCTAGCCATAAAGGAAATGCAAATCAAAACTACACTAAAATTCCACCTAACCCCTGTTAGAATAACCATTATTAGCACACCACCACCAACAGGTGTTGGAGAGGGTGTGAAGAAAAAAGAACGTTTATACAGTGCTGGTGGTCATGTAAACAAGTACAACCACTCTGGAAAAAAAAATTGGAGACTTCTTAAAAATCTAAACATTGATCTGCCATTTGACCCAGCAATACCACTCTTGGGGTTATACCCAAAGGAATGGGACACACATTACTCCAGAGGTAGTTGTACACCCATGTTTATTGCAGCACTATTCACGATAGCCAAGTATGGAAACAACCACGATGCACCACTACTGACAAATGGATTAAGAAAATGTGGTATTTGTACACAATGGAATTTTAGGCAGGCATGAAGAAGAATGAAATCTTATCATTTGCAAGCAAATGGATGGAACTGGAGAACATCATCCTGAGAGAGGTTATCCAGATCCAGAAGGCCAAAAATCAAATGTTCTCCCTTACATGTGGACTTTAGATCAAAAGCAAACGCAACAAAGATATTGGAATAATGCAGAAACTTTAAAGCAACAGAGGCCAATAGGGGAAGAGGACTAGGAACTAGAGAAAAGTTTAGTTCCAGACGAATCAATTTAGAAAATAACAAATATGTACATGGAAACAATACTAGGAATCTCCTTATATAGCTACCCTTATTTCACCTATCAAAAATACCCTGGTCCTCTTTATTAATATTTTACTCTCTTCATCAAAATCAGAGATAAGGGCAAAACATTTTCTGCTTGGAAGTAAGGGGGTGGGGGATGAGTGAGGGGTGGAGGGAAAGGGAGGGGGAAAGGGAAGGTGGGAGTAATGTCCCTCTCATTGTATGCACATATGAATAAAGGAAATAAACAAAGAAGAAAATGATTTAAACAAATGTTAGTTAAAATAGAATAATTTTAATGTGATAGAGAGACAGAAAGAAATCAAACTCCTTTTAACATATTCAAGTAAAAATTATGAGATTCTAAAAAATATATTTACATTACTGTTAAATCACATGAATCATATAAAACATATGGATGTTTTAAAAAGCAAATAAAAAACAGTTTTAGCAAAGTAAGTTTTATTTTTACATGCCAAATAAACACAGCTGCAATATTATCACAGAAAAAGTTGACCTGTTACTGCCATTTACATTCAAATATACATTGTTGCTCTTTCTCCAGGTGGGCCAGGTGACAAGGAAACAGCATAGTCACCACCTTCTGTAAAAGTACAAAACCTTCCCAATGTGTAGAGATTCAAGGATTTTACCTGGGGTATACACTTCCTTTGGAAGTAGGAATGACCTAAAGTGAGTGCCATTCTTAATTTACGATCAGAGTCAATTAGCCTAGTTAGCTAATCACTAATTTAAAGGAAAAAGACTATATAATCAGAGAAATTATGGGTTAAGATACTGGCATTTTGGTAGGCATGTGAGATGGTGCAGATTGCAGACACCTTTGTATGACATGTTTATAATTATCAGTGATCATTCACCACAAAAAAAGGCAGTGAGGAGGAAGAGTAAATGTCTCCACCAGTTTACATTAAGCAAGTTGTATCTCTGCCTCCTCAGCACTGATGTTGTAAGTATGTTAATGATTTTTATGAATGCCAATATGTAAATAAGGGATTCCAATTTTATGCTTCCAATATAGAACTCTCCTTCTGGAAGATCAACTGGTTACCTGGTGGTGAATCTATTTATTGCTAATTAGAAATAGATGTTACTTGTGACTATGGATTTGGGTTTTCTAGCTGTGCTTCAACTAACAATATTACATTTTTTCTTATTAAATGCATGCTATTAACAGCATTTACCAGGTCCCCATTGCATAATGAAGGAAGTATAGAACTGGACCTATGATCATGAGACCCACTGCTCCTACCACACCAGATTCTCCAAAAAAGCAGCTATCTTTCTAGAGCACTGAAATCATACGATGATTGTGCTGCTGAAGACCCAGCTTGGCAGTAATACTCTGTGAGAATGTTGGGCCATTTTCCAAGAGGCACTATGCACAATGAATTAAAATGGATTTTGTCTCCTTACAAGGAAAAACACCCGGGTCTGGAAACAAAAATGAAAGCAGAAATACCCTGCATCGTTAGTATCCCCAAAGGCTCAAATTGGAATTCCTGTCCACAAACTCTGAAGTCTACAGGCCTGGAGGAAATGGTGGCCAAAGAGAGGAAAATCTTGAGAGGCTTAGCAAGGTGATAAATATGGTGTTAGGTAGGCATTCACTGTCACTTGAGTACCATGGATTCTTAGTAGCAAAGAGTGAGAAGATCAAAAAGAATTTCCAATCTGCCTTGGGAAATTGCTTATAAGGAAGCAGAATCAATGCTATATGTTGGGGCTGAGAGGAATATGTGGGGAACTGAAACACACTGGTGACAAAAATTAAAGAAATCAAAATTCAGACAAAGAAACAAAATGTGTTCTGTAATTGTCAAAATTTTATGTCTTGACTTTATTAAGGAAACATGGATTTTCACATTATGAATTGTATTTAAACTACATAGACTCTATCAATATAGTCACTAGCCTCACTGTATGTTCACTCAATTAAATATAAGACGCTTTCTACCTACATTTTTATACATAACTAAAAGTGGATAATTTTAATTTACAAAAAAACCAAAACTCAAGTGTAGATACGAATAAACCATTTATCATACATAAAGTTATATGTCTGTATTTGAAATGTGAAGTAATAACCTATTTAATAATAATATTTGGAGAAATTATAATAGTTGTTTAAACAAATAAAGAATAAACAGTTGGTTTGTGAATAATTTATTTTGATGTAATTGAATATTATAAAGAACTTATGGCCATGAAAATGGGTTAAATACATTTAAAGATTATACTTCTATCAAATAAGTCACTCTGGTTTAAACATTTTACTTGTTTTACTAGTTTTTTCCATGTTTTCTGTTTTTGTTTTATATTTGTAGTTATCACCAAGGAAAAAATGATTGTTCTGTCAACTAAAACACAGATGGAAATACACTCCTATATATTCATTTTAAATAGAGTTGCTCATTTTATTGAGGAAGGTATCAATTACTATTAAATAATTTCCTAATTTGTTCATATATGATGGTCTTTCCAGAAAACAAAAGATGAAAATTAACATTCTCAAATTTTCATATACTTAGATAATGTTTAAAGTCCAAAGAGCTTTAGAAATAATTAAGTTCTTTACCTAACTACTAAAGTCAAGAATGTCAGATGCAAACATCAACTCAAAACATTTTAATGATATTAAGATTACACATCACATCTTTTAGGAATGACTACCATGAAGAACATAAACAAAAATATGTTGGCAAGGATGTGGGGAAAAGGAACCCTCAATCACTGCTTGTAGAAATGTAAGGTAGTTCAATCTCTATGGAAAATGGTATGGAGGCTTCTTAAAATACTAAAATCAGTAATACCACTCCTAGGGACATACCCAAAGGAATATGAATCAACATACAACAAAGGCACCTGCACACCCATATTTATTGCAGCACTATTCACAACAGCTAAGCTAGGAAAACACCCAAGATGCCTCACTACTGATGAATACGTTAAGAAAATGTGGTATTAATATACAACAGAATTTTACTGAGCTAGAAAACAGAAGGAAATTTTGTCATTCGCAGGTAAGTGGACGGAACTGGAGAACATCACCTTCAGTGAAGTTAGCCAGAATCAGAAGGCCAAAAGCCATATGTTCTCTCTCACATGTGGATTATAGACCTAATATAAATGCCACAATATTATGAAACAATGGTCACACCAAGGGGAGGTCATGTATGGGAGGCGTAAGTTAGAAGAAGGAAACTAAGAACTTGAATATGGTTGATATACTTTCTATATAAGAATAAATATAGAAATCTTAAACTGGCTGAAATCACCATAAGAAAGGGACTAAGGTAGACTGAAGAAAATTAGAGAAGATGAAAGTACTGGAGCTATAACACATATATACATGAAAATATCACAAAACATCTCCCTGTGTAGCTATCTTTATCTCAAACAAAAATGTAATTGTTTTCTTATTTTATTTTACAAACTTAGAGAACAGAAGGGTGAAACACATTCTCTGTGTATGGAGGGTTTGGTTGGGACCAGTGGGAATGGGGGGGTGTCATGGAAAATGGGTAGCAGTGTGAGTACAGTGCAAAAATATGTACACATGTATGTAAATGCAAAAATGATAATGATTAAAACTAGGAGTCGGGGGCGGTGGGGTTAACAATGGTAGAGGAGATGAATTTGTGCATGATATATTTGATACATTGTAAGAGCCTGTGTAAATGCTGCAATGTATCCCCACCCAGCTCAAGAATACAGCAAAAAGAAAAAAAATATTTCACACACAAAAAACCATATGTTAGGATCATCAATGTCATGTTATAATAAATACTCTAATAAAAAAACAAAATCAAGTGAAGAGCAATAGGAACTGTGAGACCCCTGATTATCTCGAAACTTATCTATAAAGCCTAGACAATACCTGTGCCACAGAGTTAGTGGCAATGATTTCTAATTTGTCAGAATTCAGCCTAATGATTTTCATCTAGAGGAATCATGATAGAATTCATTTTCCTATGTCACACTTTACTTCCTAGAAAATCTCCTTGAACTTTTTTCCTCTGGTCATTGCTAATCATATAATCCATTATTAACATGAGACTTTGAAAGGTTTTTAAATAATATATTTCACTTTTACAGTGCCAAAATCCACTAATTTATTTAATTAGAAGTAAGAGGCATTGTTTTTTTAGAAAGAATTTTCATTAAAAGCAGGACAGTGTGAAAGAGAATCAAAAGGAATAATTAGTAACAATGGATAAAAATAACACTTCTAGACTCACACTTAATAGAAGCAGTACATCATAGTAACACAGTGAAAATTACTAAGGTATTAAATGTGCACAATATTATAATTTTAAATAATTAATGAATTTCATTTAGAAGTACAAAAGCACTTGTCAGTTTTCACTGTTTTATAAAAGAACATCAAAACCGCAAGCCTTACTAGTTACATGTATTTGCTGTATTTTAGCAGTTCAATTTCATACCCATCTTCTTCTATAATTAAGCTTTAAGCGTACATGATATATCACAATATTCAAGAGGAATCAGGAACCAACATGTCTAAAGCAATGCCATGATACAATAATCAGAAGAGAAGATTTATTCTGTTTTCTAGCTTACATTTTTTAAAGAAAAGTTCATTCATTCATGTAGTGTTTATAACAGTATCTTGTAGCAGTCATTTTTATAATGGTCCTGGTAGCACGCATTTAATTATTTTAAAGTCTCTTACTTTCTTCTGCTAATACAACCTCCTGAAATTCTCTTACACTGGTATCACACATGACAGAAATTAATGTGATTAAAATACATGTTTACAAATTTCTTTTTTGAAAAGTGTCTGTATGTGTTTTTTATGCCTTACGCTTTCACCAGTAAAGCTTATGCTGCCATCCCAGTCCACACCTCTGAGTCTTTGGGAAGTGGGATGATGAGGTGGATGTTGAAGGTGTTTAATTACTGGTAGGTACCCACATACTTCCACGCTGTTTTGCAGAAGTTTGGTTATTAATAGTTTCTTCAAAGGAAAAAAAATGTTTTTGTTTTGTGAGAATGAGCACTGAAATATACTAATTTTTAATGGGCCATCTCAATATTTAGTTGTTTGATGTGTTGCACTCTTAGGGTAAATATTTTAACCACAAGACATTTAAAGAATATGGCACATATTGCATCCCTATTTATTGATGCATTTGTTAAGATGGACGTGTACTACTACTGGCAGCGCAATCCCCCTGATCTCTGTCCTGATTTGCTAGGTAACTCGGGTGAGCTCCTGGGGTCCAGCTGGAAGAAAGAAAAGAAAACAAAATCCTTCGTTGTGGACCTGAGGATATGAGGTCAGGACCTCCCGCTCACAAGGCCAGCACTCTAGAACACTTGCTTCCTGCTGGGGGTCTTGCTTCCCTGTATTCCTTCCTTCCCGCAGGTCTGCAAGGCAGAGGAAACCAGGTGATGAAGCAAGCTGGCCAGTGCAATTCCTAACCTTAGCACTTGCTCACAACCAACAGGAGGCGGCGCTCGTTCACGGTGACATCTGCCTTTGAGAGAAAGGCAGGTGAGGGAGGCCTGCTCACCCCACTGTCACTTGTCAGCTGTCAGCTGCAGTCTGTAAGAGGCAAGGGGAAGGGAGTTTCCCCAGTCCGCGAGTTGGCAGCGTGTTTTTGTTGTGCAGGTGTCAGAGGCATGCCTTGCAGGAGTCAGGAGAAAGAAGAAGATCTGGAGGGGTTGGAGGTGGACCTCTGCCTCTTGGGGAGCAGTTTGGGTGCAGGGCGGCTAGTGCAAGGGGCACCGGCTGATGGGAGGCAAGATCGAAGGGGGATCGCTGTATTTGGCCGCCGGGCAGGAGAGCCCTCTTCCCACTGCACACAGCCATGGACGCTGCTCTCGCGCCCTGCGGCTCTCCCCGACCTCCCCTTCTGCCAATCCCGGTTCCCAGCCCTGCCACAGCTGCTGAGGTCCCCGCTGTGGGCCGTGGTCGGGCGCGGGCGCCTGGTGGAGCCCTGTGCTGCCTCTTCCCGGACCGGACCGCAGTTGGGCCGAGCCCTGCTGCCTGGCCGAGCTCGCTGCAGCCCCTGCATGCTGCACACACTCCGCAGTGGAGTCTGGCTCCGGGACGCCCTTGCCTCCCAGAGCCTAAGGCAGCCCCTGGTACAGAGACCCGGCTGTGCTCCCCACAGCACCGCCCGCACCTGCTTCTCAAGCCTCTGTGGCTTTGAGCAAATGTGAACCAGGTCGCCCTGCAGAGCCTCCTGGCCAACCCCTGCTGTGCTGGAGGCCAGGAAGCCTCAGATGGATGCATCACCTGTGGGCCCAAGATCCAAGTGTGTATTTATCTATTCATATTTCTATGTAGCTATTGTTTTATTTATGTTTATTCATTTGTTCATATTTGTATTCATTTATCATTCATTTGATCATTTATGTATTCATTTGTTTATTGATTAATTTATTCAATCATTTATATGCTCAGTGACCTATTTATGTATTTAGTGATATAACTATATATTTATGGATTTATGGATTTATTTGTTTATTCATTCGTTTATGTTTTTATACATTTATTTATGTATTGAGCTATTAACCATTCATTCACTCATTCATTCAATTATATATATATAGCTATGTATTTATTGATATAACTATTTATGTATTTTAAACTTTTTCTTCATTTATCCACTTTTGTACTAGTTTATTTATTCATTCAGTCAGTCATTTACATGTTTATGTGTTAGTGTATTCAAGTATTTATTTCGCCATTCACTCATTTATTCATTTATATATGTATGTATCCATGGATATATCTATGAATGTAGTTTCATATTTTCATTCATTTATGTATTCATTCATTTATTCATTTAGGTATTTATGTGTTTATTTATGTATTTATTCAGTCATTTTTATTGTTTATTTTTCATTTATGTATGTATGTGAATGTGGGTGTGTGTGCATATGTGTGAATGTATGTGTGTATGTGTGTGTGAGTGTGTGTGTGTGTATGAGTGTGTTAGGTATGTGAGGGTATGTGTGGTTGAGTGACTGTGTGACTGTGTGCATGTCTATGTTTCAACTAGTTATATTAAAGATGTTATAAAGGACAGCTTTCTGTTGGGCTGGTTGTAGAGTTTAACCTCTTCCATAGATTCATATTTTGAGTTTACATTCCAAGGATGTAAACTTTGACTAGATTTGCAAATCAATTGCATCATCAAGAATCCAGCCACTTGGAAATGTTCAGATTTCAGGGTAACCTTTGGGCTGTTCCAACCTGGAGCCTCCAAGCCCCAAGCTGCCCAATCTGTTTTCCACATCTGCTGCCAAAGCTGCAAGACATGTAGTTCACAGATCTTCCAAAATACACAGTTAAAGCCTTCCTCTTTATCCTGCAGTCTTTAGCAGAGGATGGATGTTGTCCCTCTCCTTTTGCTCCTTTGGATGTAAGCCCCTAGAGTATGAGGTCATAACATGATTACAGCTGTATTTTTTGGTGGTACTAGGATTTGAACTCAAGGCCTCATGCTTGCTAGGCAAGTCCTGTACAACTTGACCCACTCTGTCAGCCCCTTTTCATGTTGAGTATTTTTGAGATAGGCCAATTATTTGCCCATGTTGGTTTTGAACTGCAGTCCTCCTGATCTCTGCTTCCTGAGTAGTTAGGATTAAAGTTATGAACCACCAGTGCCTGGTCAAACTCTATTCTCACCATTAAATTTACATTATTCAAAATTTACTGTTATACTATTTATTAATTGTAAACCATTTAGAAACTGAATGTTGAGCCAGGGGTGTAGGTTAGTGATAGAGCTGTTGAGCATCTACAAGCCCCTGGATTTGATCTCTAGCACCACACACACACACACACACACACACACACACACACACACACACACACACACACACTGTCTCTCTGTCTTTAATGTCATGGGTATAGATATGAGTTGTGATGATATCCAATCTATTAAACCTCCAGAATGGCATAAATAAAAATAAAGGAAGGAAGGACATTGGCAAAGAACTTGAGTGGGGTCTTAATAAAAGAGATAGGTGTCCAGAGAGCAGAGAGGTACAGATGGTCCAAGAAAAGAGGAAAGGGTGAACAGAGCAGCAGGAAGTATGCACAGCTCATGGTAGAAGCTCTTTCTAAACCAGTAAAAAGTACTGAAGTATCATTTAAACTGATAAAGCAATGCTACTGTGTGGCAGCTAAATCCCAGCAGTCAGTCTAGTACAACTATACACACTTACACATTTTATTTCTGTCAGGTTCTTTTTGTGTGTGGTACTGGGGTTTAAACTCAGGGAATGCACCTTGAGACACTCCACCAGCTTTTTACTTTTTGTGTCGTTATTTTCAAGATAGGGTCTTGCGAACTATTTGCAAGCTGACTTTGAATCAAAACACTAAATGTAAATGTGCTAAATATCACAATTTAAAAAACAAAGGTTTTCAGGTTGGATTAAAAAGAAAGACTTAATTATATTCTACCTACACAAAATCACATTAAATGTAAGTACACAATTAGGTAAAAAGGAAATGGATGAGAAATATATTCTCCTAACACAAATGCAAAGAAAACTAGAGTATTGTCTATATTAATATCACACAAAGCACATATAAGAGCAAAGAATGTTGCCTGTATGTAGATGCATCACAATGATAACAGGATCATTCAATCAAGCACACTGATGTTTTTTATGAACCTAATAAGAGCTTCAACACATTTTATGAAAAAAATGATGCAATTGCAATAAGAAATGAAGATCCATGATAGTAGACATTTAACTGTTCATTTCTCAAGGTGTAACTTGGAGGTAGACATTTAATATGAGCTTAGAGACTTCATTAATTTGGTCTAATTGACATTTATAGAGCACAAGCTCAATAGCAGAATACATTTTATTTGCCATGCACATGAAATATTCACTATTCCAGGACATAAAACATTCTCAATAGATAAAATGGTTCAAATCTTACAGTGGATTTTTTTTAGCAATAATTGGGTTAAATTATAAATCAATAACACAAAGATATCTGGTGATTTCTCACATATTTGCATTCTACATTAAATAATTTAAAATAATGCATGGGTCAAGAGCAATTTTTAAAAGTAGAAAATGTTTTGGATTGTGTGACAAAACAAATCACTGTTAAATTAGTGAGTTCTCCCTCATGTGTTACTTAAAGAAAAATTCATTAGCAGGAAGTGCTTATATAAGAAAAGGAAAAAGTTCTCAAACCAAGGATCTTAGCTTCCACCTTAAAAAACTAGAAAGATGTGGACCTATAATCCCAGCATTCAGGAAGCAGAGCCTGGAGGATCACTAATCTGAGGCTAACCTGGGATATTTAGTGAAAATGTGTCTAAGAACAAAAAAAGAAAATGGAAAAGAAAAAAAATGAGTAAGCCAACAAAAGAAAATTTGAGAGATCAATTATGTGGAAATAATAGAAAGTAAGTAAAAAAATGAAACCAAACTCTAGTTCTTTTCAAGTTCTATAATGTTAGTAAACTCTTCAAGCAGATCATGAAAAGGAGATACAAGAAAACTACTACATACAGAATAAAAGGAGTATCAAAATAACAGATCCGACAGAAGCTAAACAATAATGAAAGATAGTTATGAAAATGTTATGTGAGAAGATTTGACAGGTTAGATGAAATGGACAAATTCCTCAACAAAGTCAATCATCTAATTTTATTCAAAAAGAAAAAAAAAATCTAGGTCTAAATGGCTTCAGTAGAAAAGTCTGTCAAATACTCAAGAGAAAACATAAGACTTCTTACCAAGTATTTCAATTAAAAAGTGAATCAAGCACTTCCTCTTAGTGTCTTGTATTTTCTCAGACCTGTACAGGTGTGCCATGGTAATTATCAGTTAACAAGGAGAACTACGTATTCCTCATAGGTGTGCCTGGTCACAGCTACAGGCAGATTCCAGTATCTTTTCAAATTTCCTGAGGAAAAATGAAAAAATGTTCTTGAAATGTAAATATTATCTAAGAATAAAGGAATGTTAACTTATGGATAATTTTGATGATAGCATTTGAAACATAAGTGACAGAATGTGGCTTGCATTTTCATAAGAACTCAAAATTTTTTATTACTTTTTAAATAAAAGAAAGGTTTAGAAGGTAACAGTTGGGGTTGTAGAGTGGCTCAAGAGTCAGAGTGCCTGCCTAGCAAGCATGGGGCCCTGAGTTTGAACTCCAGTGCAACCAGAAAAATAAATGAAGGTTATAGTTCAATATGCCATGTTTTTTAATTTCATTTTTCCAAATATGGAAGATGTACTGGAGGAGGCTATGTGGGGGAATGTAGAACAATTGTGTTTAGACATCAAAGAGTAGACTGTCATTGACTAACTGAAATAGACTTACTGGTATAGGTGTCATGACTATTAATGAGCCAGGGCAAGGTTACAAAATAAATAAAATTAAATTAAATACCGAATCACCATGCTTGAGATACAGACATTGATCAGGCTCACAACTTGGTATATTAACGAAGATTCCCAAATGCCTGGCAGAACCATGTTGGTGGGCCATCTACCGCACTGATAAGTCTAAAACACTTTTATGCCATTATTTTACACTAGAGGCATTAAGGTTTTGGCCCATCTAAGTGCCGTCTGTTGATTCAATAATCAGCAGTTTGTATTGAAGGCAGAATCCATAGTTATAGGTGCTTGTCACAATGAAGGAGGATATGCAAAGAAGAAGTTGAGCCAGGAATACTTTACCTTCAATGCCAAAGTCAATTAATCTTTGTCATCATACAGGTATAGATAATGGTTGCTCCAGTGAACACTGTGCATTAACCTCATCATTTCCTACAGTAGATGTGTTATTGTTTGACACATTTTTGGTGGTGAACACATAGTCAGATACATTTCTCAAGATTGAGCTAAATGTGTATAATAGACTTAGTGAAGGTGGTAAACCTTTCAACTTGCTGGCAGACACTGCCCAAAGAAATGAAAACTTCCTTCAACCCTGTTTTCATTGATGTATCAAGAAATGAATGGATGCTGGGGATGTGGAAAGTTCATCCAGAGCCTGCCTACTCTGAATCTAGAACACTTATCACAAGTGTGAGATAGAGGCATAGACAGTACAGTCATTTTTGTGAGAGTTCCAAGCTGTGGGTTTTAAAACCAAGTGAGCCCATTTTACTTCTGGACCTGCTTGTGAATATCCTGTACATATTCAAGTCTCTCCAGCCAGGTAGTGTTTGTGTGAATGTGCTGTTCTTTGTTGTTCTGCAGGAGTGGAGAAGTTAATTGAAACCCCAGTCCTCACAGAACCCAACAATCTTTGGATGAAAAGCCATGCAGAGCCAAACGAGAGAGTCAAAACTCGAAGTGTGCACTTGAAATTGCAGTATGTACACAGTTGCCCTGATTCTAGCACAACTTGTTCTTTTATAATGTGGAAGCCTATGAAATTTTACTGAGTTTGAGAGCAGTATCTTCTTTCACTGTGCCAGCCAGCACATATGTGCAATTAAGATTTTTCTACAGCTATAAGAATAATTGTATTTGACCCAGAAAATAAAGGGCTTAGATTTGATGATTTAGAAATTTCTTCACTTCATTTAAATGTGCTTATTTTTCTATTCTAACAGATTGTTCCTATTACATACATGAATGTGCTGTTGTTATGTTTTTTTAAACTTTCTTTTGCTGAGCTCAGTGACTCCCACCTGCAATCCCAGTTACTCAGGAGGATCATGGTTCATTGATATCCAGGGCAAAAATTAGTGAGAAACCTATCTCAACAACAACAACAAAAGAAAAGCTGGATGTGCTGGTGCTTGCCTGTTACCCCAAATATGGTGGGAGACACAGGCTAGCTAAAAGGGCTGGGGTCATGACTCAAGTGGTAGAGTGGCTGCTTTGCAAACTTGAGAACCTGGGTTTACACCCGAGTACAGCCACACAAAAAAGAACTCCATTATTATTCTGTTGGTGTAATTTAGACATGTGGAAAATTACAAAATATTTACTTGTGTATATTTATTTGTGAATTTTACAATAATGAATATTTAGTGAATACATGGATAAGAGATATTACACATAGTACTGAGGATACACCCCAACAATCTCTAATATCTCTCACCCTACATATTATATATATATATATATATATACACATATATATGTGTATATATATATATATATATATATATATATATAAAATGATTCCAACTGCCTCTCCCTGTGGTTTCTTTTATTTAGCATTGTGCTTTTAAGATTCTTCCATGTCTTCTGTGTCTTGATAATTCTTTTTATCTCTGAATAATATTATACTGTATAGATTTACAAGTTTGTTTATGTGCTCACCTATTGAAGGGTTTCTTAAGCTTTTAAGTTTTAGGACCACTGACATATTCTCAGAAGTAGTGCTTTTCTACACATTGGAAATTTTCTGATAAGTCTCTTCACAATTATAATGTGATAGCTAATAACAAAGAGAAGAAGCCCTTGCTTCATCAGTCAACTGCTCAATCCAGCCACTGGTAGTGTTACTGATATTAAAAATGCCATTCATTTTATGTTTCTGAACTAGATTAAGTTGAAACATGGACAGAACTTTTTCAAAACACAAATGTGATCTTACATCTGCCCTGCTGAAAGTCTTCTTGTGGCTCTCAGTTGCCACAAGGGTGCTTTAGGATGATAGATCTTTCAACATCCAGGGCTTGCTTTCCTAACTTCATCTCTGTGTCGACCCATCTTGTGTTAAAACTGCAGCACTGCCAAAAAGAAAAAAAATTGAACTAACTATCCATGATCCATGGAGCTTCCATTCTAGTTACAGTGATTTTTTTTAAGTTCATACAAGAGATTTTTCAGATAACATATTTCCAGGGTGAGACTTGGAAGAGAATGATCCAATCTATCATCTAGGAAAGTTGTACCCCAGGGGAATAGGACAGTAAATCCCAAAATTCCCAGGCAGAAATTCACTATGAGAATTTGGAGTGTGCCTGGAACTTGGTTGGTCAATGTCATGCACAGCATTTCCTTTGTATAGTCTCCCCTCCTCTCTCAAGCAAAGAAAACCATTCATAACCTGACAGCTTCTGACTGTCAGGAAGCATCATGGGAGAAGCCTTTCAGAAAAAGAAGTTTCAGCACTCCACAAAGCATTTCCTGAGTACGCCCAACCCCATGGTAGCTCCCTCCTTTCATCAAAGAAATTACCTGCACATCACACCTGGACCACACTTTCATAGACAGACATTGTCTTGTCAATTGGATAGTGAGCATCTGAAGTCATTTATATGCCTTGGACTGACTGAAAGAAAAAGACAAAAAAAAAACCTATGAAAAATTACTCTAGACGAAAACACAGGCTGCAAATGGAAGCACATTTGGTAGAGGGCCACCCAACTTTCAAATTCTGACTGATTGGTACCCAAAGAAAATGACCCAATCAAAGTTGACATAGGGGTCCCTTGTCTTTCAATCAGAACAAGTCTTCTGGGAAAACTCATTTAAATACAGAGTCTATAAAAGGGCTCTTTGGGGCCAACACAACCATTTTTTCTTTTCTTGGGCCTGGGGTGCATGTGTCTGTGCTGTCTCCCAGCCTACAGCAGGAGACATGAGCAGCTCAGATGACCCTGTGTGATACCTGAAATACAGAACTATGTTTGCCTGTCCTTGAAAGTGTCCCAGAATGTCATTATTCTCCAGCAATTTATCCCTGGTGAGACTTGTCACTATTGAAGTTTGCTATGGTGTCACAGGAAGGCTGTGACCACAGGCCCTGGACACTCTCTTACTGGAGGGCAGATTGGGGAAGGAAGAATAAACTGTTGGCCATTTGTACCTCTTATATTGGAAATTGTCCATTCCATTCTTTTGTCCTTTTATTCATTGGGTTGTTGATTCTTTGGGAATTTAGTTTTTTGAGCCCCTTGTATATTCTGGTTATTAATCCCCTGTCAGATGTATAGCTGGCACAGATGTTCTCCTATTCTGTAGGTTGTCTCTTCACTCTGTTTCCTTTGCTGTGCAGAGCCTTGTTTGATGCATTACCATTTGTTTATCCTTCTCTGATTTAATTGGAAGATCTATTCTGACAGTTACTGTTCAGGCCTAGATGTTAGTGTTTATCCTTATTCTTTGCAGTACTAATTTCAAGCCTTGCTTTACAATTTTTGATCCACTTTGAGTTGATATTAGTACAGGGTGAGACACAAAGGTCTAGATTGCCTTCTACATATACGAATATCCACTTTTCCCCAACGTTTGTTGAAAAAGTTGTCTTTTCTACATCATATGCTTTGGGGATGTTGGAAAGAAAATTTTGGCAAAAATTAAGTGGCTGTAGATGTGTGGCTTTATCTCTGGGTCTTCTCTTTCTCTTTTGTTGGTCTTCATGTCTGCTTTTGGTCAGTACTGTGCTGTTTTTATTGCTAGGGCTCAATACTATAGTTTGAAGTCAGGTATTGAGATAACTCTAGCATTGCTCTTTTTGCTCAGGATTGCTAGGACCTTTCGAGGTCTTTTGTGTTTCCATATGAATTTTAGGAATGATTTTCTCTCACTGTAAAATTTTAATTGGGATTGCACTGAACATGTAGATTACTTTTGTTACATAGAGCCATTTTGACAATATTGAGCCTGCTGATCCATGAGCATGGGAGATATTTCGATCTTCTGATCTGCACTTCTATGTTTTTCTTCAGTGATTCATAGTTTTCGTTGTACAGGTCCTTCACTTCCTGCACTAGTTTAATTCCTAGATATTTTTTGAAGCCAAAGTGAATGGGACGTTTTTCCTGATTTCTTTGTCAGTCTGTTGATATGTTGTTATATAGAAAACTACTGTTTTTAGTATTGTGACTTTGTATCCTGCTTCTTTGCTGAAAGCATTTATAAGAGTTGAGGGGCTTTTGGTGGAATTTTAGGGTCTTTTATGTATAAAATCATATCATCTGCAAACAGGGAAGTCATCAGATTATCCCTATTTGAATTTCTTTTATTTCTTTTTCCAGTTTTATTGCTGTGGCTGAGAATTCCAGTACTATATTGAATGAGAGTGGTGAGAGTGGATACTCTTGTCTTGTTTCTGACTTTAGAAGAAATGGTTTCAGTAACATTTAGTAGGATGTTTGCTGAAAGTTTGTTATATATGGCCTTCACTATGTTGAGAGACATTCTTTCTATTCCTTCTTTCTTCAAAGCTTTTATCATAACATTTTGCCGAAGACTTATTCTACATCAAGAAAATCTGTTTATATGCCATATTATATTTATATATTTCTGTTACATTTATTAATTTTATCTTGGTGTATGACCCTTTTAACATGCCAAATTCAGTTTGTATTTCATTGAGAACTTTGCTTCTATGTTCATTAAGAGACTTGTCTGCAATTCTCATTTTGTGTTGTGTCCTTATCTGGTTTTGGAACAGGTGTGATACTGGCATCATAGACCCTGGTGGTGTTACTTTCATCTCCAGTTTGAGTATTGGTGTTCTTTTTTAGAAGTCTGGTAAAACTCAGTTCTTGAGTTTTTGTTGAGAGAGTATTACTGCTTTAATATCATTGCTTCTTATAGATACTTTTAGGTGGTTATTTTCTTTGTTCAATTTTGGTAGGCCAAATGCATCTAGGAATTTATCCATTCTAAATTTTTGTTTTTTAATATTTAATTTTAATAGTTTAATATTTAATAACTTAATATCGATTATCAAGGTATTTCTTCTGCATTTCATTGCATTTGTTTCTGATCTCTTTTTCATCTCAAAATTTATCAATTTGTGTCTTTTTTCTCTTCCAAGTCAGATTGGATAAGGATTTATCAATTTTATTTATCTTTTTGAAGGACTAACTTTGTTTCATCAATTTTTTTATAGAAAATATCCCATATTTCATTAATTTCTGGTCTCCTCTTTATTTTTTTCATCTGCTACTTTAGGGTTTGGCTTGTACTTGTTTTTGTTTAAAAAGTTACTCAAAGGTATACACTTCCCCTCAGCACTGCGTTGGCTGTATTGCAAAGGTTCTGGTGGTTGTCTTCTCATTTCATTACATTCTAGGGACTTTTTGACTTGCCCCCCACCCCCTGTTCTTCAATGACTCACTGTTCATTCAACAGTGTTTTCAATCTCCATGTGTTTCAGTGTTTTCTTTTCTGCTGAATTCTAGTTTTATTCCATATGATTTGACTGAGTACTGGGAGTTCTTTCAAGTTTCTTCTATTTGTTGTTTTGTAGAACATTCCATGGGCTGATGAAAAGAATGTATTGTGCAGTAGGTGGATGAAATACTCTGTAGATGTCAGTTAAGTCCATTTGGTTTATCGTGCCCATTAACTCTGATGATTCTTTTTAGAATTTTGTTGTTCTGCCTGAAGAATTGATGAGAATTTTATATTAAAGTCTCCCACTATTGAGTAGGAGTCTAGCTGTGCTTTTAAGTATGGTAGTGTTTTCAATGTAATTGGGGTACACCAACATTTGGCACATATATGTTAAGAATTATTATTCTGTCTGGATGTATTGTCCACTGAATTCATATGAAGTGAACTGCCATTGTCTCTAATAATTTTGGTCTAAAGTCCACTTCATCAGATATGAGTATATCTACTCCTGTCTCTTTAGGCATCCATTTGCTTGGAAGATCACCTACCCCCCTCCTCCCACCTCATTCACTCTAAGCCAATGTTTATCTTTGTCAGAGAGATGAATTTCTCTTAATCAATAAATGATTTTTAATCCAAGTTATCATTCTGTGTTATTTAATCAGAGAATTGAGGCCATTAACATTCAGTGTTGTTCTCCAGGGAGAACCCTAGGATTGCAGTTTTTAAAAAGCTCTCTGTACAGCTTAAGTTCTGTGTAATAGCAAGTACCCTCGCATATCCCTTTCCAAAGGGCTGACACCAGACTGGTCACCCCTAGCCTCTCTCAAACCAATGACCTTCCTGGGGACAAAAATGAGACCATCCAGGAACTGTGTTCTTGACTATTTTTCCAGTTTCCAAGGATCTGAAGAACCCAGTGGTTCCAGACTGGCCCAGGATAAGGCCTCCACCCACAGTGTCTAGCCATTGAGCCAGCACTCAGAGACCATGAATTTAGTCAAATATTCATGCCACTGAAGTATAAAATGTCATGTCTTCAGGCAAAGAGCTGGTGTGTGCCAGGCGGAAGATGAAATCATATGTAAAACCCCTGTGGCCACATGTACCAGCCCACATGCCCCACCTTTGGCCCCAGGTGATGCACAGGGTCTTCTCATAGTTGCTACAGCCCTCCCAAGATTTGCATGGCTGTTGCCGAGTAAGATTTTTGCAATCAGCAGAAATTTGGAGAGCAAGTTCACCACTAATTAAAGTAAGAAAAACAGCACACAGTTTGTTCAGAGATGAACAAACAGGATTGGGAATAGGCTCAGTAGCAGAGCACTGGCCTAGCAGGCATGAGGTCCTGTGTTTCATCCCTTGCACCAAACAAGAACTTTTGAGAGGTTTCAATGCATAGATCAGCACAGCCATGTTGTCTTTGCCAAAACGAGATGGTGGGTGGATGCAGATCTCTGAGTTGTGGCTGTTAGAGGGTCTCAGGCTGCTGCATGGGGTGTTACTCCAAGTAGCAAAGCCCCTCCCTGAAGATCCTCCTACAGGCTCCCAGCTGCACTAGAATGGGAACAGAGGGACAGGGCACCAGAGAAGGACTTATGTGTCCATGGGGAAGATAGAACCACCCAATCCAGAGGTAAAGGGGACAAATGGACTGCTTCTTGCATTCACCCGAGTCTGCATTACAAGGGGTTTCTGCCTAGTGCAGGGCCTGGTCCACTGAATCTCAGGGGTCTACTTGCCATGTTTGAGCAGAGGTCTCCTGGCTTGCCTGTGGCTTAACTCCTGTTCAGAACATCCAAGGGGCTGTGCTCATTCACCCACTTCCAGACACCTGGGAGACTCTGGAGAAGCAACCTGATGCTTCATCTCAGAGATGTATTGTCCTTGTCACTGTGCTTGGTATCCTTTGGTTGGGGACAGGACTGCAGGCTCTAGCTGGACAACCCTCCCCCACATAAGCACACTGGGCTTGCCTGAGCCTGCTGCAGTCAAGCATTGATCAGATGGCTCCTGGAGGTCATTCATGTCAAAGACTTGAGCTTTCCACTTGAGCCTCTTGAAAAACCCAGAAAGATTTTCACCTGCTTTCTATTTTGAAATTTAACACCTCAATTGTTTTCTTCATAGGCTTCAATAGATGGGAAGAATATAATTTCCAGTACTTTGAGCATCACTTTTTGATTTTGAATTGTAAAAGATATATTGTATAACATTTGCCATCCCCACTAGGCACAGTCCTGAAGCACTGAACACAGCCACATTGCTATGGGAAAGAGATCTGGAACTTTCCACTTGCAAAATGGAAGCTCTGTTTAAACAAGTCTCCCTCCTTTCCAAGTGTGCTACAACCCATTCTACTATCTTTAGGGAATGGAGCACCTTAGAGGCCACATGTAGTTGGCTCATGCAGTATTTGTTCTAGGTTTGGATTATTTCACCAAACACAATATGTCCTCAGGATTCGTCCACATTGTAGCATGTGTCAGAATTTCCTTCCTTTTTAAGGCTAAATAATATTTCCAGGTATGGGTGTGCCACACTTTGCAGGCACAATCCTTTAGGTACTTCCTTCCCTTGACTTGTGTACCCTGTCACTTTTAAACACTTCCAATGAAATAAAAATCCAATTTGCTTCCCAAGTAACCATTTAGTGTTAATACTGAAGAGTATGTAGTATTGTCACCATTTTGCTGTTTTTCTGATTCTTACTTTTTCCTTGTTCCTTGTTGGGTAATTTTCCTTACTAGTGGGTTTTATTTTTTGTTGCATTTTCTTGGCAGCATCTACAATGTAAAACTGTGAGAAATGAATGGGTTTTCTACAGTGCTGGTTTTGTGGTCCTGGATTCTTTGTTTTTCTTTATTGTAAAAGACTTTTTTACTTCTCCATCCATCAAATTTTGCCAGATACACTAGCCTACATTGACAGTTGTTTTCTTTCAGGATTGGAAATACATCATTCCTTGCTCTCCTTGCATTTAAAATTTGTACCAAGAAATCTGTTAGTCTGATGAGTTTGCTATTATATGTGACTTGTTGCTTCTCCTTTGCAGCTATGGATGTTCTTTGTTCTGTATATTTCATGTTTTAACTGTAACATGTCTGGGGGAATGTTTCTTTTTGCTCCTGCATGTTTGCTGTCTTAAAGACTTTAAGTGTTTTCATCCATCCCTTTCTTGAGATTGGGAAGTTTTCTGCTATCATGTCACTGCATGAATTATCTATACCTATAGTTTTTAATCTTCTCTTCTATACTTGTCACTCAATGGTGTCCTGGAGGGCTTACATGTTCCATTTATGTTTTCTGAGTATTTTCTGATTGTTTATAATCTGATTCCTCAACTTTATTTTCAAGTTTTCTTACTTTCTATTTTCAACCTGCTCCACTCTCTTAGTAAAATTTTACATTGAGGTTTTTAGTTAGGATTCTGAACTAATCATTGATTATTCTTGTTTTTTTAATTCATGGTTTGAGATTTAATCCTCTTTACTGTCACTTAAGAACTTAATTGTGCAATTGTTGGGTTTTGGAGGAGACATATTGGTTTCTTTTTTTCCATGGCATTTGGGTTTTTCATCTGAGGACAAGTTTTTTGTTTCAATCTGTATCCATTTAGTTAAAAGTTTCTCATATGTTATTAAAGACTCTGTATGGCAGAGTCATGGTGTATTTTCTTATCTCTAGATTTGGGGTGGTGGTGCAGCTCAGTAGTCAAACATTCAACTTTAGTTCTTGGAATGTGGGGTGCCACAACCTACTTTACCCAGGGAGACAAGCTTAGCTGTTGGTAAATGCGGCTTTGAGATTATACCAATTCCTAAGGAAGAACAGTTACTGCTTCTGCTCTCTAGTTGTGTAGGAGCAAAGATGAATGTATGTGATCTAAGAAGAGTCAAGGTCATAAGAGTACTAATGGGGAAGCAAAAGGGGTGTAACCCTAATGAATATTGTAGGTGTTTAATTTTATATGGCATAAAGGGGTGTTGTCTAAGTTTAATAGAAGGGTTAATGAGAAAGTAGTGTGAGATAAGTAGAAGAAGTCTAGGTAATATTGTGTGAGGAAGAAAGGAGAAAGAGAAATGGGGAAAATTTAGCAGAGAGACAAACAAACACAAAACAAAATAAAAAACAAACCTGGCAATCTGTGTACCACTTAAACTATCAGTAACAAAGAAGGATTGGGTTAGGTAAACAGAAGAAAACATGACAGTAGTCTTACTTATATAGAAGAACAGCATACAAATGGGGACAGTTAATAGGAAATGAAAGTAGATATGATTTAAGATTGATGCTGAAGGGAAAAGGAAGTCTGCTGCCTGTTCTTTCTTACTGGTTTCTCTGCCACAGTACAGTCTGGATGCTCTTGGTGTGAGGTAAGGTCTGTATATCAGATGTGGGGAGTTCTGGGTTTCTGCAATATCTGTGTGTAGAGAGAAGCACTGGTGGAGCATATCACAGGAGATTCTGGGTGCAGCAGGGGGCCATGCACAGTGGGCTTTGGCTTTTTGGCCAGCATTAGGCTGTGGGAATGGCTGGGGATTGATCATCAGGCTTCATGGGTTGTGTTTTTTGGGCATTGGACTGGTGATTCTAGATCTGCTGTCTGTGGATCTGCACAGCCATGATTTCCTTCTGCCATTGGGGGTGTTGATTCCTTGCAATTCTGTAGGGAATGCCACACAAGGGTTACTGTTCAGTAAGGTGCACCTGCGAGGAAGAATGCCTATGGTGTCACTACGTTCGCTTGCTCCCTGTGTTCTATAGTTTTCACTGTAGCAGTTATTCATATCATTAGTTTTGCTTTATTCACATGTATTTTATTTTTGGGTGTTTATGTGGCTACTGCAAATGAGTTTGCTTGCCTGATATCATTATCATAGTTCATTATTGATGTATAAAAAAGCCACTGCTAAATTTATCAGTTCTAAGAGTCTTCTAATGGAGTCTATAGAAGTTTCTTTGTACAGAATCATATCTATAAATAGGGAAGATTATATTTCTTCATTTCCTGTTGTATGCCTTTACTTTCCTTCGATTGCCTATTTGTTCTCGGTACAATTTCTAATATAATATTGCATAAGAGTGACAGGATAGATCAGGGAAAATGAGGCATGGGAAACAGGGCAAGAAACTCAAAGGTAAACACTGTATTAGTAGTTATCTTTACTGAAACTCTCCCACACACTGTTTTGTGTGCTTTAAGCCTTACTCATGCCATCAACAAGCTGCAGTATCTAGGAAAAAGAATATTGGAAGAACAATAGCTCCCTTCTTTTGACATTACCCCATTGCCCAAATAATTAGCATACTCTGGAAATGAGCAAGGATATCTTAGAGGAAGACACACCGGGGGAAAAAAAAACATCTGGGGAAAAACTCCTGTGGGCCCAAATATATTTATCAGGAAATTACTTATCAGAAAAATGGCCACCTTTCTTGAACGGAACATCTGGCAGACCCATTCTTTGTTTAAAGAATGCCCACACACCCATGTCATTATGTCCCAAAATTTAATAAATAGGTCAACCTAAAAACTGTCAGCCTTATTGCTAAGACAGTGTGACAGCAAGAGTGACCGAATATACCATGTGTCTAGAAGAAAGGGGAGTGTTCATCCAAAGGGAAACCAAGCCTGCAGGTCATGGAAGCTCTGGGGCCTGATTTTCTGCATGGGTTTCAGGGAACATAGTTCAGTGGTGCTGCAGCTGGCTCAGGAGAAACCAAGCCTGCTGATAGTGGGAGTTCTGGGAACTGATTTCCCAGACAAGCTTCAGGAAACACAGTCCATTGGCTCTGCTTCTGGGAGAACCAACCTGCTGGCTTGTGCCTTCTGTTACCTGTGGACCAGTGGGATTCACAGGTCCTGCTTATCAGGAGCACTGGTTTCCCTGACATTTCAAAGTGAAGGGAGTGGGTCCTGTAGTAGCGGGAGTGTGGACCTCCATGTTTCTGTGTGTGCTAGGAAGAAGGACTTTCTGCTGAGCACTGAATAATGGAGCCAGGAGCCACGTGGCAACTTCAGGGTTGGGGGATAAAGAGTTTGAACTTCGAGTCATTCTTCCCCTTCTTCCTGTGGTTAGTTGCGTCTCTATTTGTGGATTTGGAATGGTCTTTGATGCTTGCTAGTTATGGGATCCAGTCGGTGCATTTTGGGATCCTCTGATCTTTCTTTTGCAGGGTAGTTAGTTACCGCTTAGCTATAAAGATGTCAGCAATCTGCCATCTTGCCCTCCCACCCCCACCCCAGGAAAGCATAATTCTAACACCAAGAAATTTTGTTTTGCCTAAAACTTACTCACAAAAGACTTGCTAGGTTATAGGATATCAGTGGAAAAATATCATTATAACACATTAAATTCTAAAGTGTATCAGAGTAAACTTGAAAACTGTATTTTTTATTATAATGATTTATTTGACTTTTTGACATGTTTTAGTATATGTTAGTTTTTAAGGGGTTTTCATTGTCACAGTTCTATATATGCTAGATTTTATGTTGCTTACATTCATCCCTCCATTGTTCCCCCTCATTACCTTCCCCTCGTATTTGAAATAATTTTATTCTTCTATTTTCATACAAGCATATAAAAGTCATGCACCATACTCACCTGCCTTTCCTCCTCAAGTAACCCTAACAACTCTCACTAGTATCCTCACCTAACAGGACCTATTTTACATTACTGCCCTTAATATTTTAAGTGTGTACTCATTTTTAATAGGGTTTCACCATGGCATTACAACCGTGAATACATTATATTTTAATTAGATTAAACTCCTCTATTACTCTTCCTTAACATTTTCCCAGTCCCCATATTAATCAAGAGCTTTCAGTGTGTTTTGGTTCATCAACTTCCAATACAAGTTCATGTTAGTGTATTGAAATTCATGAGGAGAAGTACAAAATATTTGCACTTAATAAGCACAGAGATATTTCATAATTATTGAACTGTACAACTGATTTGTCAAAAGATTGGTGCATTTTTCATTGTAATAGAAATATTAATGCCATTGAAATCTGTAAAAATCACAGTGATTATTTAAGTTAGTCTTCTAGACTATTTATTATGCATTTCACTCAATGCGTATTTATTAACTATTAGATGATAAATATTTATAGCAATTTTTCTCTACACTCCAACATATAATTTCAACCTAGTCAGAATATTACATTTGTGAATTGTCAAAAGTGCACCCCACTATCGTATATTCCCACTTTTATAAGCTAGACCAGATACTGAAGATCATGGAAACATTCGTGTATGTGGTGAGTATGTATGCATGTAGATATAGCATGTGAACACATGTTTCATTATAAGTAAAGTGTCATATTTCAACAATCTTTAAAATGAATTCAAATTATACTTTTTATTTTAGGGAACTAAGTGGTTTTTCATTGAATGATTACATATAATTTTTTATATCTTTATGTAATTTTTATAAACATCAAAAAGACCTTTTTATTTCTTCATTTTAGCTTCTAATTTGCATAGGCAGTATGTTTTATATGGCAGTGACATGAATTATGACCAAAGTAACTATAATACAGTATATAAAGGAAACAAACATGGTGTTGGAATCAAGGATGCTGAGTGCAAAAGTATACTAGTAAATTACTTTAACATATTGTGTGGTTGAATGTATTCCCTAACGTTCATGAGTTACCCACAATGTAATACTAATGAGAGATATGACCCAATAAAAATGATTGGATATTTTTAGCTCCTTTGTCAAAGATAAGTTGCTTATGGTTGTGTGGCTTCATATCTGTTCCACTGGTCTTCATGTCTGTTTTTGGGAAATAGCAGCCTCTTCAACAAAAACTGCTGGGAAAACTGGTTAGCAGTCTGCAAAAAACTGAAACTAGATCCATGTATATCACCCTATACCAAGATTAACTCAAAATGGATCAAGGATCTTAATATCAGACCCCAAACTCTTAAGTTGATACAAGAAAGAGTAGGAAATACTCTGGAGTTAGTAGGTATAGGTAAGAACTTTCTCAATGAAACCCCAGCAGCACAGCAACTAAGAGTTGGCATAGATAAATGGGACCTCATAAAACTAAAAAGCTTCTGTTCATCAAAAGAAATGGTCTCTAAACTGAAGAGAACACCCACAGAGTGGGAGAAAATATTTGCTAACTATACATCAGACAAAGGACTGATAACTAGAATATACAGGGAACTTAAAAAACTAAATTCTCCCAAAACTAATGAACCAATAAAGAAATGGGCACGTGAACTAAACAAAACTTTCTCAAAAGAAGAAATTCAAATGGCCAGAAAACACATGAAAAAATGCTCACCATGTCTAGCAATAAAGGAAATGCAAATTAAAACCACGCTAAGATTCCACCTCACCCCTGTTAGAATAGCCATCATCAGCAACACCACCAAAAACAGGTGTTGGTGAGGATGCAGGGAAAAAGGAACCCTCTTACACTGTTGGTAGGAATGTAGACTAGTACAACCACTCTGGAAAAAAATTTGGAGGCTACTTAAAAAGCTGGACATCGATCTACCATTTGATCCAGCAATACCACTCTTGGGGACATACCCAAAAGACTGTTACTTCAGAGGCACCTGCACATCCATGTTTATTGCGGCACTATTCACAATAGCTAAATTATGGAAACAGACAAGATGCCCCACCACTGACGAATGGATTAAGAAAATGTGGTATCTATGCACAATGGAATTTTATGCAGCCATGAAGAAGAACGAAATGTTATCATTCGCTGGTAAATGGATGAAATTGGAGAACATCATTCTGAGTGAGGTTAGCCTGGCTCAAAAAACCAAAAATCGTATGTTCTCCCTCATATGTGGACATTAGATCAAGGGCAAACACAACAAGGGGATTGGACTATGAGCACATGATAAAAGCGAGAGCACACAAGGGAGGGGTGGGCATAGATAAGACACCTAAAAAACTAGCTAGCATTTGTTGCCCTTAATGCAGAGAAACCAAAGCAGGTACCTTAAAGCAACTGAGGCCAATAGGAAAAGGGGAGCAGGTACTAGAGAAAAGGTTAGATCAAAAAGAATTAACCTAGAAGGTAACACACATGCACAGGAAATCAATGTGAGTCAATGCCCTGTATAGCTATCCTTATCTCAACCAGCAAAAACCCTTGTTCCTTCCTATTATTGCTTATACTCTGTCTACAACAAAATTAGAAATAAGGGCAAAATAGTTTCTGCTGGGTATTGAGGGGGGGAGAGGGAGGTGGCAGAGTGGGTGGTAAGGGAGTGGGTAGGGGCAGGGGGGAGAAATGAACCAAGCCTTGTATGCACATATGAATAATAAAAGAAAAATGAAAAAAAAATATTGTAAAAGAACATAATCATAGGGCATGTTGTACGAGTGAAATAGAATTAGAAATCATAAATTATAAGAGATAAAATATTTCAAATAGTTTGAAATTACACAACATACACCTGTTAATCAATGGCTCAGAAGACAAATGGAATTAGAAAACATTGTGAAATGAATGATAATGAAAATACAAAATATAAAATTTTGTAGGACAAAGCTACAGGAAAGCTGTTAAACACACATCTTTAAATAGTAACATCAGGGAAAAAGACAGAAAATCAATAATACAGCCTCAATACCTTAGAAAATTTAGAGAAAGAGAAAGTCAAAAATAATATAAGGAAAAGTAAATGATAAAGGCAATCAAAAAAAAAAAAAGACCTCGTGCTTGCTAGACAAGTGTTTTACCTCTTGAGCCTCTCCAGCAGCCCCTAAAGTAGAAAATTTTTATGTCAAAGGAGACTATCAAGAAGAAACAGTCTACAGAATGGGAGAACATATTTTCTAGGTAATCATTTGATAAAGGATTAATATTCACAATACAGATGGAATTCAATTAAAACAGTAAATCATCTGATTTACAATGGGCACATGATCTGAAAAGGTATTCTTTTGAAATAATATTTACAAATGACAACTGAATAGGTGAAACTGTGTCCATATCATTAGATGTCAGAGAAATGCCATTTGCAACCACAATAAGATATAATTTCCTACCACCCAAAATGGCTGATACCAGAAACAAAAAACCAACATATGCTGGCAAGGACAAGAACAACAAGGTATTCTCACACACTTTTGATGCGAGTGTAAGTTTCTAGTAGTCATATAGAAAAGTTTGGGGTTGTCATAGTGCTTCACTCCTGGAGCACAGGAGGACTATAATTCATGGCCAACTCTGGTAAAACCTTAGCAAGTCTCCTTCTCAGTCAATAAGCCATTCCTAGATAAAGAAATAACAACAAAAAATGAAATTAGTTGAAAGTCTACATCCTCAATACATGAAGTTGAGTGCACACACATTTTGGAGAGGCAGTATTTTCAGCTTCAAAATTGTTTTTCTATGTGTTTGTCAGATCTTTAAGCATTAATTAGAATTTTTTTCCTTTGTATAAAAACATTGGAACATAAAGTAAAGGTATATAGAATATTGTTTGAATATAGGAACAGAAATTTTTTGATGTGATTGGGATTTGAACTCAGGGATTCACATTTACAAGGCACATGCATTAACACTTGACCCACACCTCCAGGCCATTTTGCTCTGGTTAAGTTGTAGGTAGGGTTTCCTGAATTACTTGCACAGCCTGGCCTAGAACTGTGATCTTACCTGTCTCAGCCTCTCAAGTAGCTAGGATTATAGGTCTGAGCCACTGGCACCCTGCTAGGAACAGAATTTTGAAATAAACTACCGTGAGCCTCTTGGGGATATACCCAAAAGACTGTGACACAGGTTACTCCAGAGGCACCTGTACACCCATGTTTATTGCAGCACTATTCACAATAGCCAAGTTATGGAAACAGCCAAGCTGCCCCACCACTGACGAATGGATTAAGAAAATGTGGTATCTATACACAATGGAATTTTATGCAGCCATGAAGAAGGACGAAATGTTATCATTCGCTGGTAAATAGATGGAATTGGAGAACATCATTCTGAGTGAGGTTAGCCTGGCCCAAAAGACCAAAAATCGTATGTTCTCCCTCATATGCAGACATTAGATCAAGGGCAAACACAACAAGGGGATTGGACTATGAGCACATGATAAAAGCGAGAGCACACAGGAAGGGGTGAGGATAGGTAAGACACCTAAAAACTAGCTAGCATTTGTTGCCCTTAACACAGAGAAACTAAATCAGATACCTTAAAAGCAACTGAGGCCAATAGGAAAAGGGGACCAGGAGCTAGAGAAAAGGTTAGATCAAGAAGAATTAACCTAGAAGGTAACACACACGCACAGGAAATCAATGTGAGTCAACTCCCTGTATAGCTATCCTTATCTCACCAGCAAAAACCCTTGTTCCTTCCTATTATTGCTTATACTCTCTCTTCAACAAAATTAGAGATAAGGGCAAAATAGTTTCTGCTGGGTATTGAGGGGGTGGGGGGAGAGGGAGGGGGCGGAGTGGGTGGTAAGGGAGGGGGTGGGGGTAGGGGGGAGAAATGAACCAAGCCTTGTATGCACATATGAAAAATAAAAGAAAAAAAAAGAACAGAGGTGGTTTCTAAGCCTAGGTCTGCCTCACAAGATAGGGCTAGATAAATATATTGGAGTAAGATATGGACCATGCTACAGAGGTCAAATTTATCTGTAGCTATCAGGGTCTTCTTAAATTTATAAACTAGAATTTGTACTTTAAAACATCATTCCTAGTCAGGCATGATTGCCTGTAATTCCAGCTACTTGGCAGGTAGAGGCAGGAGGATTGAAAGTTTGAGATCAGCCCAGGGAAAGTTAGTGAGACCTTATCTTAAAAACAAAATAAAAACAAAAAGGGAAAGTAAATAAATAAATAAATAAATAAACTACCATGAGCAAACTAGAGCACTGTCTGTTTTAAAAAGTTGTATGCTTTTTAGTACAATTATCTATTACAAATTACTTGTATAAAATAGATATATTTTAAATGGCTATATCTCTAGATTTCCCAATATCTATAAACAATGTAAACGTTTACTCTTTTGCAATTCACTTTAAAATTTAGAATGAGAATACATAGTAACATTTCCCCTCCAAAGTGCATTAAACAATGATAGACTTTTGGTTTTGCATGATAAAATATTTAAGCAGCCTCAAAATCAATTCTGAGACCTACTTATTAGAAGAAAATAGGAGAAATCCATGTTTCTATATTGCGTCTTAAATGGTTGCAATTATTTTAATTATGGTATCAGTCTATCCTACTAACAGAAGTGTAGTAAAATAAACTGTCAGAAAATCATTTTCCACTCTTGTAAAATTAAGTATGAGACATCATTTTGGTATCTGTGTAAATGCTTTGAAAGGAAGCTTAATAAATATAGTATGTACAATGGAAATATCAAAATAATGCTATTAATGTGGTTTGTTTAATATCTGATAAATATTATAACATCTGAGGGAAGTAGTGGAGGACAAGTTATAATTTATCACAGCGAATTTCAGAACAAAACTTAACAATTTTATTAAAGCATAACATAATGCTTTATAAATGAAGTTTAAATATTAAAATAAAACTTTTAAAACAATCCTCCTCTGCCTAGGAAGCTGGTGTAATACAATTCAACTAATGTAATAAAAATTGATCTCTCCCAATATTCATTCGTATTGAAACTTCAAGATGGTGTTAGAACTGAAAAATTGCAAATATTAAATCCATGTCAGTGTATTTTTCTTCTTGTCTTCATTGAATAGTTTTCAGTGTGTGTTAAGCAGCCAAAGAGTTTCAGATCCTCTTAATTTGAAAATTATTGACCATTTATGTTTTCAGTATGACTTCAACTCTTGGTGGATATGCAAATATTCTGTCATTTGTAATTGCTTGAACAACAAAATAATGAGAGAATAAGAAGATAAAAGGAGAAGGTGAAAAACCAAAAATAAAAGAAACTGTGTAAACAGTATGATGTTTTAATAAAGGAAATTTTCAGATTAAACCAGTATCTTCATTAACTTTTTAAAAGTTTGATCTTTTTCTTTTTAAATTACTACAGGGTAGATAATAGTGTTTAGTTTGATGAAGGGAAAATGACTGGAATTCTCAACTACAAAAAACATATTTTTCTTTTTTCTTGGTAAAAAACATTTAAATGAGCTCCAACTGATGCTCAAAGAATAGCCAGGTTTTTTTTTTTAACACAGCAAGTGAACTTTTCCTGACATTTGCTTACTTATCATCACTTCTCTTTAATCCCTACCTTAATGGCTGTATTTGAAATACAAATGTGTTTTTAAAATCCTCATTTATGCCCAAATCTCCCTGGCATAATAACTGACTCATAACTGCCAACCATGTTAAAGCTTAATCTTGTTGACTTAAAGTATGTGGAAACAGTTGTCATCTCCTGTTCCTGTCTATTTTACTAGTGGGGTCCTTCTGAAAACTAGATGAGTTCCAGTAAATAAAAGTGCTTCCTATAACAAGTCTCAGGTCCTAAACCCACCTCACCTACGAGGCATCTTAAGGCTGTAAACGGATGTCGTGACCTTTCTCGTAAGACTCCTCCACACATTCATTTGCTGACAGAGAATCTGCCAGTCTTGCAAAGCCAAATGAGCTCAAAGAAGGCAAAGGTGCAGCAGTAATTCCAGGCTGTGTTATTTGTGGCTTTGCCAGTGGCTCTGTGTGACATGACAGAAATTAGAGCACTGAAGGCATCTATGGTAATGAAAACTAGAAAAAGAAAAAGAAAGAAAGAAAGAAAGAAAGAAAGAAAGAAAGAAAGAAAGAAAGAAAGAAAGAAAGAAAGAAAGAAAGAAAGAAAGAAAGAAAGAAAGAAAGAAAGAAAGAAAGAAAGAAAGAAAGAAAGAAAGAAAGAAAGAAAGAAAGAAGAAAGAAAGAAAGAAAGAAAGTGGAGACTGTGAGAAGTGGAGATACTGTAGCTCTGTTCCTGGGCTGCAGCCAGGACAGTCAGCAGTGCCTATTCTGCTCCGAATTCCATCTGGTCCACAGCTCAAGCAAAGGCCCCTGAACCACTCCAAGTTAGCAGCCCCTGATGGAAGAGGGAGTTCCCAGAGTGCAACAGCCCTTGCCTGCCGACTGCACCTGCTGAGATGATCTTCCCCAGCTGCAAGTGCAAGACACCGCACCTCAAGCAGCAGTCTCTGGTCCCAGCGCATCCCACAGCCCCTCCCAGTCCCAGATCCATCAGGAGTAACAAAATAGGAACAGTAGTAATTCAGGATGGGATCAACTAAGCAAAACAAACCTCTACATCTGAGGCATACAGACCAGCACCTGGTGAAGCTCTGTCAACCATACGGGAAAATTGTCCCCATAAAGGCAATTTTGGATAAGACAACAAACAAATGTAAAAGTTATCCTGCAGAAACTTAGAAAGCTTTGTCAGACCTGAAGGCCAGTGGGGTTCAAGCTTAAATGGCAAACAACCATAACAAGATTCTATGAACCTATATATTTCTAATTTGGCACCATTCATGGATGAGCAAGAACTTGAAAATATGCTTAAAGCCTTTGGACAAGTTATTTCTACAAAGATATTGCATGATTCCAGTGGCACAATCGTGGTGTTGGCTTTACAAGGATGGAATCAACTGAAAAATTGGTAGCTGTAATTGATTATTTTAATGCAAAATTGGTTAAGACCCAACAGGAGTTTCTTCTCCTACAGAACATTTATTGGGCAAGTTTGCAGATGGAGGGCAGAAGAGACAGAATCCAAGCACATATGCCCCTAATGGTAGACCATGGTATAGAGGAGAGACTGAATTGACATTTATGATCCATTCTGCTGTACAGAACAGATTTTATCCTTATCATAAAGAATTGCTAAAAGTCCAATGATCACTCAAACTTCTCTTACATTCCATATTGCATCTCCTGTATCTGCCTTCCATGTGCAAAATCCTTCTTGGATAAAACATCAGCTGTATATCTTACAGCACCCTGGTTCCCTGTTAATTCCTTCAGTGGAACATACCACGTCACTACAGCCTACATCTATAGTAGCCCCTGGCCCAGCAGATGAGTCATCTTTCACTGGGCAGCAGGGGAACATACATGACTACAACATCAGTGACGCAGTTTGCCTACTTGCCACAGTACACACATTCAGACAACAGCAGTTTCTGTTGAGGAAGCAAGTGGTCAGCAGCAGGTGGTGTAAAATCATCTAATGACCATTCTCCATATACCTTTCAAGCTAATAACTAACTGTGAGGTGTACAGAAGTGTGTGTTTTTACATAAAGAAGACTGTGAAGGCTGAACAATCATGGATTATGCTTTAGAAATTTATTGACAGTTTTGCACAGTCTCTTGAAAAGGTTATTTATAATGAAGTCAACTAAAACTATTAAGTTCTATAAGGTTCATAAAACCTTTAATTCATCTAGTAGTTGTTCCCTTGAACAGGTTTGTTTTAGTAGAAAAAAATTAACAAAAACAACAAATATTTTTATCAAATGTTATAATGAAAAAAAGGAAAAAAAAAGAAAATTTCAATTTTCTGAGTATGCACAAAGACCACATAGACTTATCCAAGTGCATGACCAGATTTTTGTGGTGGTATTCATTTTGTGTTAAAAATGATTGGCTGCTAGCTGTCTCTCTCTCTCTCTCTCTCTCTTTCTCTCTCTCTTTCTCTCTCTCTCTCTCTCTCTCTCTCTCTCTCTCTCAAGTAAATTTGGAAAATAAAAATGACTCTGCAGTTTTAATGGTAACTTCATCAAAGTCTGAAAAGCCAGTTACCAGTAGCTCCACCTAGTCTCAGCATCTTATCTTCTGTGCTCTTTTTCTTTGATGGATCAGTTTGCATTTAGGGGAATGTGTCTTTTTTGTAACTTTGCATTTAGGTTTACAACTTTAACTGATGTATGGACATACACAGATAAACAAAAAGGCATGAAGGAAAATTTGGATCCAAGCAAGGCCACACTTTTACATCATCACTACAAGTGTTCAAGTTTAAAGAAAATCTGTTTTGAAACTATGAAATTCCTGATTCATAAATACACAGTTATTTCTACTTTAGTTCTTAAGAGATAATTCACTGTATGCAGAAAAAGACATAACTTGAGACAAAGAAACACAGACATTAATTCAGTTGGATATGATTTCGCTTTTTAGTCTGGAGCCTAAAATAATGAGCAACTAAAAGATTGGGATCATTATATCATTTTCCTGGATCTTTTGGATGCACAATCAACTTGTTTAATCTTTTACATTACTTTTCTAAATTTCTTTAGTTAATGATTAGCTTTCAGGTCACAACCCAAACTATGTTGAGCAATATTTAAGTAACAACTACCTTAAAATATTCCTTTGTTATCATTTCTTTGAATAATGTATTCATTTAATGTACATTCTATTAAAGTTGATATTCATAATTTACTGCAATTCCAGTCAATCAGGCTAAAGTCTCATTATATTGATTTTTTTTTTAAATTCTGCATTTTTTGTATATTATTTTTTACATTCAATTAAGAAGATTATTGCTATGTATTATTTCATGTTTCCTTTGCCCCTTTCTTATGATCTACTTTGTTTCTCTTTTAATAGCACATAATAAATGTACTAGGTGGATGTGAAGTCATTGTGATATTTCCATATATATATGTAATATATTTTGGTCAAATTCATGCATGCTATTAATTTTTTAGCCAACATCCTCCAAAAATTTTAACACACTTTACATTTTATACATATATAATACTTTCATTACCCACCAACAACCCATACATTCTCAAATCTGTTTCCAACTTCTTCCCTCACTGAAAACAATCCCTGTTTTGCATTCTGATGAAACTTTTGAAAGGGAAGGAAATGTAAGTTTTCCATACCAATCTAAAAAATGTTAATAAGATTAAAAAGACTGAATAATAAGACTAACATAAGCTAGATACAACTGAGCCTACATGAAGTTTACCTTGAGAACAGAATCTTGAGAGTTTGTGATCTAACAATGAAAAACAATTAAGACTGGCATGTTTCTAGTGCCAGAATGGGCCTAATCAAGAATATAAAGTCTAAGAGACTGAACCACCTAAAATCATGCATACATGTAAAGATTTATACACATGATGGATATCAATTTAAAGATAAAATTAAAAGTCAGTTAAAAATTTAATATAAAACATAAAGAAATTAGTTGAAGATAAAGTAATATCTTAAGATAAAGAAATTACTTGAAGAAAGCAATGAAAATTAACCAGGATACATGAAAGTGTACTGAAAAATAAATCATTAAAACTGTATTGATGAAAAGCAGAAGATATTGCAGAGAAAGAAATGAAACCAAATCATATAACAGAATGAACAAAAATGAATTATGAAAATAAATAGATATAATATATTGAACCCTTCAAAATTGAGGAAAAATTAAAATCCAACAAAAATAGAGAGTAGGAAAATATGTATTACCTTAAAAAAGTGGGGAATAGTCACAAAAATCTAATTTGGCTCTTAAGCAGTGTGTAGAGGAAATCTTTCTGCAAAATATATAATTTTAAGGAAGATAACTGAGCTCACAGTGAAAAATTCAATTAATGTAACTGCCTGTTCTTAGTGCTAACATGGACCTGACTGTGGTATTAAAGGACTTATGTTTGGATACATACACAAGAAAAAAACACTATACAAATATTATAATCCAAAACATATTGTAATTAAGAAATAAAAATACTTTCAAAAGAGAATAGAAAGAAAAATATTAATGAGAAACTGATGGAAAATCTTCATTAAAATTAAAGTATTTAGAGAAAAATAACGAACATATAAATGAAGTAAACATGATGGTGCATATCACTGTAATCATAAAATTGAAAAAAACACACAGGTATTAGATAATATGCATTCAAAAGTCAAGATTGAATTTAGAATCAGAGAAACATCTGAAAACTATAAATAGCAATATTTGGAAAGTCTGAGTCATGAGACAGGCCTCAGCTAACTGTTACCTATTGTAGTATACATGAATATGAAATGAAAAGTGAGATTTTAAGAGAGGATCTAACCTGAAAATTAAAAATTGAACCAAGAAGGCAACATATTTCCAGTTTCAACTTTAATCTTGTCTAAATAAAAGAAGTTCACAGTTATCACATGTCAATTGAAAGACAAGTTCATAGAAAAAATGACATTCAGATTTAAAGTTTTACTAAGAAACAAGAAATGAATTATGTGGAAAAAGCAATAATAGAAATCAAAGTGTGCATGGAAGAATAATGAACAAAACATGTACCTGATTAGAACATGACCTCAATTTTCAAGGAGGTATCTATGACTTCTCCAAGTTGCTCAAATTCTATTATGTTCTATTCTCATGCACACTTCTCAATATACTTCCTCTCCATCCTTATAACATTTCATATTCTCTTTAAATGCATGGTAATATATAACAGTATCTAAAAATATTTTTATTTCAGTTTTGTCTCAACACTTCTAATAGCACTTGCCTGAAATTCTCATGTTTTATTCTAGGCCTAATATCATGTTTGGAACATGTACTCAATTTCTTGTGAGATTTCAATTGTAGGGCTCCAAGATACTCAAATTCTAATATTCTCTGGTCATCTTCAGGTGAAATGGGTTTAGAAGCAAGCTTATGATGATATGATAATTCATCTTTTCCATTCTGTTTCTGTTTTAAAGATGCTCATTGCATTTTACCTAAGTCTACCTGCTATAAAAATTTGATTATTAAGTGCAAATATTGCTGTCTTATTTAATAAATATCAAGACTGTGGGCTTTCCTTCTTTGTTGGTTTAAGTCTTCTGATATTTTCTTTCCTTTTTAGGATGCCATGGCAATGGTCTGTTTTCTGACAGACTATGATAAGTACTTTTCTACGCCTTACGTGTTTTTGAATTATTCATTCTTTACCATTCTTATACCAATATATTTTCTTTCCCTGTTTTTAATGAATTTATAATTTTGAATATTTTATATCCCAGTCTTGGACTATTCTCTCATTTGTAACATTGACAATTTTCTAAATTTTTTATTCTGAAATATGAACCTTCCTGTACATTCAAAGTTTCTAGATAGACTGTCTGCATGCAGAGATGATTTCACACCTCCCTGGGAAAATATTATTTCACATTTAAGAATTTTTATAAGTTTAAATTATTTGTGTTCCTTACGGAAATAACAGTATAGCTGATGTAGGTTGTGCTATTTTTGTGTTTTGTTGTTTTTGGTACATGTTGTATTAAGAAGTGTGAGTCTCCATGGAAGTGCAGGAAATCATCAGAGACTACTTCAAGAACCTATAACCTAATAAATATGAAAACCTTGAAGAAATGGATAGATTTCTAGATATTTATAATAATCAAAAACTGAACCAAGAGGACACTAATGACCTGAATAGATCATTAAAACAAAATGAAATTGAAGCAGCAATAAACAGTCTCACAAAAAAGAAAAGTCCAGGACCTGATGAATGCTCTGCTGAATTCTATCAGACATTTAAAAAGAAGTAATACCAACCCTCCTTAAACTGTTCCATGAAATAGACAGGAAAGCAAAACTCTCTAATACATTTTATTAAGCCAACATTACAGTCATCACAAAACCAGGTAAAGACACTTCCAAAAAGGAGAACTAGAGGCCAATCTCCTTTTTTTTTTTTCATTTTTCTTTTATTATTCATATGTGCATACAAGGCTTGGTTTATTTCTCCCCCCTGCCCCCACCCCCTCCCTTACCACCCACTCCACCCCCTCCCGCTCCCCCCCTCAATACCCAGCAGAAACTATTTTGCCCTTATCTCTAATTTTGTTGTAGAGAGAGTATAAGCAATAATAGGTAGGAACAAGGGGTTTTGCTGGTTGAGATAAGGATAGCTATACAGGGCATTGACTCACATTGATTTCCTGTGCGTGGGTGTTACCTTCTAGGTTAATTCTTTTTGATCTAACCTTTTCTCTAGTACCTGCTCCCCTTTTCCTATTGGCCTCAGTTGCTTTAAGGTATCTGCTTTAGTTTCTCTGCATTAAGGGCAACAAATGCTAGCTAGTTTTTTAGGTGTCTTACCTATCCTCACCCCTCCCTTGTGTGCTCTCGCTTTTATCATGTGCTCATAGTCCAATCCCCTTGTTGTGTTTGCCCTTGATCTAATGTCCACATATGAGGGAGAACATACGATTTTTGGTCTTTTGAGCCAGGCTAACCTCACTCAGAATGATGTTCTCCAATTCCATCCATTTACCAGCGAATGATAACATTTCGTTCTTCTTCATGGCTGCATAAAATTCCATTGTGTATAGATACCACATTTTCTTAATCCATTCGTCAGTGCTGGGGCATCTTGGCTGTTTCCATAACTTGGCTATTGTGAATAGTGCCGCAATAAACATGGATGTGCAGGTGAGGCCAATCTCCTTAATGAACATTTATGCAAAAAGACTAAATAAAATAATGGCAAGTTAAATTCAACAACATATCAAAAAGATCATTCACCATGACCAAGTTTGCTTCATCCCAAGAATGCAGGGGTAGTTAAACATATGAAAATCAGTACATGTAATACAGCACATTAACAGAAGCAAAGACAAAAACACTTGATCATATCAATATATGCAGAAAAAGCCTTTGATAAGATCCAACACCATTTCCTGATAAAAGGCCTAAGAAAAGTAAGACTAGAAGGAATGTACCTCAACATTATAATAGCTACATATGAAAAAAATATAGACAACATTATACTTAATTGGAAAAACTGAAATGATTCCATCTAAAATCAGGAAAGAGACAAGCATGACCCTATCCCCACTCCTATTCAACATAGTACTGGAATTCCTAGCCAGAGCAATAAGGCAAGAAAAAGAAATAAAAGGAATAGAAACAGGTAAAGAAATTGTCAAAATATCCCTATTTGCAGATGATATGATTCTATACCAAGACCCAAAAACTCTACACAAAAAGTCCTAGACACCATCAACAGCTATAGCAAGGTTGCAGGATATAAAATCAACTTACAAAAATCATTAGCTTTTCTATACAATAGTAATGAACAAAATGAGAAAGAATATATGGAAAAAATTCCATTTCAATAGCTTCAAAATAAGCAAGTATCTAGGAATAAATTTAACAAAAGATGTAAATGATCTCTGCAAGGAAAGCTATAAACCCCTGAACAATGACATTGAGGAAGACTATAGAAGGTGGAGATATCTCCCATGTTCATGGATAGGTAGATTCAACATAGTAAAAATGGCTATGCTACCAAAGCAATCTACATGTTGAATGCAATTCCCAACAAATTCCCAATGATATTCCTCAAAAAGATTGAAAAATCTACCCTAAAATTCATTTGGAAACACAAGAGACCACAAATAGCCAAGGCAATATTCAGCAAAAAGAACAATGCTGGAGGTATCACAATATCCAACTTCAAACAATGAAAACAGCATGGTACTGGCACAAAAACAGAAATGAAGACTAGTGGAACAGAATAGAGGACACAGAAAGGAATTTAAACAACTATACCCAACTTATTTTTGACAAGGTGCTGAAAATATATGATGAAGAAAACACAGCCTTTTCAACAAAAATTGTTGGAAAACTGGATAGCCATCTGCAAAAACTAAAATTAGATCTAAATTCATCACTCTGTACTAGTATTAATTCAAAATGGATGTTAGATGAGTGTTTAATATTAAGGTAGAAAATACATTGGTTACATTGTACTAAGAAATAACTAATTTTAAAAATGAGGTAACATAAGAGAAAGTAATTTTTAGTGACTGTGGGAACAGATATTTTCATCTATTTTCTAGAAATAAGGAAAAAATTTAGTAGGATAAATTTTTAAAAACTCCATGTGCCTGTATTAATATATTATTAAAAAATGACCACTAAATTTAGATTTAATATTTTCAAATTTTCATGAATAAATCATATAATTAAAATCAAATCAGCATCATCAAATGACAAAAGCCAGTGGAAAGGACAAATTATTAGGTTATCATAACCTGATTTCCATTATAAGTATACCTGAAAAAGACCTGGATATGTTATAATTGGAAAAATTCAAGGAACTCACAAGTCAATTGGCTCAAGAAGGTGATGACATTTTATGTGCATTGGGAAGAGCCAGTCTTCATACATTAAATAATCATATTACTGTTCATAGATATAAACAAAAAATCAATGAAACATGCCTTCTAACAGAAAAAAATAAATTATAATGTGATAAAAGAATTAAGGAAACAGTAATCTGGTGTTGAAAAAAATATACTCAGATATGTACATTAAAGAACTGAAAACTACATCACTCTATCAATTCCACAGACAAAAAAAATCAGAAAACAAATATTTACAAGCTACTCTTTATATACCTGGGTAATATTGAACAAAGTCCACACCTTAATTCAGATGTAATCCCTGGGAATTTTAGGAAACCTGTATCATAAATGTCAAAACACACCATAAATTTTGACAGTAAGATATTGGGATACAATGCTATTGCTATACAAATTTGTAAAAATTGCCTTCAATCTGCTCAAAATAATGGGTCAACTGCTACTTTCTGAATTCATACATACATGCTCTAATAAAATCAAGTTGCAGTAAGATATAAATTTCAAAGAGCAAACTAATGTGCAGAATTAGTGGAAATTTTAGGTAGAAGGAATTAAATTGTTTAATAAAGATTTTTATCTACTTGCAAATTTTTCAGTATTTGAAAACATCTATTTTACTTTGTCCAAGATATGTCCAGAGACATAGGATAATTTTGGTTTTTCATGATGGGCTCTGGGAGTAAGAATGAAATGTTCACAAGCAAAGACATATGTGCAAATATCTGACTCTTTTAAGATAATTTAAAACCTTTTAGTCTGACAATTAAAAAAACTTGTATATATTCAAAATTTAAATGTATATGAGACATATTTACTATATAAAGTAATTTTATGTCATTGAGAATAAAATTTCATATCAATTTATATAGCTGTTGTTTATTTACACAAATACTCTTGTGTTTAGATATTTCTATACATCATTTACAACTAAATGATGAATTTGGGATCACTGAGGTACTGTGCAGTATTTCAAAAACTCCTAAAGTAAATGCAATGTATTTTCTTTACTTTCTAGTATAATTTTTTTGACATCATGAAATGTTTAAATTGTTATGTTTACATATTTGAATATCATTATCATTATATTTGATGAGCTTCTTTGATACATGGCAATCTTTAATCTTTCAATTCAATTTATTTGATTATGATTAAATTCACCATACCATACCATCATTTTTAAATTTTTCAATTACATTTTCAAATTCCATTTATTAGTTGAAGAATGAATCAAATCATGCTAATATATAGGTTGTATTTAAAATTTGATTCCAAATAGTTGTTCAAAAGTTTGCAAAAATTGACCTCAGAGGTATCAAATATGGAGAGCCAGGGAGTTTTGGATAGAATTTCATTTGACTTTTGAATATTATGTAAAAACACAAGCAATTATGGGCCTTCATTCACTGTGTTGAGAAAAATTCTTAGTACTCTGTTAAAAATTTAATCAATTGAAATGATTGATGAGAATTGAATAATTGTGTGAATGCATACTTTATGTACAGAGAGAAGGTCAGACATTAATTTAAAATATTTAATATTACTATGATCCATAATTATTCATGATATGTTAGGGGGTAACAGAGATTAGAAATGTGAACAATTTTGAGGGAAATATTTTATTTTCCAGAAGAAAAATAATGACCAGAAGAAAAATTCATCTGCCAGATATTGAAAAGCCATTGTGAAGCAAGACACATGTGGTATACTATGAGTAAGTAGTGAGACTGGCCTGAGATGACTGTTATTTTGCCACAAAAGAAACACAGAAGTTTTAGGTCTTTGAAATAATGGAGCAAAAGGCAACTACACAGACCAGATGCTCACAGTACTAGGCTTGGCCTAGGCAAAGGCAGTCAGATACATACAACAAATTAACATAAATTCTTAATAATACCCAACTTCAAAGTATATTACAAAGCAATAGCAATAAAAACAGCATGGTACTGGCACAAAAATAGATGTGAAGACCACTGGAATAGAATAGAGGACCAGGATATTAATCCACAGTGCTATAACTACCTCATTTTTGACAAAGGTGCCAAACATATATCATGGAGAAAAGACAGCCACTTCAACACATGTTCCTGGGAAAAGTGGTTATCCATCTGCAAGAAACTGAAACTAGATCAATGTCTATAACCATGTACTAGTATCAACTCAAAATGGATAAAAACCTTAATATCAGACCTGAAACTCTGAAGTTAGTACAGGAAGGAGCAGTAAAAACTCTGCATCTAATAGGTATAGGCAAAGACTGCCTCAATAGAACCCTAGCGTCTCAGCAACTAAGAGAAAGGATGGAAAAATGGGACTTTTTAAAATTAAAAAGTGTCTGCACAACAAAAGAAATGATCCCTAAACTGAGGAGACTACCCACAGGGTGGAAGAAAATATTTACCAGCTACACACCAGACAAAGGACTGATAAAAAGAATATACAGGGAACTCAAAAACTAAACTCTCCCCAAATTAATAAACCAATAAAAAATGGGCAACTGAACTAAACAGAAATTTCCCAAAGAAGAAATTCACATGGCCAAAAACACATGAAAACATGTTCACCATCTCTAACCATAAAGGAAAGCAAATCAAAATCACACTAAGATTCCACCTCACCCCTAGTTAGAATAGCTATTATCACAAACACCACCACCAATATGTGTTGGTGAGGATGTGGGGAAAAAGGAACCCTTGTACACTGCTGAAGGGAATGCAAGCTGTTGCAACAACTTTGGAAAAACATTTGGAGGCTTCTTAAAAATCTAAACACAGACCTGCCTTATGATCCAGCAATCCCACTCCTGGGGATATACCCAAAGGATTGCAACACATGTTATTCCAGAGGCACTTGCACGCCCATGTTTATTGCAGCACTATTCATGATTGCCAAGTTATGGGAACAATCAAGATGACCCACTATTAATGATTGGATCAGGAAAATGTGGTATTTGTACATAATGGAATTTTACTCAGTCATGAAGAAGAATGAAATCTTATCATTCTCAAATAAATGGATGGAACTGGAAAACATCATTCTGAGCAAAGTTAGCTATTCTCAGAAGAGCAAAAATCATATGTTCTCCCCCTATGTGGACTTTAGATCTAGGGCAAATACAGTAATGTGGTTGGACTTGGGTCACAAGGCAAAGGGAGAGCACATAACGGAGATATGGTAATAGGTAGAAAACCCAAAACATGAAAGCATTTGATGTCCCCACTCCAGAGGAACTAATACAGAAACCTTAAAGCAACAGAGGTAAACATGAGAAGGGTAGCAGGAAGCAATGTAAAGTTCAGGTAGAGATGAATTCACTTGGGTTGTAACACATTTGTACATGAAAGCAATGCTAGCAATCTCTTTGTATAGCTATCCTTAAGTCAACTAGCAGAAATGCTTTGTCTTCATTATTATGCTTATGTCTTCTCTTCAACAAAATTAGAGATAAGAGCCAAATAGGTTCTTCCTGGAAGCTATAGGTGGAGGGAAGAGGATAGGGAAAGGGGACAGCATGGAGAAATGACCCAAACATGTGAATAAATTATTATAACAAAAGAGGAACAAAAACATTATCATATAAAACATATGAAGTCTGATTATAGAAAGAAAATAAATAATTTCCCTATAATAAGAAGAAAATTAAAAAGTATATATGGTAATATATGCTTAAACATTCATTGCAAGTAGTATAAAAACACAAAAGCAATTTCAGAATTGAATATTTAAATTAAAATATGACATACACAGATTATGAATAGATACAAATCATGGCTTGGAAATATCTGTTAAAGTTTTACAAAGTCACAAATAAAGGATATCCCCAAACTCACAGAAAAGAAACTATTATTCTAAGAGGATACCTCAACTCTGCACACAAAAAGTTTTCCAGCACAACTGAAATTCTTTTTTTTTTCTTTTTCTTTTATTATTCATATGTGCATACAAGGCTTGGTTCATTTCTCCCCCCTGCCCCCACCCCCTCCCTTACCACCCACTCCACCCCCTCCCTCTCCCCCCCCCTCAATACCCAGCAGAAACTATTTTGCCCTTATTTCTAATTTTGTTGTAGAGAGAGTATAAGCAATAACAGGAAGGAACAAGGGTTTTTGCTGGTTGAGATAAGGATAGCTATACAGGGCATTGACTCACATTGATTTCCTGTGCGTGGGTGTTACCTTCTAGGTTAATTCTTCTTGAGCTAACCTTTTCTCTAGTACCTGTTCCCCTTTTCCTATTGGCCTCAGTTGCTTTTAAGGTATCTGCTTTAGTTTCTCTGCACAACTGAAATTCTTAATGAGAGTCTCAGTTCAGAAGGAGAAAGAAAACCAAGGTGGTTACATATTCCTACTCTCAGGTTAGGACTAAATTAGTGTAATAATGATGGACATTAATCAGAAAAGAATGAGTACTCATATCTGGATAGAAAATATATTGTGATTAATGAGATAAGAAAATAATTTCATACAGTCAATGTAAAGTGGTAAGTATATATGAGACTACTGAAAGTAGCTAACTAAATTACAATTTTACAAAGAAAAGAATCTAGAAGACAAATCAAATAATTATTCCACCACAAGTAAACATGCCCAAATAATTATGAAAATAAGGTGCCAATATCTAGATAAAATCTACTGGGACCAGTGAAAGTCAGGGATTCAGTTAAAATCTATAAAATACAAACAAAGAGAAAAACATGTAATCTGGACAGGGTGCATTTTTAAACTGACCTAAACTCCTGTTTGAAAATTTGACTCTTACCTGGACAAAACAGAAGTTTGTGGAAGTTTCTACATTCGTAAAATTAAAATGAATTAAGGTGGACATGTATTTTGCAGAAAGATTTGACTAAGATAAGAAATAAAGGATTTACAGAAGTTAACAATAGATATGAATAAATATATATGTGTATATATTTTTCAGATAATAAAGTAAAATATATTGTGAATACAAAGATAAACCATGCTTAGTTGACAGGAACAATGAAAGGCTAAAATAACACATGAGAGAAAGAGTGGTAAGTAGATAGTACCAGCAAACACTCATTAAGCAATCAAGTCATCATATAACCAAATAATCATAAAGAAAATGCCAACCTAGAAAAAATATCTACTGCAACTTTCAGAGTTCAAGGAAAAGTTACTTTGTACCATGAATCCAGGAAATGCTTTTTTAAAATAGGATACCTGTAAAGGGAAACTATCATTCTTGCCCAAGCTGGATCTTATTGAGCCTGCATGAAGTTAATCCTAACAACAGAATTGTGACAGTTTCTGACATTTAAATGAAAGCAAAACAATATGGCCTCAATGGGCCTAATCCAGGGTATAAGGTTTAAATTGTTGGCATAATTTTAAAGCAAATAAATTTAAAGCACATAAAACATGACATTTTGATATTAGAACATAAACATTCTGAGGAAAGAGTTGAGAAATAATTTAGAGGATCAAATGTAGTCATAAGTATATATGTGAGAATGCTGTAAAATGGATATAACACTTAAACTGAAAAGAGTCCAGAAGACAATAATCAAAAGATTAGCTCACTGTGTGTCAGGACACTAATAAAGGAACAAATAAAAAATAGATATATTCTAATAAATTTCCAAACTTCATTTACAGATTGAAATTTGTATAAATATGTAGAAATGATAGAAACTATCTTATCTGTAGAACATTAATTACCAGACACCTTTAAGAATAATCCTAAGCATTGGGTAGTTAGATTTCACCAGAACAATGTTAGAAAAGTGGACTGGAAATTTTTATCCTCAAATGAAAAAGCAAACCAACTTGAGCACATTTTCACAGTCCCTGGATAGGCCTAAATTAAGATATTAAAGATTTCCATTAATAAAAGTTATAAATTTGAAGATAAATTCAAACAAAAAGAGATTTATATACTACAGAATGAAATATGTTAAGATTGAAAAACATTATTATGAAGAAGTAAAAAATACTAATAAGAAATATGAGAGATTGATCAAAAGGAATCATTAAAATTGCATGGAAAATTAAAGAAATTCCAGACAACAGATATTAATAACTTCATTCATCATATATGAGAATGATCAAAAATAGATGATAAAATTAAGTAGTTATAATTAACAGTATTTATCAAAATTCAGGGATAAATTTGAAATTCAACAATTATAGAGAATAAGCAAAATATATTACCTAGTCATACAGGCCTAATATGGTTATTAAAAAGTGGGTAAATGGAAGTTAATACAAAAATATGTAATTTCAGTAAGATTTGAACATGCAGTGTGTAATTAAACTAAGATGTCTTCATGTTCTCACCATCAGCATGAGCCTAGGATGTGGTATAAAAGACTTACTAAAGATGAAAACCCCTGAAAGCAAGCAAATAATGTACACATATATAACAGCACAAAATAATTTATAAAACATAAAAATGAATATTTTGAAAGAAAAAGTATAGAATAAGGATTGTAAGAAAAACTATTCAAAACAGATTATTAAAATGAAAATTTATAAAGATGGGAAAATTCCAGATGACATAAATAATGTAATCATGCAGTATTTATCACAATATTCATAAAATTAAATCAAATATTTAGGTGTTAGGCAACATAAAATTCCAAAGCCATGAAATTTTAATATCTTTAATCTCATTTTATATTGTTAAATATTGGAAGGTATTCGAAAAAGAGTTGGCTCTTAAATTTATGTCTCCCTTTAATCAAGTGTTAGTTTGGTACATTGGTAATTCCTGATAGATAACTTGTAACCAAATATCATATTTGGACATTTTCTATTATTGTGGTACTGAGGTTACATCGTGAAATTTACCAAAGTTCTTACAATACAGTACAAGACATCATCGATGAATTCACCCCCCCCATCATTCACCTTTAACCCCCTTCTCTCATTCATTGAACAGTTTTCACATTTCACATATGAGTGCATAATATTTGCACCATAATCACTCCTACATCTTTTCCATACATCTTCCCTCTCAAAGTGCAGACAGCACTAGTTTTACCTTTCGCTTCTCTGTTTTGAAAAAAAAGACATTTTCACTTGTATAATGTAGCTACTCAGGAAGCTTCATTGTGATATTTCCATGTATATATGTACTTTAACCTGAATATGTTCATTCCCTCTATTTCCTTCTCTTCTACTTTGGTCTCGTTCTTATGTTGATTTTAACAGGTTTATATATTCTATATTCATTCTTATATAGAGGGTATATCAACTATATTCACCTTCTTAACTTCCTTCTTTTTCTTTCCATCTCCCATTAGTGATTTTCCCTTGGTGTGACATGTTTTTCATAATATTGCTTATATTGGTATTGGGCCTATCTTCTACGTAGGAGAGAAACATGTGACCTTTGGCTTTGTGAACCTTGTTAACTTCACATAAGATTAGGCTTCCCAGTTCCATATATTTACCTGCAAATGACAAAATTTTATTCTTCTTAATGGCTGAATAAAATTCCATTGTACATGAATTCCACATTTTCTTAATCCCTTCCATCAGTAGGTCATCTTATCTGGAGCCATAGCTTAGCTACTGTGAGTAATACAGCAATAATCATGGGTGTGCAGGTGTCTTTATGGTAACCTGAGTTACATTCCTTCAGGTAGCTAATTGTCATTTGATGTGTGAAATGACAAAAACTCTATATTGCCCGGGTAACTTTCACATACACACTTTTAGCAGCCAGGTGAAACAACAGTATTTTTATTGCCAAATAATATAATTTATTGTTACACTGTCTAGGTGTGATTCTGCACTCTTGAAATTTTCAGGACCACACACACATTTAGACACAGCTTTCCTCTGGATATTTATGAAGTGTAATTTTTTACTGTATTCTTTAGTATTTTTTCATGATTTTATCAAATTGTATTGTTATTATTTCAACACTCTCAGACCATTCTCTCAATATGTTATTGCTTTGTTCAACTTACTGATTTTTAATTCTTTCAACAAAGGACATTTTATATCAACATCTAAAAGAATTTTTTTCCTCTTTTTCCTATACATATTTCAGAAATTGAGTAAAAATTCAATTATCATTGGCTTGGCCAATGCTAGTGCTTTGGACATGTGCTTGGGTTCTTAAGAGATTTTCTTCTGAGATCTCTAACTCCTCCCCGTTGGACATTTTGTAAACTGTGATTATAATTTAGCTTATGACAACCTGATAATTCACTTTACACACTCAAATGTTTTGGTAATGCTACTTGGAATTTCATGATACACTTTTTTATTGTTGTGCTGGAGGTATATTGTGGCATTAACAAAGGTACTTACAATATATTAAATATGTCATACTTGATTTCATCTCTTCCATCATTTTCTTTTATCCTCCCCTCACACATTCCTGGAATTTTTCCATTTACATAAATGCATATTTGGGTATTTTTCATACATTCACCTTCTTTCATTCTTGCCCCACATCCTCCCCTTTGCCACTGGTGCTAACAACACCCCTCCAAAAGACAGGACCTGTTTTACCATCCTGTTCCCAATTATGTAAAAGAAAAAAATACAATTTTTGTTTAAGATAGCTATACAGGGAGCTTTCTCATGATATTTCTCAGTACTCACATATTATAACTCAAATTGGTTCATCTCTTCGATTTTTCATCTTTCTCCCTCAGTTCCTGGTGATTTCAACAGGTTTAAAATTCTACCTTCATTCTTATATAGAGTCACCATAGTCAAGTCACCTTCTTATCTTCCTTCTTTTACCATCCTTCTCTCACATGTAACCTTCCCTTAATGTGATGTATTTATAATATATTCTATTTAGGTACGGTCATATACTTAATAATTATTTTAGAGTGTGGAAGTGGAGTTTGTATTCATTCCATCTTACTGTTTTCCTTCTTTTCTAAAATATAGAGCAAGAGAGTTGTCGTTTTTCTCTCAGTCAATGTACTAAATTTTACATTTCATTGTATTGTCTTTACAATTAGCCATTTTATCATATTAATACCAATGTATTCTGTTCTATGACGTCTGAGTGCCTCATTTCTTTGTTTTTCATGAATGTCACTCTATCTCTACAGAAATATTTTGTATGACATTCCTCACCATCATAACCCATGGAAATGTGGACCTTCCTTTTGGACTTTTCATCATGAAGTGGATAACACTTTGCAGACAGAGAAAGAGCCCAGCTGACTAGAGAAGAGAAGAACAATATTGCTGAAGATGATCTGGAACAAAATATAATCCTTGGTATCCTGTTCAGAGAAAACTGTAGGAGTTGGAAAGTTACTACATAACTGTAAATAACAACTCTGAAAATTATTTGGCTTGCTTCTCCAGTCAACAGACATGTAGTGACTGAATGACTTTTTTTAGAAAAATGACCCTATTATTTGTTCCCCAATTGCACTTTAGTGGCAGTGACAAACATAAGCTTAAATCTAAAGGAAGGAAAATAATGTTCTAAGCATGTGATGCTGAAAAGCAAGCAAGAGGACCTATACTCATACCTGAAAAAGCAGATTAAAAACTATAATTTAAAGTTAATTTATTATTATGAAAATTACTCAGTTTACATAAAGGTAATTTTATATTGATAAAGAAACACATCAAGAAGAGATAACAATTGTGAACAGATGCAGATTGAATGTTGATACACTCAATTTAATAAAAGATAGTGAACCAAAAAGCACCAATAGATATAACACAAATTAATCTGTGTTATTTATACCATCATAATTTTGTTATTTTTGTATGTTGAATATTGATCCATTTTTGTGACCAGATCTTTTCAACTTAAGTATGCAATAGTTGGTTATTTAATTTCATTTTGTATATTAGTTAATGCTACTTGAAAAAATCTTTTAAGTAATTTTCAATGTACTTTTCCTCAATAGTGAAAAGTATTTAAGGAGTTTCTTCTTCAATTGCATTTCCTTTGACATAAATATTTACTTAAATAGATTTGTCATTCCTGGCCAAAGTAATCTGGCACCAACTTGATTTCCTTTGATATCTTGATGTTTTAAACCATTAGAACAATATTCTAGAAAAGTTGGAGAAAGTTAGGACTGCCAAAGAAAATGACATCACTATATTTTCTGAGTAAATATGAAAGCATAATGCAAATACCTGGATATACTCAAATTTTCAGAAGAAATGCATCTGGATAATGTTAAAACATCATCTTTTCTTCAGAAGGGAGAAGGTATACATGAATGTCTTTTTTTGAAAAAATATTGGATGATGATAAATTAAGTTGACAAATAGATCCATACATTATTTAAAATATCTTTGAATTATTGTTTGAGTAGATTAGACTTTTAGTTTTACTTATTATTTTTGAGCTGAGTGTGGGTACATTGTGGTGTTTACAAAAGTTCTTACAATATGTGGAATATATCATTCTTGAATTAACCCTCTACACCATTGTTTGCCCTTTTCCCCTGAATCCTGGAATAGTGTCAACAGTTTTTCATGTACTTACATGTGTACACAATATTTGCACGATACATACCCTCCCACACACTTTCCCCATCTCCTTTTCTTAAGAATTAAGATGGTATAACATACTAGGCTTTATTGTAATTTTTATAAGCTAGGGAAAACTAAATCCAGTAACAATCTATCATTGAAATGAGTGTAAGATCAGACTAAACTGAATTGTTCTTCATTGTTTTATACTCAAACCGTATTAGGAAAAACTAGAATATGCAAGAGTGTTACAAAATATGGTAAAATATTAAGGCAGAAAATCATATTATTACATTCCACAAGAGCCTATTCTTAGCTATAAACCATGTTCATAGAAATTATACAGTGAAACATAGATATAAGATGAGTATTTAATATTAAGTTAGAAAATACATTGGTTAGATTGTGCTTAGAAATAACTAATTTTAAAAATGAGGTAATAAAAGGGAAAGTAATTTTTAGTGACTGGGGGAACAGATATTTTCATCTATATTCTAGAAATAAGGAAAAAATTTAGTAGGATAAATTTTTAAAAACTCCATGCCCCTATATTAATGTATTATAAAAAATGACCACAAAACTTAGATTTAATATATTCAAATTTTCATGACAATCATATAGTTAAAATCAAATCAGCATCTTCAAATGCCAAAAGTCAGTGGAAAGGACAAATTATCAGGTTATCATAACCTGATTTGCATTATGAGTACACAGGAAAATGACCTGGGTATGTTAGAGTTGGAAGAACTCACAAGTTAATTGTCTCAAGAAGGTGATGACATTTTATGTGCATTGAGAAAAGCCAGTCTTTATACATTAAATAATCATTTTAATGTTCATAGATGTAAACAGAAAAATCAATGAAACATGCCTTCTAATAGAAAACAGTAAATTATAATGTGATAAAAGAATGAAGGAAACAGTAATTTGGTGTTGAAAAAATATATTCAGACATGTACATTAAAGAACTGAAAACTAAAACATCACTCCATCAATTCCATAGACAGAAAAATATCAGAAGACAAATGTTTACAAGTTACCCTTCATACACCTAGGTAATATTGAACAAAGTCCACACCTTAATTAAGATGTAATCCCTGGGAATTTTAAGAAACCTGTATCACCTTAAGTCATCTTAAGGTCCTAGAAAAACAATAACACAGTATGCACTATGCAGAAATGGTAAACTATTAAGAGTGGTTTCACCTGCATACTAAGAACTGAATAAATGAAAGTTATCACAACACAGAAATTTTAGAAAATTTCCATCTAACAATGATGAATATAATTAATATTGCCTGAAATGAACTATGCAGAGAATGGACAAAATAAGTAAAATGTGCATAAATGAAGATATGGATTCAAACTGACACCTCAAAATATATTTAAGTACTTAGAAAATACATATATGATAGTCAACAGAGAAGAAAATAAATGTTTTGAAATGGCCAAATAGTAATATTTAATATAAATGTGACATAAAATATAAAATTATTCACTGCATTTTAGAGATATAAAACAAGTCATATAATCTAATTCAGGTTTCAATATAAACAAAGAAATAAGCACAAAAAATGATGCCACAAACAAAATAGACTATATTTTGCCTATAACAAGAAACAAAAAATTTAAAACCTGTACAAACCCATTAAAAGAAAAGCAATATTTTCTTGAGAGGTTGCAAGATAAGACTAAAATTAGTCAACTTTCACATATATACAATCAGTATAGAAGATATAAAATGTAAAAACATGCCATTGCATTTTCATGGAAATAATGTAAAAACAATTTGATTCACATGAATGAGGGAATACTGCAATAGAACCCAAAAAATCACAAACAATGATGACACTACCAAAATATGGCCAATTGTCACTTTCAATGTAAAGGAAAGAAAAACATATCGATAGTTAGATATGTAGGATAAACTGTAAAACCTGAAGACTGTTAACAAAAATGTGTGGAAATGGTAAAGTATTGGAGTGGTTTCTTCTGCCTGCCTAACAAGGTGAACATGAAGGCTGCCAACCAATGTACAATTTTCAGGAAGTTTTTGATTTGATGACAAATATAATCAAGGTAACAAAAGGATATCTGTGCCATGTATATCAAATAAATAAAAAGATTTAGCATAGAATAAGTACATTTAAAAGGATATGCCTCTAAATACAATCCAATATTTTTGAAATACATAGTTAGACTAAACAGAAAGGACAATAAAAATTTTGAAATGGCGAACAGGTGTGAGTATATATGAGATAAAATTTAAAGAAATGAATATTGCATTTTAATGGAAATAAAGTGAAGTATTCACATCACTTATGTAACTCAATATCAGAAAAAAACAAAAAAAGATCAAAGAATAAAGATGAAACTAACAGTAGAGTGTTTATTGTAACTTTTATAGAAAAGGGAAAATAATTATATTTAGTATGAATCTGAGGAAGAAGAAAATATTTTCCTGAGTGATATGAATCAGTTTGAACTAAATTGATTTTCACCCCTGTTTAAATAAATGCTATCAGTGTAACTTACATTGGTTTATGTGAGGAACACAGGGAGATGAAAAGGAAGATTTACTATGGGGTGAATATGATCGAAGTATATTGTATACAAATGAAAATAACATAAAATCACTCTATGTTTAATTACACTTTTTATTACTTTTGTACATCATTTGCATTGACTATGCCAAGAAGATATATCATTTTTAGATCTATTCAACATTTATGATTATTCTTTTCCATGGGATTATTATTAAATTTGGTTGTCTGGTATTTGGGGGGTTTTAGAACCAATTTGTAATGAATATTTCCACCACTTTTATACATAGTCCATCTAAATTAATGATTTTCCATCTTTTTTCACATAATAATGTAAAACAATATCTGAGTGGAATAAATTCTACTTAGAATTTATCTTTACATATATATCAGCACTTGGTGTAAAACTTAATGTGGCAGGTCATGTACATAATGAGGCTTGGATCACATACTCTACTTCTCTTGAGGTTCCCCTTTGCATACACTGATATCTTCAAAATCTAATTTGCACCTTCCTCTGTATTGTGATTACAAGCCAGATTATGGCATCATTACTCCTATTCATTTAGTTTTTGTTTATGGAGATGGTGATTGGATTTTACCCAGAGTCTTTGAATGTGAAAATGTAAATATATCATATGTATGTAAAAGTTTCCTTTATTAATAAATATGCACACATATGCAATGAGATTTTTGTTATGAAATTGTAAATTCCTTCCTTCTTTTGAAGAATTTACTAGTAGTGGTTTAATTTGACCTGTCAATGTTAATATGTCTTGTTATCATTTAGTTTTCTTTCAAGTTAATTTCTTGGTAGTTTCATATCATCGTGTTTTATACTGCAATATTGTAGTTACTTTTTTGATAAATTCACCTACCTACATGAAAATGCCTTATATCTCCATCTTGACTCACCCTGGTATGTGGAAATGTGTTCCACCTTGTGTAAAATCCTGCTGAGATCTAAACTTTCATATATATGTTATATTTTTTTGTCAATTTATGTACACAGAATTGAAAGCAAGTTTAGTTAAGTAGGGTTAGGAACACTTTTAGGGAATTTTTTGTTTCCTAAATTGGTTCTGGTGTTAAATTTTGCCTTTATCCTTGAAAGCTAAATCTTAGTCTTTGTAATTTGTGACATTTTTATTTTATATGTAATTGCATAAATTGTGCTATTGATTAATTTCTATGATTTCACTGTTTTCTTTTTTCCTTAAAAATATAATGGTCTGATTTTAAATATAATCTTACATAGATTTCAAGTTATCTTTTTTTAATTTAATAATATAATTTTCAGAGATAGGTACAGTGTCTTAAATTTACAATTCTAGTTATTCAGGAAGGCAGATTACAGATTAGGAGGATCATGGTTACAGATCAGTACAAGGAAAATGTGTGCAAGATACCATCACAACCACTGGCTGGGTGTGGTTGTGTGGGCATGTCATCACAGCAACACTGGTAAGCATAAATAATATCATTGTCCAGACCAGCCCTGACATACAAGCAATACTTATATCAAACATAAGCAGAAAAAAGTGGCTGGAATGGTGACTCAAGGGCATCTATACTTAGGAAGTATAAGGCCCTGAATTTAACTGCAAGTATGTTGAAAATAATTTTCTTCTGTGTTTTATACTAACATATTTCCTGTTGTGAAATGTATTTTGAGATGGAGTTTCCTTGTAGTTTTCTAATTACCTTTGTATAAACTTTAGAAGTACTGGCCATATTGGCACAAGAAACTGTGGCCAACTTGAATGTCTCTGCCTTTGTAATAACTGAACTGTCCTCAAAATTCTATACTTTCCAGGTGATGTGTATAACCACTACATTCAGCAGCCACTTGAAAATAATCCAGTAATTTACCTTAGCCATATTTAATACATTTAACATATAGTAGTCACTCAAAGCTTGATATGTACAATATGTATTTTTTTTCACTTTTAATGCTTTCACAGCATTTTTAATTGATCCTGGACTCTAGAAAATATAAATGACCAATAACTTACCTTTACATATAATCTAGTGGTTAACTTCCAAAAGCACAAACTTGAGTTACCACATTCCAAAAGGAATTAAGTTGACAAAGTCATAAGAGTCCTACTTTGCCTTCATAAGAATTGACAAGCTAAAAACAAGCTGTTATCCTTTCCTTTTTAGAAACTTAGAATTCTGAATAAAGTAGTCTCTTCAAATGAACTGAAATGAACAGACATTGGCATGTAGTTTATTTATGTGGGTTTTTTAGATTTTAAAAGAAGCCTCTCTTCTAAGTAGAGTTCATAATAAATAACCATTAGATAATAAGAAATCTCCATACCTTACCATTACAAGAAAAATACAAAAGATTGCCATTAATCTGCCAGAAATAAATAGGTCAATTTTTATTAACAGAACTCATAGGTACGCTCATAAAATCAAAAGTTACAGTACTATATAAACTTTCAAGCAGAAAATAACATGAACAATTAGTGGAATTTGTAGGCAAAAAGAAATTGTTGTTAAACAGTTTTACTTTCTTAAACATTAACATTTAGAAGGATATTTTACTCTTATAAGAATACCTTAAAAATAAAACTGCATTTTGCTTTTAAATGTGGACTTTCACACTATTAGTAAAGAACATATGTTGATATGAACTAAGTTAATAAAATGGAAATTCATAGAAAAATATAGGTAATGAACACTAAAGACATATCCAGAGAATGTGATATAACATGACAATAGTAAGAATGACTCATTTCAAAGAAGACACAGTAAGAAAGTAATTATCAGGAAATGGGTAAAATTAACTATATGGACTAGATTTTAGAAAGGAAGTGACACATGTTAGAATGCATAAACAAAAACCTCAGTGTCACATATCTGAATGATTATTAAGAAATATGCCACAATTACATGTAATATACTCATTAATCCACAAGAAAATGAGGTAATTAAAATCCAATCTATATTTTATAGCAAAACATAAGTAGAGACAATAAAATTTCAGCATTCATAACCATGCTTGATAATATGAAAATAACCAAGAAATAGTAATATTTCAGGAAATTGGGGAACTCATAAGGAAATCTCTAAAGTTGAGGACATTTTGCAGGCTTTGATATAATCTCAACTTTCACCTAAGCTGTGATAGAAAAGTACAAGCAAAATGAAAAAAAAATGCCTTCAGATATTAGGTTATAAAATTTGTAAAATAATCAGTAATTTGCATGGAGAAATATGCATAAGAGTGGTGAGATAATAACCACATTAAAGATAGATTGCCAATACAGACAATCTTTAAGAAGATGCATATTCAAATTACCATCCACAAATGAGCATAAATATGACTGAAAAGTATATCAAAATTTATGTGTGCCCCATATATTTTAATTGTTCAGAATTAAGTCCTAATGCCACAGAAGTATAAAATTAGTGATGAATAATATAGTACATTGGAATGGTAAATTGTTGGAGTGGTTTTTCTTGGCTGTTAAAGAATCTGTATATGAAGATCCTCAAAAGAATATTGGACTATGAAAAATTTTATGATATCCCAATGAGAAAGAATTTCAAAGTGCTCACAGATTGCCTGCACCAGAAATGATAAATTTAACTAAGTAAGGATTTTCATAAAAGGACATATAAATTTGAAACTTCTCATGGTACACTCCAATATTTAGGAAAAATATGTAGATAACAGAAATGAAATTTAAAAATAAATACATACTATTAAAATATATGTTCATATATGTGACATATAAATATGCATAAATGTATATATGAGATAAAAGGGAAAAATTCATCATTGCATTTTTAGGAACAAAGAAAATAATCTAATCATATAAGTTAATAAATACTACAACAAAATCACAAAAATTTGGAAAAACTATGACTAAACACAAATTTAAAAATCACCCTCCACATGACAGAATAATCATGAATAAATGTAGGTAAATACAGATATATGCTACTTAATATTTCAAAAGTTCAGGATAATCACACAATTCCACAGAAATTTTGAAAAGGAATCCAAAAATTATTTGGGGAAAAACTGTTGAAGTTGTTTGGGCTGACTCTTAAGAACTGTAATGACAACTTTTTAAAATTGATAGCAACTAGGTTAAGGTGACAAAGAGAAATATTGAACCTAACATAAAAGACAAAACTATTCATGTAGAAAGCAATAATACTATTTGGAAATAATCTATTGGAATTTCCAAGTTGTAAATAAGGTAAATTCTAAAACACCACAATGTGCCCACACCCAGCTCAACCATAAATAAGTAAAACTAAAAGTCTAATCTAATCAAATAATAATTCAAAGGTATTTTAAATAATGTGTGGACCTATTTGACAGCTTAATTTAACATCTTCCAATATTTTTTCAAAAAAGGGCGTTCATGTATACCTTCTCTATTCTAAAGAAAAGATGATGGTTTAATATTATCCAGATGCATTTCTTGTGCATCATGCTTTCATACTTATTCAGAAAATACAGTGATGTCATTTTTTTTGGAAATCCTAACTTTCTCCATCTTTTCTAGAATATTGTTCTAATGGTTTAAGTCATCATGGTATCAAAGAAAATCAAGTTGGTGCCAGATTACTTTGGCCAGGAGTGACAAATCTGTTTAAATGAATATTTATGTCAAAGGAAATGCAGTGGAAGAAGAAACTCCTTAAATACTTTACACTATTGAGGAAAAGTACATTGAGATTTATTTAAAAGATTTTTTCAAGTAGCATTAACTAATATGCAAAATGAAATTAAAGAACTGATTATTGCATACTTAAGTTGAAAAAGAGGATAAAATCTGGTCACATAAATGAATCAATATTCAACATACAAAAATAACAAAATAATGATGTCAAAAATACCACAGACTAATTTGTGTTAGGCCTATTGGTGCATTTTGGTTCAGTATCTTTTATTAAATCGAGTTTATCAACATTCCATCTGCATCTGTTTATATTGTTATGTTTTCTTGATGTGTTCCTTTATCAATATAAAATTACCTGTATGTAAACTCTTTAATTTTCATTATAATCAAATAACTTTAACTTATAGTTTTTAATCTGCTTTTTCAGATATGAGTATAGGTCCTCTTGCTTGCTTTTCACCATCTCATGTTTAGAACATTATTTTCCATCCTTTAGATTTAAGCTTATGTTTGTCACTGACACTAAAGCATTTGGGCAATAAATAATAGGGTCATTTTTTTAAAAAAGTCATTCAGTCACTAAATGTCTGCTGACTTGAGAACCAAGCCAAATAATTTTCAGAATTATTATTTACAATTATGTAGTAACTTTCCCACTCCTACAGTTTTCTCTGGAAAGGATACCAAGGATTATATTTGGTTCCAGATCATCTTCAGCAATATTTTTCTTCTCTCCTCTAGTCTGCTGAGCTCTTTCTCTGTCTGCAAAGTGTTATCCAGGATATATTTTATAACACACAAAGCAATAGATCAAAGGATGGAGTGGGTATAGGACACTCTGTAAAAAGTTCACCTACTCTTGTGGCTTTCATTGGTCCCAACATAGCTCTGAAATTTCAACAGTCTATGACAAAATAAAATTTGTTAGAAAATTAGAAAGTGTAAGAAAAAATATTGCTAGGAAACAGCTAATTCAACAATTGGCTTCATCTTGCTGATAAACACTAATTACATGGAGATTATGAAGTCAATACAGAATTTAAGTTTCTCAAACCCAATGACACAGAATATGAAGGTGACAATAGGTTACTTATGTGACGACTCACAAACAACCCTTAGCAAATATATAGTCAGTGGAAAAAGTAAATATAGAAGGAAAATCTTTCTTAAAACATATTCATTGTTTTTGGAAAACATATACAGATTAACGAGAAAACAAAAAGTAATGGGTTGTCAAAAACATAATATTCATTGAATAATTAACAAAAATTGAAAATGTAAGCCATTAATTTTTTGAGATAAAAGGAAAAATATCCAGTCACATAAATTATGCCGTAGTAAACATCACTAATATAAACCACAAATACTGAACACCAATAATAATATAATAAGTGTTTAACAACCTACAGAGACTCTACTGGAACTCTCATCAGACAGGAAAATTTAAACCCCCTACCAATAGAGAAGTGGAAAGACAGTTTGCATGATCACACAAAATTTAGCTTGTGTGGGGAGTGGAGTAGCAGAAGCCTCTGAGGACATTAGCACAGTTTTACTCAATGTTCTATAGGCTGAGTTTGGCACAGCCCCAGCCAAAGAATAAGGCTAGAGTAAGAAGCAGAGCAGCTGTTTTTCCTAAGATGTTTATGTCAAATAATATGTAGGATGTGAGGCTTTTGGATGTGGGAGTATTTTTGGGTGAAGGGAGATATTTGATGGGGGGGGGTTGGCTGAAGGGAAATAGCTGTTGGGAGATTGCTGGGGGAAAATGAATTGCAGAATGGAGGATTACTGAAGGGAAAAGAATTGCTAAAAGTGAATTGCTAACAAGTCTGAGGGCTTAGACTTTAAGAAAGCTAAAGAGAAAGCATGGGACAGTGCAAGTCTGGGGCCAAAGACATTAAGAGCGATTATGCTAAAAAAAAGCTAAGAAAAAACATAGGGCAGTGCAAGTCTAAGGAAAGAGACTTTAAAGACAGAAAAGAAGACTTTAGAAGTGAGGTTTTAAAGAATAGAAAGAAAAAAGACTTTAGAAGAAAGGTTTTAAAGAACTGTAAAGGAGTAAGGCCTTAAAGAATAAAGATAGAGAAAAGCAGAATAAATGAAGAGAATAATAGGGAAAAGAAGCAATGAAGCTACAGTGCATCTGCATCCGAGTGCCCACCACACCAGTCCCAACTTTCTATCTGTCTACCCTGTGTCTTTTCTGCATCTCCTGTTGCCTCCAGTTAGGCACAGTTAGGTTCCATAATAATAAGGGAATAAGAAAAAGCCTGCTTCAGTCTTCCAGCCCTGAGTATTCAAAGACTGGCAGCAAAATTAAGACTATGAAGGTAGCTTCAGACCTCAGGAAAAATGTCCACAAATTGAGGGCCATATTTTAATGTGACAGGAGACACCCAAACAGGAAACACATTCAGCTAGAGAGAGAGAGAGAGACAGAGAGACAGAGAGACAGAGAGATTGAAATTTATTGATAAACATATTAAGAAAACACTCTCAGATTTTACAGAAGAATATAAAAAGTTTTAAATTAAGAAAAAAGAAAAGTGAAGTGTTAGAAACCAGAAAAAGTGGTAATAGCCTGATAAAGTGAGATTAAATAGACTATTAATAAAAGTACGTAAACATATAAATGTACATTTTCTATTTATTGTAAATATAATGATTTCCAGACTAGAAATCATTTTATTTTATATGGTCCCCAAGGGGATGGCATTTTTGGATTGTCATTTCCACTCTCTATAAAATTTTATTTGGTTATCAAATTTTATTTCTAAAAAACTTATTTCCATATATTTGGTAAAAAATGATAAATGTCAAATTATTCATGATGGAAAAAGTCCACTTCACTAACTAGATTAAAGAGGTAAGTGACTATTATCACTATGCACTAGAAAAGAATAAGATAATTCAGAAAGCATCAACAAAGATCTAGCTGACACCATTGTGAATTTATTATTAAGGAAATGTACAAATGCCTTGATAAACTTAAATATTTATGAGACTAGGACTTATAACATCTGATAGATATCTCCAATGGCAAGTAAATGTTCAGGAGGTGACAACCTGCCTTTTGTTCACAGTATACATGAAGATAACAAGGACATGTTTGAATTTGAGGCATTTACACAACTGCCAAGGGACCTCCTAAAAAGTTGAAGAATTGTTGCAAGCATCAGGATGGGTCTAGCCCAAGACATTAAATTGCTACCCAAGTGCTGATACATGTGTACAAAAAATCAAAGGAAAATTCATTCAGACACTAAGTTAGCAATTATTTTTTGGTGAAAAAGGTAAAAATCAGGAGTGAGGATTCAGAAATCTTTTCAGAAGATTTAAGAAAGTAAAAATTCTGTACTTATGTACATATAAAATGGAAAACAATTCTTTTAGACAGTAAGTTATAAATTGTCCTTTGTTAAAAGTATAAAATAAATAGTAATGTGGTTGGAGTATAACAAAATTGAAATTGTTCATGGGAATACTGAAATAACTATTACATTTTGAGTATGAAAATAAGATAAAATAATGGAAACATATTAAAATTATGTTCCCCATAGCATAAAGGAAAGACTATGTCTAAGTCTACATGCATGATCCTGGGAAATTCTAAAGTTATAATAAGCCTGGAATGGCATAGGAATCCAAAAAATGAAACAATAAAAAATATTTCTTGGCAATTATAAAGTGTTAGCCTGATCTCAACTGACTCTTAAATGCTAATGTAGTATGGTTACCAGGGTAACAAAGTAGTTTAAGAAAATTTATACCATCACAATGACAAAGAATATCAAATCAGCTACAGGTTGCTTATGTCAGGAATTGCAAATCAGATTTGCATGTATGTACACAATGGGAAATATAAAGATAGAAAAAGTAGTTTTCAAAATATATTATTAATATATTAATATTAAAGAGAAGAAAATAAAAATTTCAAACTGGCAAATGTGTAAATTTATTGTACATGTAAGATACTATTTTGTTTGAAAAAAGTGATAACACATTTTGAGGAAAAAAATTCAATTACATATGTTAATCAATACTGCCAAACACATAAGATCATAATAAAGCAAGGATACCAAAGGTAGAATACTATGATATTCAGTGACAATGATCAAATATAAATCTAGCACATATCCAGAAAAGGTACATCATTCTTTCCTTGGTAGTGTTCAAAACCAGACCTGAGAATATAATGCCTACCTGGAAAACTTAAAGTGTGGTGGAGTTTTCAAACCTCAGGTTGAAAACACCAAAAAAGGTCAACAGTCCTATTTTCCAGAATGACCCTAGACAAGCATAAAAAATGTTCATAGAGATAGACTAAAATTCACAAAAAGAAAGAAGAAAAATAAGCATGCAGATGTTACAGTAAAAAATGCATCAATATGAAAATGTTAAGAAATTATTATTGGTCTTCTTGCAAGAAGACAATAGAATGCATAATTGTCAATCATGGCTTTAAAAGGAATCAATTTGAACATTCTATCAACCAAATACTGTGGACACATGATCCACACATAACATTAAGTTAAAATTGCAATGCAAAGGTTGCTCTTTGAGAAGGTCAAAATTCTTGCTTTCATAGTTCTTCTTTAGGAAGTTCCAACAGAAAGTCTGACAGTAATGTCTATTTTTAATTCTATCTTTCAATAATAAAGAAGTAATTATTTTTTTAAGAAATGAAAACAACTGAAATGTAAAAGATAAAACTCACTGACATAGCTTAGAAATTATTAAAGAGAGAAGCTAATACCTCTATATGATATACACATTTTCACATGAGAAACATTTTGTAAAATAAAATCAACATAACTAATGTAAAAGCTTGGTGGGGAGAAATAATAAGCAAGACTTGTTCTCCCCTTGCATATAAAGAGGACAAAAACCTATTCAAATCTGATGAATTTGAGAACTCAAAAGACTTCTAATATTTTGAGGTATGACTCAAATATATTGGGTTGGCCAACGTCATTTTCAGTGAAAGAGTGCTTAAAATGTATGGAAAACAATCAAAGTAAAAAGCACTTTCAGGTACTAATTTACAATTCATATTATAATGAAAGAGGTAATGATTAATTTGGATGGAGCAGTCATATATTGAATACAGTGCATGATAATGTTGAAAAAGTAAACATTATGCAGTCAATTCCAAAACTTGAAAAAGAAAAGACAGATATTAAAAAGCTGTGAAGATCAAATCTAAATGCCATAGAAATCTATAAAGTTAAGCAAAACTATGTTATGTGGAAATGGTACATTATTTGTGTGGTTTCAGTGGTTACAAATCATGGAGTTGTTGAAAGCTTCCAAGACAAAATATAATTTTGAGGAAATTCCTGACATGACAAGACAAAGAAAATCAATTTAGCAACAGGATAACAATGCCTGGAATTGCCAATCTAAGAGAAGATTATCACAAAGACATAAATTTAAAAGAAAATTCCTAAAACTACACTTCAAAATTAGTTACAAAAATTACATTGAGAAGATATCAAAAATACTGAAGCAGAGACAATATCATATATATGTTATATATAATTGAAAAATTAAACATTGCATTTTAATGGAAGAAATGAAAATATTCTTGATATAAATGAATTAAAAACAAAGCATATAGAAAATAATAATTATATTAGAATGCATAAACTCTACTGGAATTGTCATAAGATAGGAAGGGACTCAAACCCACTGTCAGTAGACTAAAGGAAAATGTTTTTTCTCAGAATATAAATGGACAGATTAAACTAAGTTGGTTTCTGTACACAAACATTATCAAGGAAACAGAATATGAAGATAGCTTTAGTCTTCATGATGAAAAGTCCATAAGGAAGGTCCACATTTGTGTGTGTTATGATGGTGAGGAATGTCATACAAAACATGTCCATAGAGATAGATTGAAATTCATGAAAAACAAAAAAAAGAGGCACTAGATATTATAGAACAAAATACGTTGATATGATTATGATAAAATGGCTAATTGTGAAGATGATTCAATGAAATGTAAAATTTAGTACATTGACTGAGAGAAAAAGGACAACTCTCTTGCTCTACATTTTAGAAAACAAGGAAAACAGTAAGATGGAATGAATACAAACTCCACTTCCACACTCTAAAATAATTATTAAAAATATGACTGTACCTAAATAGAATATATTATAAATACGTCACACTAAGGGGAGGTTACATGTGAGAGAAAGATGGTAAAAGAAGGAAGGTAAGAAGCTGAATATGGTCACTCTATATAAGAATGAATGTAGAATTTTAAAACTGTTGAAATCACCAAGGACTGAGGGAGAAAGAAGAAAAATTGAAGAGATGAACAACTTTGAGTTATAATACATAAGTACCTAGAAATATCACGAGGAAGCTCCCTATATAGCTATCTTAAACCAAAATGATATTTTTTTTCTTTTACATAATTGGTGAAGGATGGTGAAACATGTCCTGGTTTTTTTGTGGGGGTTGTTAGTACCAGTGGGAAGGGGGAGGATGTGGGGAAAGAATGAAGGAAGGTGAATGTAGGAAAAATACCCAAATATACATTTACGTAAATGGAAAAATTCCAGGAATGTGTGAGGGGAGGATAAAAGAGAATGATGGAGGAGATTAAGTCAAGTATGACATATTTAATATATTGTAAGAACCTTTGTAAATGCCACAGTGTACCCCCAGCACAATAATAAAAAAGTGTATCATGAAATGCCAAGTAGCATTACCAAAACATTTGAGTGGGTATGATGAATTATCAGGTTGTCATAAACTAAATTATAATCACAGTTCACAAAAAATCCACCTGGTAGGAGTGAGAGATCTCAGATGAAAATCTTTTAAGAACACAAGCACATGTCCATAGCACTAGCATTGGCCAAGCCAATGATAATTGAAGTTTTACTCAATTTCTGAAATACATATAGGCAAAAAAAACAAAAAAGATCCTTTCAGATGTTGATATAAAATGTCCTGTGTTGAAAGAATTAAAAATCTGTAAGTTGAATAAAGCAATAACATATTGAGAAATGGGTCTGAAAGTGCTGAAGTAATAACAATACAAATTAATAAAATCATGAAAAAATACTAAAGGATACAGTCAAAAATTACATTTCATAAAGATCATAAGGAAAGCTGTGTTTAAATGTTTGTGTAGTCTGAGAAATTTCAAGAGTGCAGAATCACTCCTAGACAGTGTAACAATAAATTATATTATACGGCAATAACAATACTGTTGTTTCACCTGGCTGCTAAAGTGTGTATGTGAAAGTCATGAGGGCAATATAGAACTTTTGTCATTTCACACATCAAATGACAATTAGCTACCTGAAGGAATGTAACTCAGGTTACAATAAAGACACCTGCACACCCAAGATTATTGCTGTATTACTCACAGTAGCTAAGCTATGGATCCAGACAAGATGACCTAATGATGAAGGGATTAAGAAAATGTGGAATTCATGTACAGTGGAATTTTATTCAGCCGTTAAGAAGAATAAAATTTTGTCATTTGCAGGTAAATAGATGGAACTGGAAAACCTAGTCTTATGAGAAGTGAAGTTAACAAGGTTCACAAAGCCAAAGGTCACATGTTTCTCTCCTATGCAAAATATAAGCCCAATACCAGTATAAGCAATATTATGAAAAACACGTCACACCAAGGGGAAATCACTAATGGGAGATGGAAGGAAAAAGAAGGAAGTTAAGAAGGTGAATATAGTTGATATACTCGCTATATAAGAATGAATAAAGAATATTTAAACCTGTTAAAATCAACATAAGAATGAGACCAAGGTAGAAGAGGAGGAAATAGAGGGAATGAACAAATTCAGGTTAAAGTACATATATACGTGGAAATATCACAATGAAGCTTCCTGCATAGCTAAATTATACAAGTGACAATGTCTTTTTTTTCAAAAAGGAGAACAGGAAGGTAAAACTGGTGCTGTCTGGGTCTTTGCACTTTGAGAGGGAAGATGTATGGAAAGGATGTAGGAGGGGGATTATGGTGTAAATATTATGCACTCATGTGAAATGTTAAAACTGTTCAATGAATGAGAGCAACAGGGAAAAGGTGAATGATGGAGGAGGTGAATTCAACTATGATGTATTGTGCTGTAATTGTAAGAACTTTGGTAAATTTCTCAATGTATCCTCAGTACCTCAATAATAGAAAAGGTCCAAAAATGATATTTGGTCACATGTTATCCATCAGGAATTACCAATGTACCAAACTAACACTTGATCAAAGGGAGACATAAATTTAAGAGCCAACTCTTTTTTGAATACCTTCCAATATTTAACAATATAAAATGAGATTAAAGATATTAAATGTCCTTTCATGGTTTTGGAATGTATGTTGCCTAACACCTAAATATTTGTATTAATTTTATGAATATTGTGTTAAATACTGCATTGATTACATTCTTTATGTCATTTGGAATTTTCCCATCTTTATAATTTTTCATTTTAATAATCTATTTTGAGCAGTTTTTCTACAATCCTTATTGTATATTATTTCTTTCAAAATATTCATTTTTATGTCTTTATAAATTATTTTGTGCTGTTATATATGTGTACATTATTTTGCTTGCTTTCAGGGGTTTAAATCTTTTGCAAGTCTTTTATATCACATCCTAGGCTCATTCTGATGGTGAGTACATGAAGATATCTTAGTTCAATTATACACTGCATGTTCAAATCTTACTGAAATTACACATTTTCTTATTAACTTTCATCTACCCACTCTTTAATAACCATATTAAGCCTGTGTGACTAGGTAATATATTTTTCTTATTCTCTATTATTGTTCAATTTCAAATTTATCCCTGAATTTTGATAAATACTGTTTATTATTACTACTTAATTTTATCATCTGTTTTTGATCATTCTCATATATGATAAATGAAGTTATTAATTTCTGTTGTCTGGAATTTCTTTGATTTTCCATGCAATTTTAATGATTCCTTTTTCTCAATCTCTCATATTTCTTATTAGTATTTTTTACTTCTTCATAATAATGTTTTTCAATCTCAACATATTTAATTCTGTAGTATATAAATCTCTTTTGTTTAAATTTATCTTCAAATTTGTAACTTTTACTCATAGAAATCTTTAATATCTAAATTTAGGCTGATCAGGGACTGTGAAAATGTGCCCAAGTTGGTTTGCTTTTTAATTTGAGGATAAAAATTTCCAGTCCACTTTTCTAACATTGTTCTGGTGAAATCTAACTACTTAGGAGACTTCTTAAATGTGTTTGGTAATTAATGTTCTGCAGATAAGATTGTTTCTATCATTTCTAAATATTTATACAAATTTAAATCTATAAATGACTTTTAGAAGTTTAATTAGAATATATCTATTTGTTATTTGTTCCTTTATTAGTGTCCTAATACACAGTGATTATTGTCTTCTGGACTCTTTTCAGTTTAAGTGTCATATCAATTTTACAACATTCTCACATATATACTTGTGACTACATTTGATCCTCTAAATTATTTCTCAACCCTTTCCTCAGAATGTTTATGTTCTAATATTAAAATATCATGTTTTATTTGATTTAAATTTATTTACTATAAAATTATGCCAATAATTTAAACTTTATACCCTGGATTAGGTCCATTCCATCACTGGGAATATGAGGCCATATTGTTTTGCTTTCATTTAAATGTCAGAAACTCTCACAATTCTGTTGTTAGGATAAAATTCATGCATTCTCAATAAGATCCAGCTTGGGCAAGAATGATAGTTTCCCTTTACAGGTATCCAATTTTAAAACAAACATTTCCTGGATTCCTGCTACAAAGTAACTTTTCCTTGAACTTTGAAAGTTGAGGTAGCTGTTTTTTCTAGGTATTGGCATTTCCTTTATGATTATTTGGTTATATGATGAGTTCATTGCTTAATGAATGTTTGCTTGGACTATCTGCTTACCACTCTTTCTCTCATGTATTATTTTATCCTTTCATTGTTCCTGTCAACTAATGGTTTATCTTTGTATTCACAATATATTTTACTTTAATATCTGAAAATATATACACATATGTATATTTATTCATATCTATTGTTAACTTCTGTAAATCCTTTATTTCTTATCCTAGTCAAATCTTTCTGCAGAATATATGTCCACCTTAATTCATTTTATTTTTATGAATGTAGAAACTTCCAAAAACTTCTGTTTTGTCCTAGTAAGAGTCAAATTGTCAAACAGCAGTTTAGGTCAGTTTAAAAATGCACCCTGTCCAGATTACGTGTTTTATCTCTTTCCTTGTCTTTTATAGATTTTAACTGAATCCATGACTTTCACCAATCCAAGTAGAGTATATCTAGGTATTAGCACCTTATTTTCATAATTATTTGGGTATATTTACTTGTGGTGGAATAATTATTTTATTTGTCTTCTAGATTCTTTTCTTTTTGAAATTATAATTTAGTTAGCTACTTTCAATAGTCTCTTATATATACTTATCACTTTACATTGACCATATGAAATTATTTTCTTAACTCTTTAATCACAATATATTTTCTATCCAAATATGAGTACTCATTCTTTTCTGATTACTGTCCATCATTATTACACTAATTTAGTCCTAACCTGAGAGTAGGAATATGTAACCACCTTGGTTGTCTTTCTCCTTTTGAAGTGAGACTCTCATTAAGAATTTCAGTTGTGCTGGAAATCTTTTTGTGTGCAGAGTTGAGGTATCATCTTACAACAATATTTTCTTATCTGTGAGTTTGGGGATATACTTTACCTATGACTTTGTAAAACTTTAACAGATATTTCCAAGCCATGAATGGTATCTATATATAATGTGTATATGTCATATTTTAATTTAAATATTCAATTCTGAATATTTAAATTAAATACTACTTGCAATGAATGTTTAAACATATATTACCATGTATACTTTTTAATTTTCTTATTATAGGGAAATTATTTATTTTCTTTCTATAATCAGACTTCATATGTTTTATATGACAATGTTTTTGTTCCTCTTTTGTTATACTCATTTATTCACATGTGCGTATACTGTTTAGGTCATTTCTCCACACTGTCCCTTTCCCCCATCTTCTCCCCCCTACCCATCGCTTCCAGGCAGAACCTGTTTGGCCCTTATCTCTAATTTTGTTGAAGAGAAGAGACAAGCATAACAAGGAAGACAAAGTGTTTTTGTTAGTTGACTTAAGGATAGCTATACAGAGAGATTGCTGGCATTGCTTTCATGTACAAATATGTTACAACCCAACTGAATTCATCTCTAACTGACTTATGCATTGGATCCTGATACCCTTCTCATGTTTACCTCTGTCGTTTTAAGCTTTCTGTATTAGTTCCTCTGGAGTGGGGACATCAAACGCTTTCATGTTTTGGGTTTTTTACCTATTCCCATATCTCCCTTATGTGCTCTCCCCTTGCCTTGTGACCCAAGTCCAACCACATTACTGTATTTGCCCTAGATCTAAAGTCCACATAGGGGGGAGAACATATGATTTTTGCTCTTCTGAGACTAGCTAACTTCACTCAGAATGATGTTCTCCAGTTCCATCCGTTTGAGAATGATAAGATTTCATTCTTCTTCATGACTGAGTAAAATACCATTGTGTACAAATACCACATTTTCCTGATCCATTCATCAGTAGTGGGGCATCTTGGTTTTTCCCATAACTTGAAAATCATGAATAGTTCTCCAATAAACATGGGTGTGCAAGTGCCTCTGGAGTAACCTGCGTTGCATTCCTTGGGTATATCCCCAGGAGGGATCATATTATAAGTCTATGTATAGATTTTTAAGAAGCCTCCAATTTTTTTCTCCAAAGTGTTGCACCAGCTTGCATTCCCTTCAGCAGTGTACAAGGGTTCCTTTTTCCCCACATCCTCACCAACACATGTTGGTGGTGGTGTTTTTGATGATAGCTATTCTAATGGAGGTGAGGTGGAATCTTAGTTTGGTTTTGAATTGCATTTCCTTTATGTCTAGAGATGGGAAATCTCTGTACCTTATTCCCAATTTTGTTACAAACCTAAACATACTCTTAAAAATTGATTTGTAGGGGCTGCTGGAGTAGCTCAAGTAGTAAAGCACCTGGGTAGCAAGCTCAAGGCCCTGGCTTCAACCCTCAGAATCATCAAAAATAAAATAAAAACAAAAAATTGTTGTGTAAAAATAAATTAATGAATCAGTCAGGTTACGATTGAAAAATTTCACTTAGAAATTGTGAGACATCCTTGCAATATAATACTTTTTAAAACAAATGTATAGTACAATTCCAATTTGCTTATAAGTGTATCATATTTAGGTATCCAAGATTTTATAACATAATCCATGTATTATACTCTTATAAAGTAGACAAAATGGTAGCAGGACAAAACTGACTCTGTAAATTATAAAATTTCTAGAAAATATGTAGAATAGATCCATTTAGTATTCAATCAATCTATGTGGTAATGCAATCAAAAGTTCTGTTAATTTTTGATGATGAAAGTAGCTGTAATTATTGCATGTGATACCAAAACCATCTTTTCATTGAGCTTACTGGTGAAAAGATGAGGATATCATTTTCTTTTTCCTTGAGTTTCAGTTCACATCAATTGGAGCTCAAACATCCAAGTGACCTCCCTGGGACACGGAATGGGATTCTCTCACTGCCTGCTCTCACCAGGGGTTGACTGTATCTTTAAAAGAGTTTTAAGGAGAAGAGCATGCATTCTATTACATGGCATTCCTTTTTATACAGTTATCATATTTGTTTTTAAGAAAGTTTGTCATATTTAAACAGATGATTGTTCATAGTTGGGCCACATCCCTCTCCCCATTTATTACCTACATCATTGTTTGCTGCAAGGTTGCTGCTACAGGATGCCATCCCACCATGAAAGCAGAAAGTGGCTTCTTGGTCATAAAGTCCCACTTTAAAATAGAGAAAGCTGCATGCTTTCTTTTATGCTTTTCATAAAAGAAAAATGCTCCTTTTTTTCCTCCACCTGAAACAGCTCAATCCTAATGGATCATTTTGCTTTGGCCATTAATTGCTATTTGTTTGTCATGTGTTAACATTTTCAGTTGCCTATATTCTAATTCTCCTCAAATTTATATACTTAAATTTTTTTTTAAATTCTTAGTGTAGATGGGAAATTCAGTTAACATTTGATATATACATAGGTAAGTGTCATATTAAATCCTTTACAGTACTCTAAGGACATAAATAATGATAATTACAATGAAGTTACATTTTGATAAACTTAATATTAACTGAGAAATAACATTGTATAGAAGTTGATGCCTTAATAGGAGCTCACACTCACAAAATCTTTAAGGTGACAGTGTAAAACATAAATGAAGTGGCTGTTAAAGTCAGTTTCTGCTATCATACTGACATGGCTTCATGGAGGTGCAACATTGAAGCAAATCACTAATGGGAGATGGAAGGAAAAAGAAGGAAGTTAAGAAGGTGAGTATAGTAGATATACTCTCTATGTAAGAATGAATAAAGAATATTTAAACCTGTTAAAATCAACATAAGAGGGAGACCAAGGTAGAAGAGGAGGAAATAGAGGGGATGAACAAATTCAGGTTAAAGTACATATATATGTGGAAATATCACAATGAATCTCCCTGTATAGCTACATTATACAAGTGAAAATATCTTTTTTTCAAAATGGAAAACCGGAAGGTAAAACTGGTGCTGTCTGGGTCTTTGCACTTTGAGAGGGAAGATGTATGGAAAGGATGTAGGAGGGGGATTATGGTGTAAATATTATGCACTCATATGTGAAATGTTAAAACTGTTCAATGAATGAGAAAAGGGGAGATAAAGGTGAATGATGGAGGGGGTGAATTCAACTATGATGTATTGTACTGTATTGTAAGACCTTTGGTAAATTTCACAATGTAACTTCAGTACCACAATAATAGAAAATGTCCAAAAATGATATTTGGTCACATGTTATCCATCAAAAATTACCAATATACCAAACTAACACTTGATCAAAGGGAGACATAAATTTAAGAGCCAGCTCTTTTTTGAATACCTTCCAATATTTAACAATGTAAAATGAAATTAAAGGTATTAAACATCCTTTCATGGCTTTGGAATGTTATGTTGCCTAACACCTAAATATTTGTATTAATTTTAAGATTATTGTGATAAATACTGCATTGATTACATTATTTATGTCATCTGGAATTTTCCCATCTTTATAAATTTTCATTTTAAAAATCTATTTTTTACGGTTTTTCTTACAATCCTTATTCTGTATTATTTCTTTCAAAATATTCATTTTTATGCCTTTATAGATTATTCTGTGCTGTTATATATGTGTACATTATTTTGCTTGCTTTCGGGGCATCTTTTATATCACATCCTATGCTCATCCTGATGGTGAGTACAAGAAGAAATCTTAGCTGGATTACACACCACATGTTCAAATCTTACTGAAATTACATATTTTTCTATTAACTTTCATCTACCCACTATTTAATAAACATATTAAGCCTGTGTGACTAGGAAATATATTTATCTTATTCACTATTATTGTTGAATTTCAAATTTATCCCTGAATTTTGATAAATACTGTTTATTATAACTACTTAATTTTATCATCTATTTTTGATCATTCTCATATATGATGAATCAAGTTAGTAATTTCTGTCTTTTGGAATTTCTTTGATTTTCCATGCAATTTTAATGATTCATTTTTATCAATTTCTCATAATTCTGATTAGTATTTTTTACTTCATCATAATAACGTTTTGAATCTCAAATATTTCATTCTGTAGTATCTGAATCACTTTTTGCTTAAATTTATCTTCAAGTTTATAACTTTTACTCATGGAAATCTTTTTTTTAATTTTTATTGTTTTATTATTCATATGTGCATACAATGCTTGGGTCATTTCTCCCCCCAGCCCCCACCCCCTCCCTTACCACCCACTCTGCCCCCTCCCTCTCCCCCCAACCCCCTTATTTCTTATTTTTGCCCTTATTTCTAATTTTGTTGAAGAGAGAGTATAAGCAATAATAGGAAGGAACAAGAGTTTTTGCTAGTTGAGATGAGGATTGCTATACAGGGAGTTGACTCACATTACTTTCTTGTGCATGTGTGTTACCTTCTAGGTTAATTCTTTTTAATCTAACCTTTTCTCTAGTTCTCATGGAAATCTTTAATACCTTAATTTAGGCCTATCCAGGGACTATGAAAATGTGGCCAAGTTGGTTTGCTTTTTCATTTGGGGATAAAAATTTCCAGTCCACTTTTCTAACATTTTTATGGTGAAATCTAACTACCCAGTGTTTAGGATAAATCTTAAATGTGTCTGGTAATTAATGTTCTGCAGATAAGATAGTTTCTATCATTTCTAAGTATTTATGCGAATTTCAATCTATAAATGACTTTTGGAAGTTTAATTAGAATACATCTATTTGTTATTATTTCCTTTATTAGTGTTCTAATACACAGTGAGCTAATCTTTTGATTATTATCTTCTGAATTCTTTTCAGTTTAAGTGTTATATCCATTTTACAACATTCTCACATGTATACTTGTGACTACATTTGCTCCTCTAAATTATTTCTCAACACTTTCCTCAGAATGTTTTCTGTTCTAATATCAAAATGTCATGTTTTATTTGCTTTAAATTTATTTGCTTTAAAATTATGCAAATAATTTAAACTTTATGCCCTGGATTAGGCCCATTCCATCACTGGGAGTATGAGGCCATATTGCTTTGCTTTCATTTAAATGTCAGAAACTCTCACTATTCTATTGTTTGGATAAACTTCATGCAGGCTCAATAAGATCCACCTTGGGCAAGAATAATATTTTCCCTTTACAGGTATCCTATTTAAAAAAAAAACATTTCCTGGATTCCTGCTACAAATTAACTTTTCCTTGAACTTTGAAAGTTGCAGTAGATATTTTTTCTAGGTTTTGGCATTTCCTTTATGATTATTTGGTTATATGAGGAGTTGATTGCTTAATTAATGTTTGTTGATTCTATCTCCCTAACACTCTTTCTCTCGTGTATTATGTTAGTCTTTCATTATCCCTTTCAAATAATCATGGTTTATCTTTGTAATCACAATATATTTTACTCTAATATCTGAAAATATATACACATATATATTTATTCATATCTATTGCTAACTTCTGTAAATCCTTTATTTCTTATCCTAGTCAAATCTTTCTGCAGAATACATGTCCACCTTAATTCATTTTATTTTTATGAATTTAGAACCTTCCTCAACCTTCTGTTTTGTCCTGGTAAGAGTCAAATTGTCAAAAACGGAGTTTAGGTCATTGTAAAAATTCACTCTGTCCAGATTACATATTTTTCTCTTTGCTTGTATTTTATAGATTTTAACTGAATCCCTGACACTGGTCGCAGTACATTATATCTAGGTATTGGCACCTTATTTTCATAATTATTTGGGTATATTTACTTTTGGTGGAATATTTAGTTGATTTGTCTTCTAGATTTTTTTCTTTTCTAAATTATAATTTAGTTAGCTACTTTCAGTAGTCTCTAATGAATACTTATCACTTTGCATTGACGGTATGAAATTGTTTTCTTATCTCATTAACCACAATATATTTTCTATCCAGATATGAGTACTCATTCTTTTCTGAAAAATGTCCATCATTATTACACTAATTTAGTCCTAACCTGAGAGTAGGAATATGTAACCACTTTAGTTGTCTTTCTCCTTCTGAAGTGAGACTCTCATTAAGAATTTCAAATGTTCTGGAAACCTTTTTGTGGGCAGAGTTGAGGTACCATGTTAGAATAGTGTGGTATGTCAAATGTTTTTCTTAATCATTTTCTTTTTTGTGAGTTTGGGGATATACATTATCTGTGACTTTGTAAAACTTTAACAGACATTTCCAAACCATTATTTGTATGTATTTATAATCTGTGTATGCCATATTTTAATTTAAATATTAAATTCTGAAATTGTATTTGTTTTTATGCTACTTGCAATGAATGTTTAAACACATATTACCATATATACTTTTAAATTTTCTTATTATTAAAGGGAAATTTTTTATTTTCTTTCTATAATCACATTTCATGTTTTATATGATAATGTTTTTTTTTCCTTTTTTGTTATAATCATTTATTCACATGTGCTTATATTGTTTGGTTAATTTTTCCATGTTGTCCCCCTCCCCCAACCTTCCCCCCCCCAACCCATTGCTTTCCAGGTAGAACCTGTTTGGACCTTATCACTAATTTTGTCAAAGAGAAGACATAAGCATAATAAGGAAGACAAAGCATTTTTGCTATTGGACTTAAGGATAGCTATACAGAGAGATTGCTAGCATTGCTTTCATGTACAAATGTGTTACAACCCAAGGTAATTCATCTCTAACTGACCTTCATATTGGTTCCTGATACCCTTCTCATGTTTACCTCTGTTGCTTTAAGGTTTCTGTATTAGTTCCTCTGGAGTAGGGACATCAAATGCTTTCATGTTTTGGATTTTCTTCCTATTCCCATATCTCCCTTATTTGCTCTCCCCTTGCCTTGTGATCCAAGTCCAACCACATTGCTGTATTTGCCATAGATCTAAAGTCCACATATGGTGGAGGACATATGATTTTTGATCTTCTGAGACTGGCTAACCTTTCTCAGAATGATGTTCTCCAGTTCCATCCATTTATTTGAGAATTATAAGATGTCATTCTTCTTCATGACTGAATAAAATTCCATTGTGTGCAAATACCACATTTTCCTGATCCATTCATCAGTAGTGGAGCATCTTGGTTGTTTCCATACCTTGGCTTTCATGAATAGTGTTGAAATAAACATGGGTGTGTAGGTGCCTCTGGAGTAACCTGTGTTGCATTCCTTTGGGTATATCCCTAGGAGTGGGATTGCTGGATCATACAGCAAGTCTATGTTTACATTTTTAAGAAGCCTCCAAATTTTTTTGCAGAGTGGCAGCACCAGCTTACATTCCCATCAGCAGTGTACAAGGGTTCCTTTTTCCCCACATCCTCTCCCACACATGTTTTTGGTTGTGTTTTTGATGATAGCTATTCTAACAGGGGTGATGTGGAATCTTAGTGTGGTTTTGAATTGCATTTCCTTTATGTCTAGAGATGGTGACCATATTTTCATGTGTTTTTTGGCCATTTGAATTTCTTCTTTTGAGAAATTTCTGTTTAGTTCAGTTGCCCATTTGTTTATTGGTTCATTAATTTTGGGAGAGTTTAGTTTTTTGAGTTCCCTCTATATTCTGGCTATCAGTCTGATGTATAGCTGGCAAATATTTTCTCCCACCCTGTGGGTAGTCTCTTCAGTTTAGAGACCATTTCTTTTGTTATGCAGAAGCTTTTTAATTTTATGAAGTCCCGTTTGTCCATCCTTTCTCTTAGTTGCTGAGCCACTGGGGTTCTATTGAGGAAGTCTTTGCCTATACCTATTAGATCCAGAGTGTTTTCTGCTCCTTCCTGTACTAACTTCAGAGTTTCAGGTCTGATATTAAGGTCCTTTATCCATTTTCAATTGATACTAGAACAGGGTGATAGACATGGATCTAGTTTCAGTTTCTTGGAAATGGATAACCACTTTACCCAGCAACATTTGTTGAAGAGGCTATCTTTTCTGCATCATATATGTTTGGCACCTTTGTTAAAAATGAGGTAGTTATAGTAGTGTGGATTAATATCCGGGATTCCATTCCAGTGTCTTCACGTCTATTGTTGTGCAAGTACCATGCTGTTTTTATTGCTATTGCTTTGTAATATAGTTTGAAGTTGGGTATCATTAAGAATTTATGTTAAATTGTTGAATATATCTCACTGCCTTTGCTGAGGCCAAGCCTAGTACTGTGAACATCTGGTCTGTGTAGTTACCTTTTTCACCATTAATTCAAAGCCCTAAAACTTCTGTGTTTTCTGGAAAACTTTAAATACCCAGAGTTTCTTGGTGTTCTTCAATGTAAAAAAAAACTGCCATGGCCATGTTTTCGCAATATTTTTGCATTCCATCTTCATTCTATTTTCCCTCTTTAAAATTATTCTTATTTCTGTCTCTTTAGTACCAATATATTTTTATCTCTTATCCTCTGTGTATCTTTTGTTTTATTTTTTGTCTTTGTATACATACACATATATTGTATAAGAATTTAACATTCTAATGTAGCATAGTCCTAGTACACAGAATGTGTATCATTGGCATTTTAAGGTGAGGACACAGTCCTTCAAAATTCTATATTGTAAGTATTTTTCTTTTGTGGCAAAATAACAGTCATCTCAGGCCAGTCTCACAACTTACTCATAGTACACCACATGTGTCTTGCTTCACAATGGCTTTTGAATATGTGGCAAATGAATTTTTTCTTCTGGTCATTATTTTTCTTCTGGTAAATAAAATGTTTTCCTCCAAATTGTTCACATTTCTAATCTCTGTTACCCCCACAACATATCATGTATAATTATGCATCATATTAATTTTAAATATTTTAAATCAATGTCATGACCATCTCCCTGTACATATATAAAGTATGCATTCACAAAATTATTCAATTCTCATCAATTGTTGGTACAGATTTACAATTTTAACAGAGTACTAAGGATTTACCTCACCACAGTGAATGAGGGCCCAAAATTGCTTGTTTCTACACAATACTGAAAAGCCAAATAAAATTCTATCCAAAACTCCCTGGCTCTCCACATTTGAAAGCTCTGAGGTCAATTTTTGCAAACTTTTGAACAACTATTTGGAATAAAAATTTAAATACAGCCAATATATTAAAATGATTAGATTCATTCTACTCAACTAATAACTGGAATTTGAAAATGTAATTGAAAATATTAAAAACACTGGTATGGTATGGTGAATTTAACCTATTAAAATAAATTGAATAGAAAGATAAAAGATGCTCATACAAAATAAAGATAATGATATTCAAATTTGTAAATGTAATAATTTAAACATTTTACAGTGTTAAAAAATTTATACTAGAAAGTAAAGAATATATATTGGATTTACTTAAGGAGGTTTTGAAATACTACACAGTACCTCAGAAATACCAAATTCATCATTTAGTTGTAAAAGATGTATAGAGATATCTGAACACAAGAGTATTTGTGTAAACAGCTATATAAATTGATATGAAATTTTATTCTCAATGACATAAAATTAATTTATATTGTGTAAAAATGCCTCATATATATTTAAATATTGAATATGTACTAGTTTTTTAAATTGTCATATTAAAAGGTTTTAAATTATCTGAAAAGAATCAGATATTTGCACATGTATCTTTGTTTGTGAACATATTTGATTCTTACTCCCAGAGTCCATCATTAAAAACCAAAATTCTCCTATGTCTCTGAATATATCTTGGACAAAGTAAAATACATGATTTCAAATACTGAAAAATTTGCAAGTACATAAAAATCTTAATTAAACAATTTAATTCCTTCTACCTAAAATTTCCACTAATTGTGCACATTAATTTCTGCTTTGAAATTTATATCTTACTGTAACTTGATTTTATTAGAGTATGTATGTATGAATTTAACAGTTGACCCATTATTTTGAGCAGATTGAAGGCAATTTTTACAAATTTGTATGCCAGTAGCATTGTATCCGATGTCTTACTGTCAAAATTTATGGTGTGTTTTGTAATTTTTTGGAAGAGAGTCCTTTCCATACACTAAAAACCAGTACAAATAGGTATGTTTTCCAATGTTTGTTCCTTTTGCTCCATAGCATTTCTTTGATGAGAACACTGCACTTTAAATACAGAATCATTGTAAGATCCAACTAGGAGAAGATTTTCCTATTTCTTTTTAGATTTTCAACTCATATGGAGACAACACAGTGTAACCATAAAATTTTCTTATCAAACTGTTTTCAAACATGTACATTTGTGGGTTCAGAAATTTATCACTGATCTAGATGAAATGGTAAAGGGAGAAACAAACCAAATATATAAGAAATATTTTTGTAATTGCTCTCAAAGCTTATTTCTACATGAAAGAATGTTCAGAAAAAACTTGATTACATCTGGTAGAGTGACACACTTACTTTTTTTTCTTTACAAACTTAGATAGGATTACCTGTCTTTACTCTATAACATTTTAGATAACAATAATGCATTTATAATCAGGCTTTTAATGTTGGGAGAATGTCAAATATTTGCATGCTTAATGTTTGTTAAGGAAAATAAAACACTTGGAGTAGCCTCTTTCACTCCCCTCAGATATACTTTTTTCATGGTCAAACCTTAAGTTATATTTCAGCATTCATGAAAACAGTACATCAGATGGTTCCATATACTACAATGAAATTTCTTTTCGTGGTATTCAGGATCAAGTCAGGGTAGCAAGCATTGTAGATTACTATTTTGCCATTGAATTAAACACCATCTCAAACATGTTTCATACCAATTAAAGCAGAAGATTCACTATATCCTTTTCTTGGATGTCTTTGGAGGCCCAAACAACCTGTTTAGTTTTTTAATTTTTACTTTTTTAGGTTTATTAAGTGAATGACTAGTTTTTCATGCTGCAACCAAAAGCATCTTGAATACTCTTTAAGTAATAATTGCCTATAAAATGACAATTAAAAATACTCCTTTGTTATCTTTTCTGTGAAGGAAGTGTTTATTTAATGTCCACACTCTTAAGATAATATTCATAATTTACTTCTTCATTTTCAATTAATCAGGCTAAAGTTTTGATTTTTCAAAGTTTATGATTTGTTTGAATATTATTTCCTACTTTCTGTCATAAAGATTATTACTATCTATTGTTAGATTTTACCTTTTTTCTCTTGCTTATGATATATTTTGTTTCTTTTTTATTAGCACATTAAAAGTACCAAATGGATATGGAATTATTGTGATATTTACATACATCTATATATTATGCTTTGGTAAAATTCATTCCCCTTCTTAACTTTCATCACCTTCACTTCAAAAATTTTAATAGAGTTTATTTCATTTTATGTATTCATTTATAGTACTTTTTTCAACCCCTGAATGGTATCCTTTCTCAAATCTATACCTCACTTGTTCCATCTCACCATCACAGTCACTGATTTACATTCCTCTCAGACTTTTGAAGGTTAAGGAAGTTAGTTTTCTGTAACAGTCTAGAGAAAGATAGCATTGCCCAAAAGGCTGAATTAGAAGATTGCCATATGCTAGATATTACTGAGCATACAAGAAACATTCTTGGAGAGCAGAATCTTCAGTCTTTTTGATCTCACAATGAAAAATCCAATAAACTTGGGCACATTTCCAGTGTCAGTGTGGCCTATTAGAGGATTTAAGACTGAGAGAATAATATTAATTTGTAAACAAAAGCAAATCCACTAACAAAATAATGACATATAGATGTTAAAGAAGTTTTGAGAAGCCTTAGAAATAAGTAATTTAGGGGAGGAAATAAAAGTGAAAAATATAGGAGAGACTGTGAAAAGAATACCTAGATATGTTCTAATGAAATTTCTAAAATTTATGGATAAATTGCAAGATTTATATAACTCTAAAGAAAAAATTAAATAAAAAGGCATTCAAAATATAGCATATTATATATTGTGATTAAGAAATGAGTAATTTGAATAAAGCAAATAAGAAGAGCTAAATCAATTGGGGTTGCAATACATCTATACATGGAACTGTCACAAGGAAACTCATTGTATAGCTACCTGTATCTCCAAAAAACAAAAATACCATGTTTTTCATTTTCTCTTTTCTCTTTTTTCTTCTACAGAATTGGAGAATAGGAGGGTGGAACAGGTCTTCCCCGGGGGGGTAGTACTTGTGGGAGGGGGTAAGTGATTGGAAAAGAGTTAGGAAGCTGAATGTGGTGCAAAAATGTGTACATATGTACATAAATGGAAACATAATACCTGTTGAAACTATTCCAGAAATTAGGGAAGTAGGTATGATATATTTGATACACTGTAATATCCTTTCTAAATGCCATGATGCACTTCCACCAAGCATAGTAAAGGACCAAAAATAATAATACTAAGCATTTAATTTCAAAAAGTTAAAACAAATAGTGTTTTAAAAAGACTACAGGAAGACACAAAGTTACATGAATGCCTGACAAATGAATCATTTAAATTACATTTACAAAAGAAGGAAGAAATTACTGAGAATCAAATAAAGCCCAACATATAGCAGAATGGAAAAAATGGATGATGCAATTAAATACACATATACAACAGAGCCTTTAAAAGTGAAGGGTGAATTTAAAATCCCAGTAAACCATAGGAAAAAATATATCACCTTAAAAGAGGAGTAGACAAAAACCCCTAATTTGCCATTTAATAATGTGTAGGGGAAATTTACCTGGAAAATATGTAATTTTCAGGAAGGCACTTAGCTTAAAATGAAAAATCGAACCAAGACAACCTCATGTTGTTAGTGATCACATGGGCCTAGCCAAAACAATTGTATTAAAGGATTATATTACCAGTTGTTGCAATTTTGAATGCATGCACAAGCAAAACAGGATATGCAGATACCATAGCATAAAATATATTCTAACTCAAGGAAAAAGAGAATAATTTGAAAATAGAAAAAACATAATGAAAAGTATTAATGGGAAACTTGTGAAAAGGACCATTACAATTAGAGCATTAAAAGGTCAAAATTTAGGGAATCACATAAAGTAAACACTGTAGTGCATATCACAGTATTCATAAAAGTGACACAAATACATAGGTATTAGTCAATTTAATTTTCTAATGTCAAAAATGAATTAAAAGCCAAAAAATGTACAAACAATTCTATGAAGTGCAATACATGAAAAAGGGTGAGTTATGAGACAGGCCTATGCAATATCTTAAATACTGTAATGTACATGAATATGAATTGAAAAATTTAGAATTTTGAGAGAAGTTCTGACATAAAAATGAAAAATTATTCCAAGAAGGCCACATGTTCTCATTGACAAAGTTAGCTTATTCTACATATTAGAGATGTATAGTTATAAATTGTCTGCTGAAAAAAACATAAAAATGACATTCAGAAATGCAGTAAAACATCTTGTTGGTATGTAACAAGATATGAATTACATTGAAGAATCAAAAATAAAAACTGAAATAAACATTAACAATTAAAAAGTATTACCCTGATTCATGGAACACAAATTAAATTCTAGGGAGATATCTGTGACACGTCCAAGTTCCTCAAATTCTAATATGAGCTGGTCATGTTTATAAGTCAGGTTAAGATGACATGATAAAATAATTCACTTATTTCACTCTGCTTTTGTTTTAGAGATGCTCATTGTGTTTCTAAAATTATTCTTTTGTAAAATTTGAGTAGTATATACATATATTGATGTACTATTTCATACATATTGTGGCATTGGTTTGTTTGCTTTGTGATTGGTTGGTTTAAGCCTTCTGAATTTTTTTACTTTCTTTTCAAGAGTATCATGGCAACAATTTATTTTCTTCCATTCTCTGATGCATACTTTTCTATACTTTTTATTTTGAATTATTCATTTCTCACCATACTTACATGGATGTTTTTAAATGGTATGTAATGTTTGAACATTTTATATCCCAGTTTGGGCCTCATGTGTAACTATAGCCCTTTTTCCAGTTTTTTTTACTCCATGATATGATATCCTGCACATTTGAAGTTTTGATATTTATATGCAGAGATGTGAGTCAAATCAATACTCACTGATTTTTCACTCTCCCTTGCAAAATATATTTTTCCTTTTCTGGATTTTAACTGGCTTTTAATTATTTTCTTCCTTCTGAAAATTATATTAGAGCTTGAGTAGGTTATGCAGTGATTACATTGGGGAACATTTTTCACATCTTGTATCAATTAAATAATGTGATTCTATTTTTCCCTAAAATTCAATTACCATTTTTTAATATTATGCCACATGTATCTTATTTTATCCCCAAAGCACTTATTTCTTCTCCATCTATTCAATAATTTTCTTAAATAGTGGAATATATTTTAAGATGTAGTTGTTTTTTAAATTACACATTCATTTCTATAAATCTTCACTTACATTTATGATTTCTCTCACTGGTACACCGTAGCTAACTTGCTTTTTTTCTTTAATACAATGATATCAGAGGGATTCTCACAATATTTTGATCTCCCAGTTACCTTCATGTATACAGTGTTTATTAGCAGAAATAACTGTACTTATCAATTACGTGTAATATATTTATGGACATATTTTATAGATTTCTGAAGCTTTGGGAGTTGATATTGGAGTATTGAATGTTCCAGGATTCTATATCTACATTTAGATATCATATTGTGGAAATGGAACCAAAACAATGACATTTTAGGAAAAAAGGAAAAACTTCAGAGATGCACTTCCTACGTGATTATTAAACAAGATGCCAATAGGTAAATATAGCACACAAATTTTAATGAGAATAATTTGGGTAATAAACAATCAACATATACAAAACAAAATAGGAGTGGAGAAGATGAATTATCAGATTTTCCTAAGGTCTTTCCTAAGCACATTTCACTGAAAATGATCAAGAAATATTACAATTTGAGGAACTTGAGGGACTCACAGAAAATCTCCTAAGAAATTTAACACATGTTCCAAGCATCAGGATGGAACATGAATAGGGCCTTATATTTTTCTTCAATGTAGCTAAAATTGTAGATACCATATGAAGGAAAAAAAGGAATTTCAGATATTAAGTTATAAATTATAATATGATTAAAGAAAAAGAAAATTCACAAAGTTTGAGTGATAATACACTGAGAAGTATGCAAAAGAACAGAATACGTGTTAATTTGAGGAACATTCTGAACCCACGAAGAAGTATAAGAAGCAGAGCATGTATACCAAGCATCAGTATATTGGTATGATTTTAGTATATTTCTGAATGTCATTTTTCTCTATTGTGTGTTTTAAGTTATATTTTGTCATTTATACACCTGAAGTATCAAAAAGGAACTTACTCTGTCAATTGTACGATGTGGACATCATTGGCTGATTTCTCATTTTTATATCTGAAAATATCTTGGAATTGTGTACATAGTATTTAAGAGCCAGGATAGCATTATCTCATAATTCACACTTTCCAGATGCTATACTTTAGTGTTTTTCTGCTTTATCTGATTTAAAAATCATCCTTAACTTTTAAAAGTTAAATTGACTAATACCTGAATCTAATAGTAATTTTACACTTCATTTGTACTGATGTATTTTTCAACAGTGGTCTCCTAAATACATTTTACTGTATTATATCTCTTTACACAGTGTACATTTTTCATCCTTTAATTATATTTTATATTGTAATGCTTGTTTCATTATTTAAAATGGTATCTAATACTAGAGAATGTGTAAACTCATTTGCACACAAATGATGCTTGTTTCATTATTTAAAATGGTATCTAATACTAGAGAATGTATAAACTCATTTGCACACAAAAACATGTGCCTAATTTAGTAGGCTTTTTCATTTTCAGTTCAGAATCTTCCTGAAAATTATACATTTTCTTGGTAACATTTATTTTCACACTGCTTAATAGCCAGATTAGGCTTGTGTGGCTTTTCTTGTTGCTTGCAAGTGGCTCATGCCTGTAATCTTAGCAACTCAGGAGGCAGAGAACAAGAGGATCATGGTTTGAAGATAATGAGGGTGAATAGGTTGTGAGACTTTATCTTGGAAAAAAACCATCACAGAAAAATACCTGGTGGAGTGGTCAAGTTGTAGGCCTTGAGTTAAACCGCAGTACTGAAAAATGGTACACATATTTCTTATTCTCTAGTTCTGTGGGATCTAAAATTCAGCCTTTGCTTTAAAAGTTCTTGTACAGTATTTCTTACTACATGCATCATTCAATTTGATCATATTGATATATGATGGAGTAATCATTTGAATTTCTGGAATTTTCAATTTTTCAATATAATTTTAATGATATTTTTAGCAGTCTTTCATATACTCTGGTTAATTTTTGTTTCTTACAAAATATTTATTTTATAATCACAACATGTATCTTACTATTACAAATATATCTTTTTGATTGATTTTATTTTTAAACTTGTGTATATCATTGTGTGAATAATTGATATTCTACTCTAGTCCTAACTTAGCACTACAAATATGTTCGCAGGTTGGCTGATTTTTCATTTTGAGTTCAGAAACTGCATCACAAAAATCTTATATTTTATTTGTAAACTTCAAATACACAATGTTTAAGAGCCAACTTAGAACTGCTGATAATTTACTCTTCATAGGTAAGATATTCTCCACACATATTGTTTTTGGTACAATTTTATATTTATTCATGTATTATACAATTTCATTAGAATTTATTTGCAGTCTTGTTTTTACTTTGGTATTTTTCTAATATTTGGTGGGATAATATTTAATTTATATCTGCTGGAACATTTTCAGAGTTATTGTATTGGTCTGTTTTTCAGCAATATCATACAAACATTTTTCCTATTTATTTTCTCCTCTATTTATTTATAAATTTCCTTTTCAAAATGTATTTTGTTTGCTAAATTGGAATGTCTTTTCAGTTGTGGCTTTGCTTCTGTTTATTACTTCATAGTTTCACTTAATTTTCATGTCCTAGAATAGACTCACCCCATCACTGCTAATATGTATTCTTCTTGGTTGGCCTTTACATTGTGATGTCAGAAACTGTCACATGTCTATTGTCAGGGTAACCTTCATGGAAGCTCCAGTTTATGCCAGTTCTATAACTCATCCTTTCTAGGTAATAAGTTTTATGAATTTTCTAAATTGTATAGTAACCTTCCCTTGAATATCAAAAGTTCTAATATATCTAGGTATTGGCATTTTTTCTTCATTATGTTTGGTTTTTATTTGAGGTAGTTGTTTAATATATATCTTTTGAAATTATTTCATTCTTTTACTTATTATAATTTGAATGATCTTTTCTTCTGACAGTGTCCCACATATACATGCCAGTGTGTTATTGTTCTTTCTAAATTATTTACTTGTCTCTGTATTCACAATGTATTTTCCCTAATATCTGAATATATTCTTCAATTTATATATCTAAATTGTGAATCTCTTTTATAAACTTCACTAAATAAATCTGGTCTGAGAGTAGTGGAGAGATGAATTCAATATGATATATTTGATACATTGAACCTTTGAGAAGGCCACAATGTACCCACATCCATATCAATACAGGAAAAAAGAAAAAAATGATAATTATCACATTAAAAAAGGCAAAAAATAAGATCAGGTAGGACTCAGCTGTGAATCTATCATATCGTTTATTTTCCCTTATGAGAGAGTCTATATTGCTGTTTCAACTTCATTGCTTGTTATAGATATGTTTAACAATGTTGGATGGTCATATGTGTCTAGAAATTGATCATTCCTTCTAGATTTTCCACTTTATTTGAATATAAATTTTCAGTGTAGTACCTAGTAATTCCCTGGATTTCCTTTTTATTTAAAAAAATTAAACTCCCCTTTTTTATTACCAATTTTATTAATTTGTGTCTTTCCCTCATATTAATCAGATTTACCAGGGGTTGGTCAATCTTATTTGTCTTCTTAAAGAAACAGCTTTTTGTTTCATTGGTTCTTTGTAAATTTTTTTGCCTCTATTTCATTAATTTCAAATTTTATTTTTATTATTTTTCTCTCTCTGCTACTTTTGGCTTTAGCTTTTTCTTGTTTTACTAGGCATTTGAGATGCAGTATTAGACTGATTGAAATCCTTCTGTGCTTTTAATATCTGTACCCATAACTATAAACATTCTCCATAGGACTGCCAATGCTGTCCCATAGGTTCAAATAGGTTGTGCTTGCATTCTTGTTAAATTCCAGGAAATTTTTTATTTCTACCCTTATATCTTGGATGACCTATTGATCATGGAGCAATGTGTTTGTCACTCTCTAGGTTTTTTAGTATTCTCTGCCATTTCTATTGTTTGTTGAGTTGTAGTTTTATTGCATTGTGGACAGACAATGTGAAAGGGTATTTTTTCAATTTTCTTATATTTGTTGTTACTGGTTGTGACATTAAATATATTCGAGTTAGAAGAAAATTCCATGGGCTGCTGAGAATAATATACATAGTATTGTTGCAAGATGGAATACTCTGCAGACATCTGTCAGGTCCATTTGATCTATGGATTTATTCAACTTTAGAGTTCCTTTGTTAATTATTTGTATTGTTGACCTATCTGTTGTTGACAGAGAACTGAACTCCACTTCCACAATTGTGTTGGGTCTATCTGTGTTTTTTGTCCAGAATATGTCTAGTGAAGTGGGATGACCCAACATTGGGCTCACATAAGTTAAAAATTATTGTTTCCTCTTGGTGTAATGCTCCTTTTATTAGTATTTAGTGATCTTCATTTTCTCTTCTGACAAATTATGTTTGAAATCTTCTTTATCTGATATAAGTATTGCTAGTCCTGCCTCTTCTTACAGTCAATTAAGACAGATGGTAATATAATTTAAAAGATGGAAGGAGAATTGATGGCAGTGAGGGGGGATGGTATGAGTGTGTCATGAAGTATGAGGTGTGGAGGGTTCAGGGTAATTAGACACAAATATATGTAAGGCATAGTTCAGTCATTATGGGGGAGGGTACTATTGGCAGGGATTGCAGAGAATAGGAACGATGGGAGTAATGTGTAAAGTTGTTATACTACTCAGTGAATGGTGAGTGTGGAGGAGGTATGGACAGTGTGAGGAAATGGAGAATGAGAAGAGAAACTTAAGAAGAAGAAGAAGAAAAGAAGTGAAAACAGAAAAGAAGAAAATTTAGGGGGAGGGAAAGGAAAGTGGAACGGGGGAGGGAAAGGAAAGTGGAACAGGAGAGGGCTATGCACATTGATAGTTTGACAGAATGGAGGAAGGACATAGGTATCAACAAATTTTTAAAAACAATTCAAAATAATTAAGTAAAATTTAAAGATTAAAATTACTAAATTTTATATATATATATATATATATATATATATATATATATATATATATATATATATATATATTAGTGTGTATTTTTTCCCAAAGTTCTTCCTTGTTTGGGAGAAGAATCTGTGAACGTGTTCACTCTCAGTTCAATAAGAGTTCTAGACTTTCCTATGATTTCTACTCATGTGTTGACATTTTGACAGGGACTTTCTCTGCATCTCTTTCCCTTCTTAATGTTGGTATGCTGGACTGTGTGTCTATGGATGTCACACTTCCCTATCAGATAGTTTGGGGAAATCAGTTCAGAGTGTTTGAGCCCAGGCTTCCTGTGGTGGATGGGTCATCTGATGTAGCAGATTCTCTGGAGCAGAGCTTGTATGTGAGCAGTCCCTTGTCCACAGACTGCAGGGAAAGTCTTCAGGCTGGAAGTAGGCTTTTTGTTCAACTGATTTTCTCTCAGAAGTCTTTCAGTTTCTGCTCACTACCAGTTTCTCCAAGGTGGATGAATATGGTATTGCCTGGTTTTCACCAGACTGCAGCTTAGCCACCCCATCCCCACATAGGTTGAGTCAGCTCAACTTTCTGCCCCACATTCAGAAGACAGAGGTGAAATTTTCTGCCTGTTTATACCCACCAGTTTTGTCTGGGTGTGATTCATGCTGCCCATGCAGTACACTGGATTATGTGGTTCCCTGAAGAACAAATGGTGTGTCACACTCACCTGTCAGGGTGGCAGTTACACTAGGAGGAATGCAATCAGCTCCCGGATTGCTCAGGCAGGCAGGAGGCCAGGGTTCTTTGTCCATGCATTATGGTGGATCCAGAAAGTCCCAGAAACTTTCAGAACTTATTGTACAGTTCACTGTGTTGTGTTTGTGCAAGAGACGATAAAAGAGGCCAAAAAAGGAGAAATGGCTTTCCAGCAGGTAACCAGCAGCTGCTGTTCCACAGCATCTGTGATTCTAGGGTTGTAATGTGATATAAAGAACTTCAATCACCTTTTTTTATGTGTACACTATATATTGGTGATATCTTAGTTAGCAAAAAAGCCATGTTACCTAATCCTTGCTACCATGAATCTGAAGTATTCCTCTATAATCCTGCAGTTCATGATACCAGAGACCTTCAGCTATCCAGTATCTTGAACTTTCTTTTCTATACTCATTCTTGTATAGAATGCACATCAATGATACTCACCTTCTTAACTTCCTTCTTTTACCATCCATCTCCTATAATTACCATATCCTTATTCATTATATTGCTTATATTTGTATTTGGTCTGTCACCCCTTATGATAGAAAACATGGCATTTGTCATTTATTTTAAATTAATTTCATTATGAATTTTTCATTCATGCATACAAATGTACTTTGATCAGCCTCTCTCTTTCTCCAGTAATTCCCCTTTTAAATTCATTTACTTTTAAATAAAAAATTATTATTTGCATAAGCATTATGCAAGAGTTTTTGTAATATTTTCATAAGTACATACATTGTACCTGGTTTCATTCATTCCCTTCCATTATCAGCTTCTTCCCTCATTCCCCTTCATAAAATGATTTCAAGTTTTCAATGTTCCATATTCATACATTTGTAAAACATACATTGTTCACATTCACCCTTCTTTACCCTCTCTACTTACTGTCCCTCTCTCACTATCACCCTCCCCTCACATTGAAAGAAAACAGTCACTCAGATATTACAGTAGTAACTATTTTGATATGAATATGATACAAATGGCTAATCTCAAAGAAGTCATAATGAACGGAAAGTACTTGTCAGTACCTATAGGAAAAAGGATGATTATCACAGGATTATAAAGAAGAAAGAAAACATTTTTGAAGACATGAATTTAAAATCCATGGCCATGTGCATGAACAATTACTCAAGAAAAAGAAAAATTTTTAAATTCAAAATATTTAAATTTCCACAGCAGAATGATTTGGTAAAAAATAAATTACCTTCTATAAAGGCATAAACATTGTGGAGAATGGTGATTTGTAAGGCTCCCACAGCCTATCTTCTATTCACAATACATAAGAAGTTGATCAGAATATATTAGAATTGTGTAATTTGTACGACTCACAAAAAGTAAACCAAGAAGATGAGGACATATTCTAAGCATCAGAATAAGCCAGTTTTATGATAATATATTTTCACCCAAGTGCTTATTTAAATGCACAGACAAATCAAGGAAAGAATGCTTTCAGATATTAACTTATAAAACATAATATGGTAAAAATGTACAAACCAGTGAAATGATTGGAGCAATAATATATTGAGTGGTTTTGGAACCACTAAAAAATTGGTTCCAAAACATGAAAAATGCCATGCTATATTTAAATATTGTAGTTCATGCACTAGAAGAAATGTTAAAGAAAAATTATACAAATAATCAGATGTGTTTACTTCCAAGTGTGGAAGACATTTGGAAAAGGCATTTACTTCTAATTTTAAATCTCCTTTTGTGTAAGATTTTGTTTACATATTGGTTACTTTGTACTGGTAACCTGTGGCAACCTTGATATTTTTGTCAGTGTAATTCAGAATCTTCCTCAGTTTTCTAAGTTTTCCTGGTTAATTTCATGCACACAGTGTTTATCAGCCAGCAAAAGCTACTCCAATCTTATTTCTTATATAACATATTTTTATTGCATTTTCTAGGTTTCTAGGACTTTTTGTCTTAATACTGGATGCCTGAAAGTTCCAGGAGCATACACCTGAACTTAGCTATAATGCTTATTAAGAGTATTCTGGTATATGTAGGGTAATTATGTAAGGTTATTACATTGTGCATGCTCAAATACACTTCTCAATACAAAATTGCTCTACCCACTTTCTTATTTTTGTACTCTTTCACAATAGGGTAATTTATAACCACATATTTGAAAGCATTTTCTTTTTTATGTGCATTTCTATTAGAAATTGAGTGAAAATATAATATCCCAGGCCATTCCTTTCCCTTGGATCATATTCTTCACTTTGTAGGAGATTTTTTTCAGTTCTTCAAGTTCCTGAAAAGCTATGTTCTGGTCCCAATCGTGTGCATATGATGACATTTTATGACAACCTTATGAATAACCTTCTCTACACCATTTTTTATCCCTTTTGATGGAGTTTGGATTTTAAGTAAGTTCTCTTCTGAAAATTTAAATGTAATATATGTAGCCCCTGATATCTTTTGTTAGTATCTATTTTGTATGTGATATTGAGTTTTTGTTTGTGACTATAGAAATTTTTTCCTTCTTTTCCAGAATGTAGTGGTATTCGCTTCTCTCCCACCATTTACTGGTAAGAATCTTTTCCTCCAGCTTTTGTTCTTTGAAATTAGTAACGTCTTACCATTCTCATAACAGCATGCTCTCTACTATAATAGTTGAGTCTCTATTTCCTTTCTATATTTGACTATGATATTTGTTATACATTTTTCTCATTCTGTACAATCACATAGAAATACGGCCTTCCTTTGGCAACCTGATCATCCTGATATCTGAATGTATCCCCAGGATATTTTTCTGACCTTCTTTATTTATACAGCTCTGAAATTCAACTGAGTTTTGTCTGAACTGGCATAATGTCAGGGAATCTATTGTTTTTTTCCTTTCTGAGTTGGTACTGGTTTAAAAATTATTTTGCTTTGTGATAAATGTTACAATATTATCTGTGTGGTTTTGGAATACTTGTTTTGAAGTGTTTATTGCATTTGTTGTAGTATTGATTAAATATGTTGCTGTATTTTTACTTTAAAAATATAACGAAAAAATGTTCAATTTTATCTCATACATACATACATACATACATACATATTAGGTTTTTCCTCTAAAATTTTCACTTATCCCTTTTTGATCTTACTATCTTTTTCCTAAATAGTACATATATAATAGAATAGCATATATATACATATAGACATATATATATAAACATATACATGTGTGTTTGTATATATATATATATATATATATATTAGAATATTTTGTTACATATATTGGGGATTCTTACACAGATAACATGTATTCAACCTGATTTTCTTTGTCATTTTAATATCAGGAATTTTTTCAAATTTCTATGTTTTCCTGGTATTGCTCATTTAAACAGTGTTTACCAACCAGAAGTTATAATGCCTCTTTGTACTTTAAATACTTCTTGTTATAATTTCAAGATTTATATGGCATTTTAAGTTGATCATGTCCTCCAAAAAGTTCAAGATTTAGATGTAACTTCTTTCATTAATAATCTGCTATGTGGTTGGAAATTTTTCAATGTGTATCTAGTGTTTTTTCCCTTGCTTTTGCAATCGATTTTTGTAATAGTTATCATTTTAGCATTGTCATGAACACTTCTCAATAACACCCAAATTACTAAATTTTACCTTTCTCATGACATGAGATTGCACACCCAAATTACTGATTTTTATCTTTCTCATGAGTGATAACTTATTAATTATTTGTAAGCATTTGTTTCTTTGATTTTGTCTGGACATATGTATAAGTACTAGGGTGACAATTTAATGTCCTTGGCCACTCCCATCCTTGTTGGAAAGTGTCTCCAAATTCTTTATGGACTTCCTTGAGATTTGTGACATTTTCTTGCTTACATTGCAGAAAAATATCTTTTTTCTATTTCTGGATTTATAATGGGTTTCAATATTTCCCTCATTGTGAAGGTTAGTGTGGAGTTCATACTGGTTTTATTCTATGCAGCTTTTGTACATGTTGCTATTTTTATTAATTTATGTGACTTGATATCATTTATTTTACCTATAAGTGTGATTATCAATTTTTAAATTTTACATCAAATATATATTTAATGTGACTTTTGTGCCATATCAACAGCTTCATTTTTCTCTATTGTTTATGCATTTTCCATAAGTAATGGTATGTATCTTAAGAAGGAATTTCCTTTCATTTGCCTCTCCATTTTTAAATTATTATTTAGATACATTGGCAATTCCTGGCATAGTTAACCTGTAGCCACCTAGCTATGCTAATTCACTATGATGTGAGGTACCTCCTTAAAATTCTCTGATATCTTGCCTGGTTAACATTAATTTACACAATGTTAGCATCCAGCTGAAAATGTTTTAATAATATGCCATTTCTGTTTAGTTACTTTTTTCTTACACTCTTTTTAGATGCTAGGTTATGAAATTTTGAAAGGACATGGTGAAAACATAAGGAAGGCAGGTAAGATATATGTATAGCTAAGGGCTTTTCTTAATAGTAAACCAATTGCTCAGAATATTAGCAAGAAATGACAACTTGAATTGCACCACATTAAAATACTTCCTTGAATTATAGGAAATAATTGCCAGACTATAGTAGTGACCTATAGAATCAGAGACAAATTTTGGTAGCTATTTAATGGGCAAAGGATCAACATCCAGAATACAAAACACTCAAAAAATTAAACACCAAAGAATAAAAAACCAAATCAATGAATGAAAAAAAATTGAATAGATGGCTCTTTAATGAAGAATTACAAATGGCAAAAAAATACATGAAGAAAGGTCTAATGTCCAGAAACTTTTAATACCCAGAACGAAAATTAAAAAAAAGCTAGAAAATGAAATTTAAAAGGATACCGAATTTAAAAAATCACCCAAATCAGAATGGCTATCACTAAGAAAATGAACATCAACAAATGCTTGTGAGGATATGGTGGAAAATGAAAACTGACATTCTATTAGTGGGAATACAAATTAGTGCAGTCATTAAATGTGGGTTGCAATACACAAATGCATGGAAGCAATGCTAGGAATCTCTATATATAGCTATCTTTATCTCAGACCAGCAAAAATGCTATGGATTTCTTATTATCTCCTATGTTTTCTCTTTAACAAAATCAGAGAACAAAAGGGTGGAACAGGTTGTGTCTGAGAATGGGTGTAGGGGGGCAGGAGTAGTGGGGAGGTGGCAGAAACAATGTATACACATGTAAGTAAATGTAAAAATGAAAAAAACAAAGCAGGAAAAAAAGAAATCAGTTTAGAATTTCCCCCAAGAAGCTGAAAATCAAATTGTCATATGATCTTGCTGTAACATTTATGGGCATATATCTGAACAAAGGAAAGAAAATGTTATCAAGTAAAATAAGTCAGTCTCAGAAAGAGAAATGTCACATGTTTTCTCTACATGTGAAATCTAAACTTAAAAAATAACATGAATGAAAATGGCAGAATGTATGAAGGAAACCAGAAGAAGGTAGCAGTAGGAAAAACAAAGAGTTGTATGATTAAAATACTCTACATGTACATATAAAGACAGAATTCTGAAATGCTTTAAAATGTGGAAAGGATGGGAGATAAAGTGGTGACTTTGATCAAAATATATTATATGTATATAATAATGAAAAAACCTTTTTGCAATTAATATTTACTAATATATAAATTATCTTGAAAAAGAAGAGCCTCAAAAAAGAGACATGAAACACTGAATACCAGTAATCATTTCAAGAAAAAAGAAATAAAATTAGCAATAGATAAAATAATGAACTTTATGTGACATTAATGAAATTGATAAACTTCTAATGTATTAAAAGGATTATTAAAGAAAAAGGAATAAATTGCCAATATCAGCCATAAAAGGACATCAAATGGGTATATAAAACTCTCATTTATGAGATAGTGCTACATAATTTTAGATGGAAGAAGGCTATCTCTTACTGGTATTTGGCTACACCTAAAAAAAGTAATTAATACTGAAACAACTTTTAAAATTTATTGCATAACAAAATTGAACAATTTATGTCTTTATATCTGCTCAGAAATCATCCAAAAAAGAATATGATGAATATTATTTCTTTCATACACTTGACATCAAAACATTTATAACCTGGGATTTAACTTAGTGTTAGGAAGGTAGCATGCTCTGGGTTTGATTAATTATGTTTTTTATTAATATTTAAATGTTAGTTAGGTTATCCATACTAATTTTGAAAAACAGTGTTTCACAGATTATACTTGAGAAATAGCTCAACTATACTTGAGAAATATACTTCCGAAATAATATTTAACATCAATAAAAGTACTTGGCAGGGAAGTTGAAGAGGCTAAACCAAGGAATTTACTTTCCTTAATATATATTATAGACCCAAGTATTTAACATTTTCAAATTTTAGTGACTGGTTTTTGTGCATTTTGATTATCTAAAAAGAGATATAGTGAATACAGGTAGTTCTATTTATTTTTGCAAAAAATTAACTTAATTCATTTCACCAGTAGTGGGGTGGCATCATGGCTGTTTCCACAGCTTAGCTACTATGAATAGTGCAGCAATAAACAATGGTTTACAGGTAATCTGATTGAAACCTGACTTTCATTCCTTTAGGTGTATTCCTGATAGGGAAATTGCTGTATCATATGAATGTTCTTTTTCTATTTTTTGAAGTCTTTTTGAAAAATTTATTCATATGTGCATACAATATTTGTGTCCTTTATCATCCCTGCCCCCATGTGTTCCTTTTTCCCGAAGCCCCCTCTCTCTCCCCCTTTACCTCTCACTTCCAGGCAGAAACAGTTCTTCTCTTCTGTTGAAGAGAAGGCATAAGCATAAGGAAGACAAAGCATTTTTGCTAGTTGAGTTAAGGAGAGCTATACAGGGAGATTCCTAGCATTGCTTCCTTGTCCACATGTTTTACATTCTAAGTTGATTCTTCTCAAACTAACTTTTCCTCTAGTTCCTGATCCCCTGGTTCTATTGGCCTCTGTCACTTTAAAGTTTCTGCATTAGTTCCTTTGCATTAAGGACAACAAATGCTATCATGTTTTTTGGGTTTCTTACCTATCCTAATGACTACCTTGTGTGCTCTTGCCTTATCATGTGGCCAAAATCCAATCACCTTGCTTTATTTTCCCTTAATCTAAAGTGCACACATGAGGGAAAATATATGATTATCAGTCTGCTGAGCCAGGCTATGATATTCTTCTGTTCCATTCATTTACTTGGGAATGATAAGATTTCATTCTTCTTCATCCCTAAGTAGAATTCCATTGTTTATAAATACCACATTTTCTTAATCCATTTGTCAGTGATGGGGCATCTTGGCTGATTCCATAACTTGGCTATTGTGAATATTGCTGCAATAAACACGGGTGTGCAAATGCCTCTGGATTAACCTGTGTCACATTACTTTGGGTATATCCCCAGGAGTGGGATTGCTCTATCAATGGCAGGTCTATCTTTAGATTTTTAAGAAGCCTCTAAATTTTTTTCCAGAGTGGTTGTACTAGTTTGCATTCCTACCAGCAGTGTAAGAGGGTTCCTTTTTTCCCACATCCTTGCCAACACCTGTTGTGTTGTTGGTGTTTTTGATGATGGTTCTTCTAACAGGGGTGAGGTGGAATCTTAGTGTGGTTTTGATTTGCATTTCCTTTTTGTCTAGAGATGGTGAACATTTTTTCATGTGTTTTTTGGCCATTTGAATTTCTTCTTCTGAGAAAATTCTGTTTAGTTCAGTTGCCCATTTCTTTATTGGTTTATTAATTTAGGGAGAGTTTAGTTTCTTAAGTTCCCTATATATTCTGGTTATCAGTCTTTTGTCTGATGTGTAGCTGGCAAATATTTTCTCCCAGTCTGTGGATGGTCTTTTAAGTTTAGACACCATGTCTGTTGTTGTGCAGAAGCTTGTTAGTTTTATGAAGTCTCACTTGTCTATATTTTCTCTCTGTTACTGAGCTGCTGCAGTTCTACTGAGGAAGTCCTTGCCTAGATCTATTACTTCCAAATTATTTCTTACACTTTCCTGTACCAACTTTAGAGTTTGGGGTCTGATATTAACGTCCTTGATCCATTTGGAGTTGATACTAGTACAGGGTGATAAACATGGATCTAGTTTCAGTTTTTTGCAGACAGCTGACCACTTTTCTCCACAAATTTGTTGACGAGGCTGTCTTTTCTTCATTGTATATTTTTGGCACTTTTGTCAAAAATAAGTTGGGTATAGTTGTGTGGATTTATATCCAGGTCCTCTATACTGTTCCACTGTTCTTCATGTCTGTTATTTTCTCAGTAACTTGCTGTTTTTATTGCTATTGCTTTGTAGTATAATTTGATATCAGGTATTGTGATACCTCCAGCATTGTGCATTTGCTGAATATTGCCTTGGCTATACACTGTCTCTTGTGTTTCCAAATGAATTTTAGGTTAGATTTTTCAATCTCTGTGATGAAAGTCATTATGATATTGATGGGAATTTCATTAAATATGTAGATTGCTTTTGGTAGTATAGCCATTTTTATTGTGTTTATTCTTATAATCCATAAGCATAGGAGATCTCTCCACCTCCTGTAGTCTTCCTCAATCTCTTTCTTCAGGGGTTTATAGTTCTCCTTATAGAGGTCATTCACATCCTTTGTTAAGTTTACTCCTAGGTATTTGATTTTCTTTTTTGAGGCTATTGTAAACAGAATTGTTTTCATATATTCTTTCTCAGTTTGTCCATTATTAGTGTATAGAAAAGCTAATGAGTTTTGTATATTGATTTTGTATCCTGCCACCTTGCTGTAACTGTTGATGGTGTCTAGGAGTTTTTGAGTAGAGTTTTTTGGGGGTTTTAAGGTATAGGAACATATCATCTGCCAATAGGGATATTTTGACAATTTCTTTATCTATTTGTATTCCTTTTATTCCTTCTAGACTAATTGCTCTATGTTGAATAAGAGTGGAGATAGTGGGAATCCTTGTCTCATTCCTGTTTTTAGGGGAAATGGCTTCAGTTTTTCACCACTGAGTATGATTTTGGTGTAGGTTTGTCATATATAACATTTATAATGTTCAGGTACTTCTATTCCTACTTTTCTTGGAGCTTTTAACATGAAATGTTGTTGGATATTGAGGAAGGCTTCCCTGCAGCTATTAAGATGATCAAATTATTTTTGTCTTTGCTTCTATTAATGTGCTGTATTACATTTAATGATTTGCATGTGTTGAACCACCCCTGCATTCCTGGGATGAAGCCAACTTGGTCATGGTAAATGATCTTTCTGATATATTGTTTAATTTGGATTGCCATTATTTTATTGAGCATTTTTGCATCAATATTCACTAAAGAGATTGACATATAGTTCTCCTTTTTGGAGGTGTCTTTGTCTGGTTTTGGGATGAGTGTAGTACTGGCTTCGTAAAATGAGTTAGACAGTTTTCCTTCCCTTTCTATTTTGTGGGACAGTTCAAGGAGAGTTGGTATTACTTCTTCTTTAAACGTTTGATAGAATTCAGCAGTGAATCCATCAGGTTCTGGACTTTTATTTTTTGGGAGACTCTTTATTGCTGTTTCAATTTCATTCTGTGTTATAGATCTATTCAACTGGTTAATGTACTCTTGGTTCAATTTTGGATGATCCTAAGTATATAGAAATCTGTCCCTTTCTTCAAGATTTTAAAATTTATTAGGATATAGATTCTCAAAGTAGTCTCTGATGATTTCCTGGATTTCTGTGGTATTTGTTGTCATCTCCCCTTCTACATTTCTGATTTTACTGATTTAGGTTTTTTCTCTCCTCATTGTAGTCAGGTTTGTCAGGGGTCTGTCAATAGTGTTTATTTTTTTAAGGAAACATTTTATTTCATTCATTCTTTGTATGTTTTTGTTTTGTTTTTATTTAATTGATTTCAGCTCTTATTTTTATTATTTCTCTCCTGTTTCTTTTGGGTTTTGCTTGTTCTTGTTTTGCTAGCAATTTGAGACATAGCATTACATCATAAATTTGAGATCTTTTTGTCCTTTTAATATATACACTCATGGCTATAAACTGTCCTCTCAGGATTGCCTTAGCTGTGTCCCACAGGTTCCAGAAGTGTCATTTTCATTTTCATTAACTTCCAGGAACCTTTTAATTTCCTCTTTTATTTCATCAGTGACCTCTTGATCATTGGCAATGTGTTATTCAGTTTCCAACTGTTTGCGTATTTCTTGCTATTAATTTGTCGAGTTCTAGTTTTAATGCATTGTGATCAGATACAATGCATGGTATTATTTCTATTTTCTTATATTTGCTGATGCTTGCTTTGTACCCCAGGATAGGATCAGTTTTAGAAAAGTTTCCATGGGCTGCTGAGAAGAATGTATATTGTGTAGAAATTGGATGAAGTATTCTGGAGACATCAGCTAGGTCCATTTGATCTATGGTATGATTTAGATCTAGGATTTCTTTATTAATTTTTTGCTTGGATGACCTATCTATTGGTGATGGGGGGGTATTAAAATCCCCCACTACCACTGTGATTGAGTTTATATATGTTTTTAGGGCCTTCAGAGTATGTTTGATGAAATTGGGTGCTTTGATGTTGAGTGTGTATAGGTTGATAATTGTTATTTACTTTTGGTGTATTTCCTCTTTTATTAGTATGGAATGTCCTTTTATATCTCATTTGATCAATATAGGTTTGAAGTCTACACTGTATGAGATTAGTTTTTCCACTTCTGCCTGTTTTGTGGTAAATATTCTTCCAGGATTTCACCCTCAGCCCAAGTTTGTTTCTGTCAATGAAACAGGTCTCCTGTAAGCAACAAATTGTTGGATCTTCCTTTTTAATCCAGTTTATCAAACGGTGTCTTTTGATGGGGGAATTAAGTCTGTTAACATTCAGTGTTAGTATTGATAGTATGTTGGGGTTCCTGTTATTTAATTGTCTTAGTTTTTAAGGGTTTGATTGTGTGCAGCTAAATCGATGTTACTCTCTACTTTCTTGCCTTTTCTTCTCCTGTGGTTTGATAATGTCTGACATTTCATGATTTTGTTTGCTTTCACTTTGTGTGCAGAATTTCTTGAAGAATGTTTTGTAATGGTGGCTTTCTGGTCATATGTTGTTGTAGTTTCTGCTTATCATGGAAGACTTTTATTGCTCTATCTATTTTGAATGATAGTTTTGCTGGGTAGAGTATTCCAGGGTTGAAGTTATTTTCATTCAGTGCCTGGAACACCTCACTCCATTATCTTCTTGCTTTTAAGTTATCCTTTGAGAAATCTGCTGTGGTTTTGATGGGTTTACCTTTGTGTGTTATTTCTTTTTTCCTCTCTTACAACCTTCAATATTCTTTCTCCATACTCTGTGGTTGTTGTTTTAATGATAATATGTCATGGGGTGGTTCTATTTTGGTCAAGTTTGTTTGGTGTCCTGGAGGCTTCCTGAGTGGGCATAGTATTCTCTAGATGTGGGTGATTTTCTGTGTTTATTTTGTTGAATATGTTAGAAAATACTTTTGCTTGCACTTCTCCTTCAACGCCCGTGATTCTCGGGTTTGTCTTTGATTGAGTTGGTGCATTCTTGCATATTCCTTTCACAGTACTTGAGTTGTCTGACTAGTAGTTCTTCAGTTTTCATTTATTTAATATTTCATTTTCGAGTTCTGAGATTCTGTCTTCTGCTTGCTCTAGTCTTCTGGTGTGGCCTTCCATTTTGTTTTACATTTCTGTTTTGATATTTTTTTCTGAGGTTTTCAATATCATGGGTCACTTCCTCTTTAGTATTGTAAATTTTCAACCTGAATTCTTTTATCTATTTATGGTATTCTTTTTTTAACTTTGGTGTTTATTCAGGGCTTCTATTGTTTCTTTTATTTGTTCTCATGCTTTCTCATATTCTTTATTTTTGTTGTCCTGGAATTTCTTGAGTGTCTCCTCTACATTTTGGTTGACCATATCCAGTGTAATCTCTGTGAAATTCTCATTGATTACCTGCAGGATTTCTTCTTTCAAGTAGTTCTTGTGGGCTTTGTTGTGTTCCTTGGTATAGTTTCTCTTTCTTTGACTAGAGTCTGAATCTGGGTATCAGTTTTCTTTAAATCCCTCTAGTTCCTGTACTAATTTGTTATTGGGGGGAAATGGTTTCATCCTTTTTCCTTCTTCCCTTCATTCCACTTGGTGCTGTTACTGTCCCTGGACTGTTTATAATTTAGTATAATCTAGCTTGTAATATTAAAGGTAATGATATCTACAATGGAAGAGTAAGAAGAAAAAGAAAGAAAAGAAAAAAAGAAAAAATAGAGAGCTGAAGAAATTAACAAGGAGAGATAGTGTACTAATCAACAGTAAACTAAACATGTGTTAGAGAGAAAGAGAAAAAGAAAAAAGAAGAGGGAAAAAGAAAAAATCTTTTTCAATAAAAATTTCAGTTTTAATAACTCTGGTGTTAATTGTTCAGTATTCAGTCCTGGTTGGTATTTGAGTATTAGCTTTATTTTTGTCTCAACATAGGGAAAAAAACAATAATAAAAATGAAGAAAGAAAAAAATAATTCAAAGAAATAGAAAAGGTATATAAAACTATAAAAAATAAAAATTTCAGGACCAGATACAATGATGTTTCAGTCTTAGTAGTTCTGGTATTTGTCTTTCAGCATCCAGTCCTGGTGTTGGTATTTAAGCATTAGCAGTGTCATTGTCTTGCCAGGTGGTTGAGTTAAGAGACAGTTTTGTGAACCACTAACAGCCCTGTTTCAGGCTGTGGCTCATTTGTCACCTACTTTCTGAGAGCTGCTGCTGCAGGCATTATTTATTAAAGTTTGCTTTGGGGAGCTGTCACACCCACCTTCTCTGGCAGGCTTTGTTTAGTTAACGTTTGCTAGGAAGACTTCCCCTCCCCCTTCTCCAGTATGCTCAAGGCACCTTGCCCTTTTGGCTACATGTCCTTTCCTTTTAAATTCCTTGCTTATTGTTCAGGTTTTTTTTCCCAGGTTATGGGTCACACTGTCCAGGGGGCTATGTTGGCTTATCACAAGGGAGGCTGTGGGGATCACCTGTGCCACTTATTTGCTCACCTGCTGGTCTGTTTCTCCCAAGAATGTTATGAACTGGTGTCTGGAGGCAAAGGAGCCCTCCTGGTTTCTCCGTGTAAGGTGGCATGGAGAAGCTATGTGTGGGCTGGGTGTTCAGGGTGTTGGAGTTGTGGTTCTTTTGGTGGTTTTTCAGGCCAGGTGTGTCTCCAACATCTCAACAAGATTTTTGCTTTACAGAGTTCATGCTATCTGCTTTCTCCATCTAGCCACCATCTTGGAACTTTTGAGGAGTTTTGATTCTGTTTTTCATGTGGTATTTATATACACTAGAACTTTTTGGATCCACAAAGAAATATGAATTTTTTCCATTGGCAGGTAAATGGATAGCACTGGATAACATCATCTTGAGTGAAGTTAGCTAGATTCAGAAGGCCAAAAGCCATATGTTTTCTCTCATCTGTTGCATTTGCTCATACAAATGCAAGTAATATTATGAAAAACAGGTCATGCTAAGCAGAGATCAAATATGAGAGTTTTCTAAACTTTTATGTAGAAATAAGTTTTGAGCAGAAAAAAAATAAAAAAAGATATTTTAGAAAATATCTGATTTGTATTCTATTTACCTTTTCTCCTATTTGTATTACAAATTTTTTAAGCACAAACATCTATTACAAGTTTAAAACCAAATTGGTATGACAATTTTATGGAAGTGCTGATTTGTCTCTAAATTATATATTGTCTTGGTACAATTAATGTACAGTATTTAAGAGTGAAGTGAAATCACTCTAATAATTTACCATTTCCACAATCACTTTTTTATACCTTACAGATGTCAGTTGCAATTTTTATTGATCGGAGAATCTTGATAGTCTCAGAGGGTATGTTTTGACTCACAAATAAAATTTCTTCATGAATAATCTGTTATATTTAGAGTAATTTAAAACTAATTGACATTTATTATAACTTTTTCTGTATTTTGGAATTATTTTTGTTATTTCAGTGTTATCATGCACATTTCTCAATATGTTATCAATCCATTCAAATTAGTGATAGTTTCACTTCTTTTATCATAGAAAAATTCAATGCTTAACATATGACAACAGTTTTCCTTTGAATTTATCAGTATATTTGTGGTAGCCTTTGGGTAAAGATTTAATATCTTGGGCCATGACAAATCTTTCAGTTGGAAGATGTCCTCAAGTTCTTTGGAGATTTCTTGGTAAATTTTCTGAATTTCTCAATTTCTGTAATATCCCAACCACACACATGCACACTATTGATAAAAACCAGGTTATAAAAACCTAACTATTTACCTCTGAACTCATTTTTTACATTAGTTATGCTGAATGGATTTTACTTAAATCTTTCATGAAAATTTAACTGTAGTGTCCTTAGAAATTGGAATATAATTTAAATAATTATTCAAACATGTAATATGAATATGCATTCATTTAGAATGCAGAGACAATGGTTCATTTACCTCTAGTTGCTCATATGTAATTTTCCTTCTAGTATGTCTGCCTTGAAATGAGTAATAGCTTACTTTTTTCAATCCACAATATTTCTAATGTAATTTATATATTTATATGGAATAAAACAATGAAACGTGATTTTTTTAAGTAGGTGAATGGAAAAAAGGGGAAGATTTGGTGGAGCAATTCAAAGTAAGGCACATTGTAAGCATGTATGGAAATGTTACAATGTTTTATTTTTGTCACTGCATATATATTATTTTATTTTCTGCTTAATCTCCATATGTTCTTTTGTAAATAGAGAAATGTTTTTAGGGAAGGACTATGCTTTTAATAGTATATATCCTTTTGTGGAAAAATTAATTTAGTGTGAAATTTCCTGGCACAAGAATCTTGTGGCCTACTTGATTTTCTCTCCATTGTGATGTCACAAACATCCAAGAAAATCAGTGTTGTCCTGATAAAGTTCATGAACATAGTGTTTACCAGCCAGCTAAAATCCCTGTAATCATTTTTATTTCTATGGAGTACAGTTTTGTTACACTTTCTAGAGTACTATGATATTTTGAGTTCATCCTTGATGAACTAATGGATATTTCTAGTGGAAAACACTTAGATTTATACATAAACATTCTTCATGATTATTCTGATATGTGAAGAGAAAAATTTTTGTCTAAGTGTCTCTGGACAGTTTTTGGACTTGTTTTCATAATGGTTCATACAACAGTACTGTCATGCACACTTCTCAATAGAGTACTGCTCCATCAACTTATTGATTTTTTTACCTTATTTACCACAGAATAATTTATAACTTAATGTTTGAAAGCATCATTTATTTGATTTCTTGGTACAGTTTTTTCACCATTGTAAAAATTTATTATACTAGGTCTGGTCCATTCTTATACTTAGATCATGTTCTCAATTGCTTAGGAGATTTTCTGGTGAGTTCTGTGAGCTCCTTACACTCTCAATAAAATTATTTATCCCTTTTTCTGGATTGTTGCTGGGTTTAAGTTTTCCTTTATGAAAATTACCATAGAGAATATCTATGTTGCACCATCTTTATCTTGTGATTTATTTTGTGTGTGTTGTAGTGTTAATTAATTTATTTGACTGAATTTTGTTCTTCTCTAAATATGCATTGGTAAATTTTAAAATTTTGTCTCCCGTGTACATTTTATGTTATATTGTCACTTCCCAAATTTCAATTTTTTATTTTTTTATCTCCATATACATTTCCTTTATAAAAATCTATTATGAGGAGCTTATTTTTGAGTCACATCTTCTACTATGTGTATCATTGCATAGACAGACTGGTGATTTTTTGATGCAGATAAGATGTGACCATCCTTATTTTCTTATTCATTACCATGTCACAAGATCCTGTAAGTTTCAAGATGCCCTAGTGGTATTCATATGCGTAGTGTATAGCAGCTACCTGAAACTATGCCAATATGTAACCTCTTCTAAGAAACATTCTGTTCAAACTTCCTTGATTTATAGGTCATTTTGTATTGAGCCTTACTTTTTAAAATTACAGGAGCAAATATCTGGATTTTATATAAACTTTCATCATGGTTGTTCTGATGTGTGGAGTATAATTTTTATCACTTAGTCTTCTGTTATTTTCACTGTTTTATATTTGATTTTCTGTACTGTTTTTCTACTATACTCTTAAGTAGTTCCTCAATATACTCTTGCTCCATCCAAGTTATTGATTTTTATAAATATGTAAAGGAAGAGCAATCATAAGGCACAGATCCAAAAAATACCTGAAACAAAATAGAAAGTAAATGTTATAAAATTTTGTGTCACTTCAAAATGTATTAGAGACAATTTTACTGCATGGCATTTTTGTTTTACTAACTTGTTCCTTTATCCCTTTAGTGAAATAAGAATGATAGTGTTAATATATGTACTATATACCAGCATTTATTACAAACCTTTATAAAATTTACTTGGTTTGCTAATGAATATACAGGTACAGTACAGTTTAGAGTTAAGTTTAGTGTCTCCACATCTTTCTTAGCTATCTGGAATTCATGAAATGAAATGAACACTGCTCATTTTTTGTAGGTTACAAGTAGCCTGCAGCTTTATCCTTAGACAAACGAATTATAAAAAATGCAGTATGTTCAATCTATTCTAAAATATCGAGAACATGATTTATGTTTTGGTATCAACACAATAATCTTTTCCTAAAATAGATTAGATATTAACACATATCATTTAAAATTGGAAGATTAAATTTGGTATTTTAAAAATGTATGTATAACTATAAAAGTTTTAATAAAAATCATACTTGTAGAAAAAAGAAATTAACATAAAAACATAAAAGTCAGTTATATTGAAATAAAATAGTGTTTGATTCAAATTATTATTCACTTAAGAAGTACCATGATAATTTTCTAGAGCAACATAAATGTCTATGAACATAAAGTTCTAGGGCTCAAATACTTTATAAAGGAATTGACAGTAATCACACAAAAAGCTTTGCTTTGCCTATTAGCCATTATGTAGCTTAACAAGATGAATTAGAGCTATGATATTTATTTTTGTGTCACGTACAAAGTATTTCTCTTAACGTTGGTTAAATTGCACAATCATTACATCTTTGATCACATCATGATTTCTCACTTAATATCTGAAAGCATTTGTTTCTTTAACTTTTTTCAGTACATTTCTATCAGAAATGTGGTGAAAATTCAGGGTCCTGTGTTAGAACCATCCTGATTCTTTGAGCATCTCTTCAAAAACTCAGGGGATTTCCTTGAAAATTCACTGAGATCCTGTTTCCAAGGTCCCCTTCTCACCTTTACATTCACTGTCAAGACAATTGAGTTTATAACATCTTGTTAATTCACATCTCCACTCAGTTTTTGGCTTTGAAGATGCTCATAGGATTTTCTTTATGTAAATTTGAGTATATTATACTTAGGCATTGTCATTTCCTTTAATAATTGTTCAGGCATGTGGCAATGACTATTTTATTTTCACCTTCTATATTCTTCTGTCTTTTGTAGAAAGTATGGGTAATAGATTTTTTTTCTTTTTTTAATGAATAGTTGCTTTCTTTCCACTATCTTCTTCAAAAGTAGTAATTTATTAACATTTCTATACCAATATATTTCACTGTTCTAGTATCTCTTCATAATGGCTCCCTTTCCTCAGTGCTTGATGGTTATATTTTCTTCCTATAATTCATTAGTAAAATTACTTCATTTTTAACAATATCATAACAATTACTTGCTTACAAATCAAGTTGTTGATTTTATATTTATTTTTATTACCATATTATTATTGTAATGGGGGTACACTTTGACATTTAGAAAAGTTTTTTACAATATACAATACTTGAATTCACCCCTCCATCATTCTCCTTTATTTCGTCCTATCCGCATTCCTGGAACTGTTTCAATACATCTAATTTTTCTGTTTCTTATTTGAATACATACTGTTTCCCTACATTCAACCTCCTACACCCTTTTCTTAAACTGTCCTGCTTCCCACTGATACCAACCCCCAGATAAGACTTGTTTTATCTTTCTGTCCTGCTTTTAAAAAAATGCATTTATGAGTGCTTAAGATAGCTATACAGGGCATTTCATTCTGACATCTCCCTATGTATATGTATTATAACCTGAATTGGTTCACACATTCTGTTTTTCTCCTTTCTATCTTAGTCCCCTACTTATGCTCATTCCAACAGGTATAAAATTATATACTCTTTCTTCCCAACTATACATCTGACAAGGGATTAATAACCAGAATATACAGGAAGCTCATAAAACAAAATCTCCCCTCAAAATCAGTTACCAAAGAGGAAATGACCAAATGAACTGCCAAGATCTTTTTCAAAGGAGCAAGTCCAAGTGGCCAAATAGCACATGAAGAAATACTCAGCATTCTGGCCACAAAGGAAATATAAATCAAAGATTTCACCTCACTCGTGCTAAACTGGCTATCATCATGAACACAAACAACAACAAAGGTTTGCAAGGATGTGAGGAGAAAGGAACCCTCATACACTGTTGGTGGGAATGAAAGCTAGTACGATCACTATGGAAAACAATAGGGAGTTGCCTCAAGAAACGAAAAATAGGACTGCCATATGTTGCTCCAATACCATCCTAGGGATATACCCAAAGGATTGTAAGTCAGAATACAATAAAGACTTGCACACTGATCTTTATTGCAGCAATGATCACAATAGCCAAGCTATAAGAATAGTCAAGAAAGAAGGTTATATATATGAATTAAGAAAATGTGTGTGTGGGGAAGGTGTTGTAATCATTAGGAAGAATGAAACCACTTAGTTTGAACATAAATGGATGTAGTTGGAGGACATCATTTTAAGTGAAATAAGCCTTGTTCATAAATAAAAAACTGGATTATTTCTCTTATATGTGAGAGAAAGTCACAATAAAAATGCAAGAAATATTATGAAAATTGAGTTAAGTGAAGGGGAGGTAACTAATGGAAGAGGGAGACTAAATGAAAGAAGTTAAAAAGGTGAATATAGTTGATGTAATTTCTATAAAAGAATGAATATAGAACTTATATCAATGTATTTTGTAAATATATCTGAGTGACTATTTTCATTCTAATTTTTTCTTTAAATTACAATAAATGTCTTTGAACATGTTTCTTATCATTGTCTTTACACATTCTGCCACTTGTAAATGCAATGCTTCTTTTTGGCCTCTGCATTCTGAGGTCTGGATCGTCTTCTATTTTCTGTGATTTCCTGAGAGTTTTGCTACACATTGCAGAAAGCCAAAGATAAAATAGTGTGCATGTAATTTGTAGCATCTTGATTAATTAAGTGACTGGATTTTTTCCCTAGAACTGCAGTAACCAATTTTTTCATTTACACCTTACATAAAAATGTAATGTCATTTTTTCTTTACTTCAAGGTTTTTTCTATGTTCTCTGTTTAAACTCAATATAACTTTTCTAAACCATGGAATGAATTTTGTGCATACAAAAATTAAATTGTAAATTTAATTTACAATTTAAATTATGTGTTCTACTTTGTGAAGACTTACGTAGAATCTTATTCTTAAACAAGTATGCTGTAGTCATGTTGAATTTCTTTGTCAATGAGAAGTCAGAATGTTCATAGTAATTATTTATTTTTCTGGAAACCTTACTCTACACAATGTTTGGAAGCCACCTGAAACCATCCCAACGATTGACCATTGTAATGTAAAAATATTTGTATACTGTCTAGATATCTTTGGCATAGAATTCATTCTGGCTTCTTATAAATTGTAAGGCAAAATTTAAGGTTTTATATATAAACTCTTGATTTTTCTCCTAGTTGTAGGTTAATTTTTATGATACCTGTCTTCTGTTTTATTTCTGTGGTTTTGAATTTATTTTTCACATTTTATGTAAGTATTCTCATGCACAATCCTCAATAAATTTTTGCTTCATCACTGATATTTTATGTTTCAGTACATGATAATTTGTACCTGAAAAAACTATCAACTTGTGTGTTCATTTCTGTCAGCTCTTAGGGGAATGTTTAGTGTCCTAGAATATCCACCAAATCTCTTGAGATTTCTCTGTGAATTATCTCTGTTCCCACAAATCTAATACATTCTGGCCATTGGACAAAAATTTAGTTGCATGCATTAATGAATAACAAAATACATATAAAAAAGTCAGAAAACATAGATGCCATAAACAACATAGACTCTATTGTAGCTTATGTAAGACATGGATAATTTCAAAACCAGTACCAATCCAGAAAAGAAAAAAACTTTGTTTTATTAATTGAAAAGTTCTAAGAGTACCTGAAATTCTTACATTTCCTGGTCACCTTCTTAAGCACTATGAATAAGAGTAAGGATATGCCCATCTGATAATTCACATTTATTTCTGAGATAATTTTTTCCTGATTGGATTTTAAGTAGATCTTCGCCTTGTGAGTATTTGACTGGATATTTCCAGGTGTCCACAAAGCTGTGTGATAGGCATCCATTGTCAGGCAGTCCAGTATACCAACCTTAAAAACAGACAATGTCAAGGTCAAAGGTCCTGTGAAAAGTGTCAGCAATTGAATTTGAAATTAGAGAAAAGAGTCCAGAGCACTCATTGAATTCATATTTTCATATATATATAAAGTATTTTTTATTTTTTCTTTTTTTCTTCCACTTTACTGTTACCTACTTCACTCTTCCATTCTGCCCAAACACCAATTCACTTAGAATGCTATTTTCTGACTTTCTTTTTTCTCCCCAATTTCTCTTTTCTCTTTTCATACTTCCATTCTTCTCCTTACCTTCCTCTCCTCCCCCATTTCTCCTCACTATCCCATTTCTCCTCACTCTTACTACTCCTCATCACTCACCACCCTCTGAAGAGTCTATTATATCAACTTTACATGTTAACTTATCTTTTCCATCCCTCAACAATCACTGAGAATAGCACCTTCCCCCACAATGACTGAAATATATCTTAATACAAATTAGGAACTTATTATCATATTGCTCCTACATGTTGCATACCTCCCCATCATTCAATTCACTTTTTGTTACCCTTCATGTAGTGCTGCCTTTTTAATAATGTATCTATCTCTATCCAAACAATGATTATTTTCCCAATTCCCACTGCCTATAGATAATATCACCAAGTGTCTCTCTATATATTATGTAAATAACTGGTCATTCATTGAATCAGTGAATTTGTTATTTCTAAGTTATAACTCCAAGTCAGGGAACAGAAATAGCACATCAACCTAGTTAATAAATGAGCCAGTCACAGCACAGTAATTAAGTCAAGGGAAAGAAAACAAATGATTCAATCCCCCCCAACCCATGTAGCCAACCAATCATATAGGAGCATGGCACATCACAGAAAAATAGGCAGAAGAAGGAAGGGGAATTCAACCCCTCAAAAAATCTTGTACCTAACCCTCCCCCCCAAAAAAACCCATCAAAAACTCTTAGACATCATAAACAGCTTCATTAAAGTAGCAGAATACAAAATCATCTTACAAAAGTCAGGACACAGATTTCCTACATTATATAAAAGAAGACAAAAATGTAAGATGTCATAAACCAAACACCTACAGCTGCATGACTAATAATGAAACTATAATTCCTATATCTAAATAAAATATTCTAAATTTTCACCAGGAAATGATGTGATTAAAATCTAGTCAGCATCCTCATAGGCAAAAACTGAAGAAATTGACTTATTAGAGTGTTTTATGAATTATTAAATTGCACATGAAGGTGACTTGAAGACATCAGAATTTGAGAAATGATCTCACAAAGACATCTGTTAAGAAACCTTAAAAGCAAGAAGACCATAGAGTGATGTCTTTTGAGCAAGGAAGGAAAACCATTTCAGCCCTAAGATACTGTGCCCAAAAAGATGTCATTCAAAACTGAATGAGGATTAAAAATCTTCCACAATGAACAGAAGCTAAAACAATATGTGATAACTAAACCACCACTACAGAATATCCTAAAAGGAATGCTACACAGAAAAGATGAAAACAATCATAGGCATGAAAGTATTCCTTATCAATCCTCAAGAGAAGACCAGAAAGTGGTCAGAGAGTAACATAGAATTAGTTACACACAAAAAAACCTTTATACAACAAAAACAAACAAATGGCAGGAATCACCACATATCTCACAATATTAACACTGAACATTAATGGATTCAACTCTGTCATCAAAAGGGAGTGATGGGAAAACTGGACTTCAAAGGAAAACCCAATAGTGTGTTGTTTACAAGAATCCCACCTTACTGACAGAAACAGTGTCTTAGGGTGATAGCATGGAAGAAGTTTTATCAAGTTAATAATCCCTGAAAACAGACAAGAGTAGCAATATTTATATCAAATAAAATAGTCTTCAAACATAAATTCATCAGAAGAGACAAAGAATGTTACTTCATAGCAATAAAGAAGCAATACAATTAGAGAAAATAATAATTATTTATTTATATGCACTAAAAATTAGGGCAACAACTTCATTAAAAATATACTCCTCAACATAAAGACACAGATAGACCCCAATACAGTGTTTCTAGGACATTTAATACTCCTGTATCACCTATACATAGATCCTCCAGACAAAAAAAGGAATGAAAAAATTCTACAATTGAATGACAACCCAGATCTAAAGGACCTAACATATATTTACAGACTATTCCATCCTGGAACAGCATAATATACATTCTTCTCAGCAGCCCCTGGGATATTCTCCACAATAGATCATATCTTAGGTCACAAAGCAATAATTAACAAGTACTAAAAAATTAAAATAACCCTGTCCATAATGAATAACCATAATGAAATAATACTAGAATTCAACAACAAAAGAAACAGCAAAAAATACTCAAACTAGAGGCTGAACAACATATTGGTCCATGATGAGTGTGTCATTGAAAAATAAGTGAAGAAATTAAAAAGTTCCTAAAACTTAATGAGAATCAAAGAACACCCTATCAGAACCTAAAAGACACAGCAAGGTAGTCCTAAGCCCTGAGAACATATGTTAAAAACACAGAAATATCTCAAATAAATTACCTCATGCTAACATCTCAAACTTCTAGAATATCATGAACAAGTTTAACCCAAAATGAGCAGAAAGAGATAAATACTAAAAATAAGGGCCAAAGTCAAAATTGAGACAAAAAATCCAAACAATCAATGAAACAAAAATCTGGTTCTTTGAAAAGAAAAACAAGATCAAGAAGCCCCTGAAAATCTGACTAAAAAGAGGAGGGAAAAGACACAAATTTAAAAAAAATTCTTCTTTCTAAAAAAAATTAGAAATGAAAAAGCAGAGGATAAAAACTAACACCAAAGAAATCCAGGGAATTACCAGGACCTAATTTGAAAACCTGTATTCAAATAAATAGAAAAATCTAGAAGAAATGGACAAATTTCAAGATACATATAATCATACAAAACTGAACCAAGAGTATATTAATAACTTTAACAGACCTAGCAATAGCATACAATGAAATTAAAGCAGCAATATATCATTTCCCCCAAAAAAATTCACTGCTGAATTCTATCAGACTTTTAAATAAGATCTAATATCCACACTCCTCAAATTTTCCACTAAATAAAAATGGAAGGAAAGCCTTAGAGGTGGCAGGGGAAATAGTGCACAGAAGTAATTAAATGAAAATGAGAGACTGGCTTTCTCTCCGAATTTCAAAACTATCCTTTGACTCAATTTTCTAATTAGCATCATTCTTATATCCCAGGCCTCTTATTTTCATGTTGGTAAGATACCTGCTATGAATCTCCATTGTTGTGTGGGTTTAGAGGTGGGTGTCGACATATCAAAATCAATGGGTTGTTGAAATTTTCTTCTCTCTACAATAAACCTCAAATGCATAAAATCAGGTTAAAACATAATCCTTGGACCTTGAAACCAAGTCACCATTATACCATGTAGGATCCTTTTTCTTGTTTGTTTAATTTGGTTTTATTTTTAATTATAAAATCAATGCATGTAAACATACCTGCCAATTCAAAAACTACATCAACAGTTTTAAATTTTAGAATTATTCAGAATCATCTGGAAAACTTTTAAAAATCAGACTGATGGGCCTCATCTTTGACTCGATAGTGATGGGTTTGAGTTGAAGAATTTTTTTTTTCATAAGTTTCCCAATGATGCCAATTCTGCTGTTTTACAGACCACATGTTGACTACATAGAACTAGACCCTTAACATTAAGTTGCATGCTGTTAATCTCATCTGTCCTGACCCATACCTGCTTCTCAGATTTAACTAATTTCCTGAATTCAGTGTTTAGAATAACGATACAGGTATTTTTTATTGAGGCAGAATTCAATAAGTATAACTAAGCCCTAACCTTTTTTTTCAATTAGATAGCACTTATCATATTTACATTACTGTCTAATATTTCCTGTATTTAGTCCTAAAGAAATTTTAATAACCCCCAAAGAAGATATTGTATCCATGATAAAGTTTGTAAGCCCCTAATACATACCCTTTGGTCACCTATCATAGGCATAAAATCTCTTTCCTTACAGGACACTCTGAACTGCACCAATCATGCCTTTAGGAAAGTAAACCGGCATTCAAGAAGGCAAAGTCGCTCCTAAGCTGGGCAAAAGTCATCAATTAGAAACTTTTCCCCAACAAATCCTAGCTACCTCTAAAGTGAACAAGATGGCAGCACCACCAGTACTCTCATCAGAACCACAGCAATGCAGGGCTCATTATGGTTTCAGATTACCAAGGGATGAAAGAGAAAGAAGTACCCTCTTCCTAGGCTGTCTGGCCCCAGAGTTCTGAGCACTCAACACAGCTGTGTCTATTATTTCCATCCACAAACACAGACTCTCTCTTCACAAGGTCACACACAACCTGGGGGAGTTGGTGCTTGAGTAATGAATATAGAAATTAAGCTTCATATGTACCACAGGCTGGTGAAAAGGTGAAGGGGCCACATAAACAGTAGGAGCACAGTGGTTCACCAAGTACTTCTATGCAGAATCTTCCAGACATATTAAGATGGATCTTGGTACTTTTCCCTTGCCTTGACTGTAGTCTTCTCTGTAGAGAAGGTTAAAGATCTTAATGTAAAATCAGAAACAGTGAAATTAATCCAGGAAAAAGTAGGGAACACATTGAAGCATGTAGGCATGGGTAATAACTTTATGAAAAGAATTCAAATAGCTCAGCAATTAAGACAAAGTATTGATAAGTGATACTACATGAAACTGAAATTTCTGCACAGCAAAGGAAACAATCACTAAACTGAAAAAACAAGCCACATAATGGAAGAAAATCTTTGTCAGCTCTACTTCTGATAGGGGATTAATAACCAGAATATACTAGAAGTTCAAAACACAAACCTCTCAAAGAATCAACAACACACAGAATAAGTCAGTAAATGAAATGAACAGACAATTATCAAAAGAAGTACAAATGACCAATGAACATTTGAATAAATAGCCAACTTCTTTGACCACAATGGAAATACAAAGCAAAACTACATTGAGATTTTACCTCACCTCAAACAAAAATGGCTGTTGCCAATAACACAACAACAAATGACATTGAGGATGCCTGAGAAAGACAACAATTCTATTCTGTTGATGGGAATGTAAATTACTGCAACCACTGTGGAAAACAATATGTAGGTCCCTCAAAAAACTAAAAATAGAACTAACACATGATATACCAATACCACTCTTAGACATACATCTGAAAAAATGTACTCCAAAATATGATAAGTCAACTTACACACTCATGTTTATTGTTGCACTATTTATAATAGATAAATTTTAGAAGCAGCCCAGAAGCCCCAAACTGATGAATGGATTAAGAAAATGTGATATATATACAAAGTGGAGCTTTATTCAGCCATAAAAAAGAATGAAATAATATTGTTTGCAGGTAAGTGAATGGATCTGGAGAACTTCATGGGAAGCATAATAAGAGAAGTTCAAAAAATCAAAGGTCACATGTGTTCATATGTGGAAGCTATACTTATAAGCTATATACATATATATGTAACATAAGTTACATATATATGTATATACAAACATATATGGTCATATATACACATATATGGTAACAGAGAGAACAAAATTGTAGTATACAATTTTGTATACTACCTACAGGAGGTGGGAGAGAAAGTGTTAAAGAATGAAAAATATTGAAATAATCCATCTATATATGAGTATAATATAATTCACTGTATAGTAATTTGTTGAATACAATGGGAGCATGATGAAAGAGAATGAGTAATTAACAGTGGGAGGGGGTTACTTTGATAAAAGCAAGATATATACAGACCTGAAGGACAAAGTGTGAACTTCCTAGACTCTCAATATACACTTAATTTAAAACTACAAAGGCAGATCCAAGAAGCCGACAGGAACAGAGCCACAGACCTCATGAGCTCTTGAACCATGGACCCTGCTGAGATGCTGCAGACACACTTGGCTGAGGTAAAGCACTAAGGAGAGCCAAAAATACGGCACTCTAAATACTTAGGTCATGGTAGGCTTTACATGATCTTGCCAAGTACCCACCCTGTAGGCATACAGAGCTGTTGCTCTACTCCGCTGGGCTCTCCACTCCTTTGGCTGTGCCAGGCCACTGCACCAAGCCAGATCCATGCACCACTGGGCTCCCTACCTGTCAGGCCTTGCCAGGCCTCAGCCCCACACCAGATCCACACTCCACTGGGATCCATGCCCCTTGGGCTTCCTGCCCCTCATAGCCTGCCAGACTCCATCACTATGTGGAGTGATCAGAGCCATGCCCCACTAGGATCCCCACCCCTCAGGCACTGCCAGATCTCTGCCCCACCAAAATCCCTGTCCCTCAGGCAGAACCAGGCTCCAGATCTACAGGCTTTCCAGATAACTGGTCCACCAGGCTACTGCTCAGGCTGCTACTAAAGGGCTCCAAACCTGCCTAAGAGACACACACAGACATGACTGGAGGCTAAAGAAGTAACATCAGAAAAACTAAGACTGCAATTCTACTATTAAAGAACTGGTGATATCTTTTTGTTTTTTCAACCTTCTTTAAGAGTTTGGCTGCCTGGTTTGCTGTTTGATCAACCACCATCTCTCTCATTTTTTTCCTCTCTTCTCTCTTCCTTTCATCTTTCTTTCTCTTTCTCTTTTTTATCCTTCTCTCTTCATTTTGTTAGTATCAATATTGTAACCCACCAAATAGTAAATTACACACAGTCCAGGGACAGAAACAGTACCTAGTGGAAGTATGGGAAGAAGAAAAAGAGATGGAAAGCATTCTCCCCCTAAAAATAAAGTAGTACAGGATTTAGATTGAAATGTAGAAAACAGATACTCAGATCAAGACTCAAACAAACAAGATAATCTATACCAAGTAACCCAATGAAGACCACAAGAACAGTCTGAAAGAAGAAATCCTACAATAATTAATAAGAATTTCATACATAGGTTACTAGACATGGTCAACCAAAACTTACAGTAGGCACTCAAGAAATTCCAAGACTACAAAAACAACGAATATGAGAAAACACAGAAACAAATAAATGAAATCATAACAGCCCTAAATAAACAACCAACTGCAACTGAGATCACCATAAATATAGAGATAAATGAATTAAGGGCAAAATTTGACAATATTATAGAGGAAGTATCCCATGATATGGAAAACCTCAGAAAAAAGAATAAAACAGAAATACAAAACAAAATGGAAGGCCACTCCAGCAGAAGAGAACAAACAGAAGACAGAATCTCAGAACTTGAAGATGAAATGGCAATTAAAGGAGAAACTGAAGAACTATTAGTTAAACAGCTCAAGACCTGTGAAAAGAAAATGCAAGAACTCACTGACCCCATCAAAAGACCAAACCTGAGAATCATGGGCATTGAAGAAGGAGAAGAGATGCAAGCAAAAGGAATGGGTAATATATTTAACAAAATAAGAACAAAAAATTTCTGAAATCAATAGAAAACTATGTCCATTCAAGTAAAGGAAGCCTCCAGAACACCGAACAGACCTGACTAAAATAGAACCACCCCCTTACATATTATCATTAAAGCAACAAGTAAAGAGACTAGAGAAAGTGTATTGAAGGTTTTAAGAGTGAAATAACAAATAACATACAAAGGTAAACACATCAAAATCGCAGCAGACTTCTCAACAGAAACATTAAAAGCAAGAAGAGCATGAAGTGAGGTCTTCCAAGCACTGAATGAAAATAACTTCAACCCTAGGATACTCTACACAGCTAAAACTATCATTCAAAACAGATGTAACAATAAAAGTCTTCCATGATAAGCAGACACTCAAACAATATATGACCACCAAGCCACCATTACAAAAGATTCTCCAAGGATTTCTGCACACAGAAAATGAAAGCAAATAAAACCATGAAAGGGCAGGCAATACCAGACCACAGGAGAAGAAAAGGCAAGAATGTTAAAAGTTAAAAGTAACATTGATTCAACAATACATAGTCATACCCTTAATCATCAAAGATAACTACATGACAGTGATCACCACATAACTATCAATGCTAACCCTGAATGTTAATGGACTAAATTCCCCCATCAAAAGACATTATTTGGAAAACTGGATTAAAAATGAAGATCCAACAATCTGCTGCCTACTGGTGACCAACTTTACTGAGAGAAATAAGCAGTGGCTGAGAGTAAAAAGGTGGAAGAAGATTTACAAAACCAGTGGTCCCTGAAAACAGACAAGAATAGCAAAACTTATCTTGAACAAAATAGACTTTAAACCTATACTGATCAAATGTGATAAAGAAGGACACTCCATACTAATAAAAATGGAAATACATCAAAAAGAAATAATAATTATCAACCTATATGCACCCAACATCAATGCACCCAATTTTATCAAACATACTCTGAAGTGCCTAAAACATATGTACAGTCCAACACATTGGTAGTGGAACACCTTAAAACTCCCTTATCACCAATAGATAAGTTAGCCAAACAAAAATTAATGAAGAAATCCTAGAACTAAATCATACCATAGATTAAATGGTTCTAGTTGATGTCTACAGATTATTTCATCCAACTTCTGCCCAATACACATTCTTCTCAGCAGCCCATGGAACCTTTTCCAAAATTGATCATATCTAAGTGCACAAAACAAGTCTCAGCAAATATAAGGAAATAAAATTATCCCATGCATTCTATGTGACCATAATGCATTAAAACTAGAAATCACAACAAAAACAGCAGTAAAAAACATGCAAACAATTGTAAGAAAAAAACACATTGCTCAATGACCAATGGGTCATTGATGAAATAAAACAGGAAATTAAAAGCTTCCTGGAAGCTAATGAAAATGAAAACAAGACCTACCACAACCTATGGGACACAGAAAAGGCAGTCCTGAAAGGAAAGTGTATAGCCATAAATGCATATATTAAAAGGACAGAAAGATGTCAAATCAATGACTTAATACTATAGTTTCAACTCCTAGTAAAACAAGAAAAAGCAAATCCCACAAAAAGCAGAAGGAAAGAAATAATTAAAATAAGGGCTGAAATCAATGAAATAGAAACAAACAAACAAAACAAGCATACAAAGAATCAGTGAAACAAAAAGCTGGTTCTTTGAAATAATAAATAAGATTTACAGACCCCTGGCAAACCTGACTAAAATGAGGAGAGGAAAAACCCAAATCAGTAAATTCAGAATTGCAAAAGTGGGGATAACAACAAACACCATGGAAATCTAGGAAATCATCAGAGACTATTTTGAGAGCATATACACTAATAAATTTGAAAATCTTGAAGAAATGGACAGATTTCTAGAAACTTACAAGCACCAAAAACTGAACCAAGAAGATATCAATCATCTGAATTGGTCTTCAACACAAAAAGAAATTGAAGCAGCAGTGAAGAGCATCCCAAAAATGAAAGTCCAGGACTGAATGGATTCACTGCTGAATTCTATCAGACATTTAAAGAATTGATACTAACCCTCCTTACACTGTTCCACGAAATAGAAAGGGAAGTAACACTGCATAACTCATTTGAAGAAGCAAATATTACTCTCATTCCAAAACTAGACAAAGACACCTCCAAAAAGGAGAACAGGCCAATTTCCTTAAAATATATCGATGCAAATATCCTTAATAAAATAATAACATACTGCATCCAACAACCCATCAGAAAGATCATTCTGCATGACCAAGTCAGCTTCATCCCAGGGATTCAGGGGTGATTCAACATATGTGAATCTATAAATGTAATACAGCACATCTGTATGCCATTTGTTGACCTGGACCTTGGTGACCAGAGCCAGAAAATGATGGAGGGGACTACCAAGTCTGTGCTCAATAGCCACCTTAATGAAGATTACTTCTGATTTTTATAAACTCCTTTTTCACAGTGAGCATTTGGTCAGAAAAAGCATGCCAAGTATTACATGTTAAGGTTACATTAGTACAGGGAACCACAGTTAAAATTAACTCTTTATTATGTCTCCTTTAAAATGGGAACAGAGAAGCAGGAAAAGCACAAGGTCAGCATAACCTTTCTTATTTACATATGAAGGACACGAAGCCATCTGGGGAACCTTGGGCACTGGTGTTTTACTGGATGTCTGGTTCTGAGACCTCTGCCTCAGTTCCTTAGAGCATTCTCACAAGGCCAGATACCAACACACACAGGCACATTACTGCTGCTGGCTCCAACACACGTTAATAGAAACAAAGACAAAAAACACTCAATCATCTCAATAGATGAAGAAAAGGCCTTTGACAAGATCCAGCACCACTACATGATAAAAGTTCTAAGAAAACTAAGAATAGAAGGAATGTACTGCAACATTTTAAAGGCTATATATGACAAACCGGTTGCCAACATCATACTTAATGGTGAAAAACTGAAACCATTCCCCCTAAAAGTCAGGAACGAGACAGGGTGCCCACTATCCCCATTCCTATTCAACATAGAACTGGAATTTCTATCCAGAGCAATTAGGCAAGAAGAAGAAATAAAAGAAATACAAATAGGTAAAAAAACTGTCAAAATATCCTTATTGGAGAATATATGATCCTATACGTTAAAGACCTAGGAAACTCTACCCAAAGACTCTTAGACACCATAACCAGCTACAGAAAGATGGCAGGATACAAAATCAACTTACAAAAATCATTAGCTTTTCTATACACCAACAATGAACAAACTGAGAATGAATACATGGAAACAATTCCATTCACAATAGCCTCAAAATAAAATCATATACCTAGGAGTAAATTTAACGAAAGATTTGAATGACCTCTACAAGGAGAATTACAAACTTCTGAAGAAAGAGATCGAGGAAGACTACAGAAGATGGCAAGATCTCCCATGCTCATGTGTTGGTAGAATCAACATAGTAAAAATGTCTATACTACCAAAAGCAATCTACATGTTTAATGCAATTCCCATTAAAATCCTAATGACATTCATCACACAGATTGAAAAATCTACCCTAAAGTTCATTTGGAAACACAAGAGACTGCAAATAGCCAAGGCAATACTCAGCAAAAAGAGCAATGCTGGAGGTATCACAATACCCAACTTCAAACCATATTACAAATCAATAGCAATAAAAACGGCATGGTACTGGGAAGATAACAGACATGAAGACCAGTGGAACAGAATATAGGACCTGGATATGAACTCAAACAACTGTATCCACCCTATTTTTTCACAAATGTGCCAATAATATACGATGGAGAAAAGAAAGCCTCATCAACAAATGTTGCTGGGATAAGTGGTTACCCATCTGCAAGAAACTGAAACTGGATAATTGTCAATCACCCTGTTATTGTAGCAACTCAAATTGGATCAAGGACCTAAATATCAGACCCAAAACTCTGAAGTTAGTATAGGAAGGAGCAGGAAACTCTCTGGAACTAAAAGGTATAGGCAAGGACTTCCTCAATAGAACCTCAGCATCCCAGGAACTAAGAGAAAGGATGCCCAAATGGACGTCATAAAATTAAAAAGCTTCTGCAAAACAAAAGAAAAGGTCTCTAAACTGAAGAGACTACCCACAAAGTGGCAGAAAATATTTGTCAACTATACATCAGACAAGGGACTGACAACCAGAATATACATGGGAGTTAAGAAACTAAGCTGTCTTAAAAATCAATGAACCAATTAAGAAATGGGCCACTGAACTAAACAGAACTTTCTCAAAAGAAGAAATTCAAATGTCTAAAAAGCACGTGAAAAAATGCTCACCATCTCTAGACATGAAGGAAATGCAAATCAATAACCCACTAAGATTCCACCTTATCCCTGCTAGAATAGCCATCATCAAAAACACCACCAATAACATGTGTTGGTGAGGATGTGGGAAAAAAGGAACCTTGGTACACTGCTGGTGGGAATGCAAGCTGGTGCAAGCACTCTGGAAAAAAATTTGGAGGCTTCTTTAAAATCTAAATATAGATCTGCTGTAGGAGCCAGCAATCCCACTCCTGGTGATATACTCAAAGGTAGTCCAGAGGCACCTCCACACCCATGTTTGTTGCAGCCCTATTCACAATAGCCAAATTATGGAAATAGCCAAGATGCCCCACTAATGATGAATGGATTAAGAAAATATGATTTTTATACACAATGGCATTTTACTCAGCCATGAAGAAGAATGATATCATTTGCAGGTAAATGGGTGGAACTGGATTACATCATTCTGAGCATCTTCTGGGCTCAGAAGACCAAAAATCATACGTTCTCCCTCATATGCGGACTTTAGATCTAGGGCAAATGCAGCAATGTAGCTACACTGGTCAAATGACAAGGGAAGACACATAGGAGAGATATAGGAATAAGTAGAAAACCCAAAACATGAAAGCGTTTGGTGTCCCCACTCCGGAGATGATAATACAGAAACCATGAAGTGAAAGGGATTCTTATGAGAAGGGGATCAGTAACCAATGTAAAGATCACTTAGAGATGAATTAACATGGGTCATAACACCTGTGCACGCAAGCAATGCTAGGGATATTTCTGTATAGCTATCCTTAACTAGCAAAAATGCTTTTTCCTTATTAGGCTTGTGTCTTTTCTTCAACAAAATTAGTGATAAAGGCAAAACAGGACCTGCCTGGAGCTGAGGACAGGAGGGGAGAAAAGGGGGGGGGGAGGGAGCGGGGGGAGAAATGACCCAAAAACTGTATGCACATGTGAATAAATTAATAATTTTTTTAAAACTACAAAAGGCAGGAGAGAAAAATAAATCTTTTCCGGGTTTGGGTACCAGTGAGAGGGGTTGGCACAAGAAAAAGATATTTACCATGTACATGTTAGATGTATTTTATATCCATATATGAAAATAGAAAAATGAACCTTGTTGAAGTTGTCCTGAAAATGGAGGGAGGGCTTAACAATATGCACAACAATAGGTAAATGGATGATGAAATTATGGTGCACTTACACAATGAAATGTTATTCATCTATAGGATGGCTGAAATTATGTCATTTGCAGAAAAATGAAAGGAACTGCAATCATTACATTAAGTAAAATAAGCTAGACTTAGAAAGACAAATATATGTTTTCTCTCATATGCCCAAAACATATCAGAGTGTAAAAAGTGTACTATTTGCTATTTCTAGAGTAAGGAACAAGGGAGAGGGGAACATCGACCTTATGTATTCTAAGTTTGATTGAAGTGCATTGTATGTAATCATGAAAATACTGTAGTGAAATTCATTATTTTAGAAAGTAAGTGAATCCGGTTAATATGAAAATGAAAAGCTGAAGTTTCACATGCTGAATAAATCAAAATTATTTATTGATCTTTTTATGAATCAAAATTATTGTACTAAACTTGGAAATCTTCACCTAATATATGATCACCAAAATATTTTCCCTTGTTTTCTATAATATTTTTACTTTTTTGGTTTGTCTATTTAATAATTACACTTAAATGCATTTGAGTTTACTTTTGTTTTTAGGTTATTTTATGGAGGGGAAATAAATTGGAAAAAGAGGGTAACAGCTATACTTTTCCAAGCCCATTCTTTCCACACCCAAGGGGCATCCCTTGTACCATGGGGGATGACTTAATTTTTGTTTAGGGCAAGAAGTATAGAAAAAAATTTTTGCCTGTGGATATTCAGTGTTTCTAATATAATTTGCTGAATAAACCTACCCTTTTTACCCTCAAGTATGATTGAACCTCTTCTAAAAATCAATAATGTGTGATATCATTGGTTTATTTAGGTGTATTGGCATCAATACCACACTTCATTGGTTATTGTAGCTTTGTCATAATTGTTGAAGTTAGGTATCAAACAGTCTCTCTCACATTGCTTTTCCTTTTAAAAATCATTTTGCCTCTTCTTTATCCATTGAATTTCCTTTTATATTGTACCTTCTTATGATACCTTTTGGAATTTCTTGTGATTCCATTGAACCTATTTATCAATTTTGAGATGGTTGATATTTTTGACCATTCAAACTGTTGAAATAATGCCCATTTATATATGTGCAAATTTTCTGACCTTTTGAAAATTTCCCCAACACTGTTTTTAGCTGCTAGTGCCTAATCTTCAGGTCTTTTTTTCAAATCTATCATTTCATTTTTGCAATGATTGAAAAATTTTAATCCTACATCCACTCCTGGGCTAAAATAAAGAAAAAAATCACAACAAAAGAAACTCATCAGTAAAATAAAGAAGTTTAAAAACCATATATGAAAATCTTTCAACTACAGGGAAGAAATGGTGAAGCTCCAGTCTAAGGCTCAAGGCTTGGGAAGTCCCTAAACAGTTACTGGTGTTCATCCACAATGGAAAGCCGAAGAATGTGTAGTCTGATCTTTATGAGTTATGAGAGCCTTAATAGACACTTTTTTCATGAAGAATAGAGCTTAAACTTACAGACTGGCTTCATTCTACCTGTTCAAACTAAACAGAAGCATCTTTACTATTCTTGCATTTTCATATTTCAGGCCATAAGATTAAAGATTAAAATGATTATACTTAATTATAAATATTTTTTGAGATATAACAGAATCAGATACACACACACACACACAATCCTCTGAACAGATTATAATTTATTAATTCATTGTACCCTGACTCGTCGGAATCATCCCACATGTACCCATACCAATTTATAGGACTTCATTCTCTTCAAAAGAATGACCTCACCTTAATTTCAGACACCATCTGAGGCAAAGAGCTAATCTGCATAATTATTCACTCGATAACTATATTTGGTTTTAGGAGCTTCAGTCCTATTGCCAAAGGAGATTCTTTTTCAGGGCCCACTTTCAAGACTTTAGGTTATTTATACACCCCTGACACTGGGTAATTGAATTTATTAGTTCATTCATATATGTAATTACTTTTTCCAGAGATGTAAGAAGCAATCATCCGATATTGCTTATGTTCATTATATTCCTTGGCTTTCCAGAAATGTTCAAAGGGTCTATGTAGACTCTATACATCCCTTCTCTCTCACATGTGGTGAACTAGGATCTTCAAAGGCATTCATTTTGTTCATATCACAGATTATCAGTGTTCAGTATACCATAATAAGGATATTTTTTAGGAAAGATAATGCTAATCAAATTGGACAGCCAACTCCAGAAACCCCTAAAGGCAATTGAGTTAATTTATCCTTATAATTATATTTCACTAGAATTAATTTCAGTCCCTAAATGTGTCTTAGCTACAGGTTCTATAGAGGAACAGAAAAATTAGGATTTATTAGATTCCCTTACAGGAATTGAAGCCACATATCCAAAGGACTGCTTTATGTATCCTAAAGAGGCAGAAAACCCAATAAGGCTGAATAGCTGGGGATCGATCCCAGGGCCTTATATATGTTAGGCAAATGATCTGCTGCTGAGCCATCCCCCATCCCCATTCGGTAAGTATTTCTTGAATGAAGGAATGAGTTTCCAGATAGTTCTCCATAGGCTGTGCTGGTTTCCTCTCCTATTAGAAGAGTAGGGTTAGGTATTTTGGGATGCGGCGGTGGAATGGCGCTGGGCGCGTGATTTTGAACAAACCCGGGTTTGTGTCTCTTCTGAGGCTGCTGGGAGCCCTGGGGGCGTGGCGCGAGAAGGAGGCGGAGGAGCCGCTGGCTTTGCACCTGATCACCTTTCTAGCAGGAGAAGATCATGGAGGTGGTGCCAGATGCGATTGCTAAGAAGCCTCGAACACCAACTTCTGGTCCAATAATCACGAAGGTGATCTTTGCAAAACCAATTAATAGTAAAGCAGTTACAGGACAGACAACTCAAGTATCACCACCAGTCATTGAGGGTAGGGTTCTTTCACAATCTACTCCTGGAACTCCATCAAAGACCATAACAATATCCGAAAGTGGTGTTGTTGGATCAACTTTAAATTCTACAACACAGACACCAAATAAAATAGCCATCTCACCTTTGAAATCGCCAAATAAGGCAGTAAAATCAGCTGTGCAGACCATCACTGTTGGAGGAGTGAGCACATCACAGTTTAAGACAATTATTCCTCTGGCAACTGCTCCAAATGTCCAGCAGATTCAAGTGTCTGGAAGCAAGTTTCATTATGTCCAACTGGTTACTGCCATGACAGCCAGCAGCGCAACCCAGCCACTTAGTCAGAATCCCAGTACAAACACTCAGCCTCTTCAACAAGCAAAGCCAGTAGTTGTTAATACAACCCCAGTAGGTATATCAGTTCCATTTGTCCCAGCTCAGACTGTCAAACAAGTTGTTCCAAATCCAATCAATACAGCTTCCCAAATAGTAACTACTAGCCAGCCACAGCAACGGCTTATCATGCCTGCCACACCACTGCCACAGATCCAGCCCAACCTTACTAACCTCCCACCAGGTACTGTCCTGGCACCGGCTCCAGGAACATGGAATGTGGGTTATGCAATGCTTCCAGCTCAGTAAGTTACTCAGCTACAGCAGTGTCTATAGCAAGCAACTCTAACTTTACTGGAACAACTGGTATCCAGACCCCGGCAAGGCTTCCATTCAATGGCATAATCCCCTCAGAATCTGCCAGTCGACCCCAAAAGCTCTGTAATTGTACAAAATCACTGTGTTTAAAATTATATTGTGATTGCTTTGCAAATGGTGAATTCTGCAACAACTGCAATTGTACCAATTGTTATAACAATTTAGAACATGAAAATGAAAGGCAAAAAGCAATAAAGGCATGCCTTGACAGAAATCCAGAAGCCTTGAAGCCGAAGATAGGGAAAGGAAAAAAGGGAGAATCCGATTGACGTCATAGCAAAGGTTGCAATTGCAAACGATCAGGATGTCTTCAAAACTACTGTGAATGCTATGAGGCAAAAATAATGTGTTCTTCAATATGCAAATGCATTGGCTGTAAGAATTTTGAAGAAAGTCTAGAAAGAAAGACATTGATGCACTTAACAGATGCAGCCAAAGTCAGGGTATAGCAACAAACAGCAGCAAAGACTAAATTATCTTCTCAAATTTTGGACTTGCTCACTAGGCCAACACCGGCTTTGAACAGTGGAGGAGGAAAGTTGCGATTTACATTTGTAACTAAAGAAGTAGCTGAAGCCACGTGTAATTGCCTTCTCGCCCAGGCAGAGCAGGCAGACAAGAAAGGAAAATCAAAGGCAGCAGCAGAATGGATGATACTTGAGGAATTTGGAGATGTTTGATGAGTGTCATCAACTCTGCAGGAAAAGCAAAACATGACCCTTGTGTCATGAATTGCTAACTCTTGCACAAAGACTGATAAATGGAACTGTACAGAAACTTAAGGTGCAATGAAACTTGATTTTCCTGGAAGATAGTTTAATAATTACTGTATTTTAATTCAGTCCTTGTTTTAAATTATATTGAAAGAGAAGAAATTTTAAATGAGAAAATGAGTACATTTTAAATCTTAGTTAATTGTTTATGCCCCTTCTAAATTGAATTTTTTTTTAAAAATTTCTTTATTTTATTATGTAGATGTTTAATTTGCTTGGGTTTCTTAAGAATTAGATGTTCTATCCTTCTGATTCTATTGACAAAGAACATTTATAAATTACTGTAATGTAGTTTGTAATGTATGGCATTGTATGACTCTGTTCAGTAGAAAAAGTCAAAGCAACATGGGTATTACCCGTTCTTTGGTTCTAGATCTAGAATACACACAGATAGAATGTCTACATAAATTCTCATGAAACATATTCAAGTGACATTTTGTATTTAGAAAAGCACTATCTTTTTTAAGAAGAAAAATCGCCTTTTTAGGGTCAACTCTGGAATAAATGTCTATTGTCTCTTTGAGAAATATCAAAGGCAGAAGTAATCCTCATGCACTCTTTTAAAATAAAAAAAGTTGTTATTTTTGTTTTTCAAAAAAAAAAAACATGAAATACCAAGGGGCAGTGTAATAGGAATTTTCAAATGATTGAAAGTGTGTGTTTATAATGAGGAGTGGCCAAGAAATGCTCTGGGATGTCTCCATTTTCTTTCAAAGGAGTGGCATGTGTTTGAAGTAATTATGAACGTGATTACTGGATACTGTGAAAGTGAGATGTGTGAATAGAAGTAAATGTTGTTATGGAGGGAGAATACAGAACTTCACATAAGTATCAAGTACAAAATTTGGATTAGAAGGAGAAATAGGAAAGCTGAAGCTGTAAGAGATGAATTTAGGGAAAGATTTTTCATGTACACAGTCCTTTTTGTAGTCTTTTGAACTGAGAAGTTTCAAACTGATACATGACTTTTAATCTGGTTTACCCAATGGGCCTTTTAGCAAAGCTTTCAGAATTGTAGGGTTTCTTTTTATAAGGGACATTTAATATGTTATCATTTTTATTCAGCAATTTGGCAAGCTGAAGATATGTGTGTTTTCATATAATTGCTAAAATAACCTAAATCATTTTCAGTAATTAAAAAGCCCTATGAATTTAGGAGCCTATTGTAATAGGACTCTTGATTTTATGATAAGAGAAAACCATGCTGGAATTCAGGCATTTTGCAAGATCCCCGAATCCTCAGTGATTATATAACTCTTATATTTCCCCCAAGGAGTCTGTAGTTGTATGTAGTAAGTGTGTATATATGTTCATATGAACATGCAAGATACAGGCAATAGAAATTAAGTAATCCAGAAGAGGATTCTGTTATTCATTAAAGTATCCTCCTTTTGAAATTTGGATTTATAAAATTATAGGGCAGTAACTTTAAATGTAGATAGTGCAAACATTCTTACCACCTCAATCTAGTATGCCTAAAGATTGCAATAAATTTTTGGTCTAAACTTAAACTTTGTTCACTTTGTATATATTTTGTGTTAATTCTAATTGCACCATTGTGATGTGTATTTATATACAGTGTGCAGAAAATGTTTGTGAAATTTGGGTTATAATTGTAGATGATGTATGATGGCATTGCTTAAGAATGTTTTGCTTGTAAAAAACTTGAAGATGCAATCAAATGCAACTAGTTTTTGATTTTCAAGAAACTAAAGTATTAAGCCTTTTTTTAAAAAAAAGAAGAATAGGGTTAAGATATACTCCTACATTCTTGTCAACTCAGTTTTTACTCACAAAACTCTGATTATACTACAAATTATTTAATTTACTCTGATTATACTACAAATTATTTAATTAGTCTCCCATTTTTTGATATTTAAATTTTTTCTAGATTTTTTAGTAATATATAATACTGTCATAATCAATTCTATGTATATATGTTTGTCACCAGTTTCAAATCCTTAGGAAAAATGCCAGGACAAAATTTTGATGTCCAAGATTGTGATTAGGTTTTAGTTCTTGGTGCAGATTTTCAAATTACTTTTGCAAAAATTATGCCGTTTGTTATTCCTACCTGAAGTGTTTGCAAATGCCTTAACAGGTCCTTTTCCTACTACTTTCTAAATTTCTTTTATTTCAACTGAACAACTATATAACTCAAACTCAAATTCAAATGTTTTTAAGTTAATATGTATTTGAACCTGGGAGGTTAAATAATTATTGTTTTTTACCTATGGGACTCATATCATGTACCTGGTTCTCTTTAATGTTCATTTCTTTCACTCTTCAGGAAGCCATGTAATATATTGGAAGAAGCAGGTAGGAGCCTGATTACTTGCCAGAAACAGACTTGATGATGATCTCTACTGCATGGTAGCTCTCATCCTTAATTTCCTCATCAGTAAAATAGGGTAATACTGTATACCTAAGAGTTGTTGTGATGGCAAAAATAAATAATCTATGTAAAGTGACAGGTCAGACAATGGCATGTGACTATTCAATAAATGTTACCAAAGGAATGCAGTGAGTAGAGAGTGGAAAGCCATTCTGAATTGTAGACTATCATTAAGGAAAACCTTTTTAAACATTATTTTCTATAGATTCAGTAACATCTTGCCAAACTGAGGCCTTATAAATTTAGTATAGTGAATAGATTATTATATTAAATTAAAATGTGATAAATACTGTTAAATATTCTTAAAAGATTCACTTTTTAAGAAGATAAACATACATGTTTTTTATAGTGCAATAATCTTCAATTATACTACTCTAAAGTAGTTAGTTTATCTACCTGCTCCAGAATTATACAATTGTGAATTATTAGGGCATATTGTTTATTTAAAAGAAATTAGAGCATTTCAGAAAATTTATGCAAGATACTTTGTAATCATTGTAGTACCATTTCCTCCTAAAGTCTATCTTTTATGCATAAGCTTTTTAGTCAAGGATTTTACCTATGAAATAACTCAAAAGTAAAAGTGAACTCATATTATGTTTTTTGTTATGTCAGTACAAGTCTCTTGTCAGAAATAGTTTTCTCACCTTTTTATTTTGTGTCCTCCATTTTCCCAGGAGCTGACCAGTGCTTTGGTGCATCTAAAATCTTACCTTTTTATTCAGATCTTTACACTTGCATTCTTCCCAAAAATGATACGGCTCTTTCTTAAGCTCTTATCAATCACATCCATCAATGAGTGGATTTTAAAAGGGTATGTTTAAACCTTTTTTAAAAACCATTTTAATTAGCATTTAATAATAGTTCAAGAGGAATTTCATAGTAACAATACCATAGATACATACAGTGTACTTTTAACAAGCTCATCCCCTCTGTTATGCTTAAGTCTTTTGAAGGATGTATTTTAATGGGACATACCTAGTAATGTTATTGTTTCTACAGCAACTATACACAGGCTTATGTAAACTATCTTATAAGGACATAAAACATTTAACTTCATTCTTTAAAACAACAGAGTTTCATCTGAAAGGTTCATCATTGAATTGTTTAATAGAATTTAAAAATACACACCCATGATTAATCTTACAGTTCTAAGATGGATACTTTAATGGGAATTTTAAAGAGTAGTCTTGAGGGAAAATTAGAAGGGACTGGAGGATATAAGATCTGTATGCATGTGAATGTAGGTTGTCAATTGTTTGCTTTAACTTTGCCAAATGTATCTTACCAAATGTATATAGCAAATGCCTGAGCACAATACATATTTTAATAATATATATATATATATGTGACCAATATTGGCTTTTTCTCTTGTTTGTCTTATGTTTGATATAACAGTTTAATTAACAGTAGATTTTATTAAAATCTTTTCCTTTATTAAAAATGTTACCATGGGCAAGGCATGGTGGTACATGTCTATCATCCAAGCTACTCTACAAACCGAGGCAGGAAGATGAAGAGTTCAAGGCCAACCCTGGCATTGTTAGTGGCATGCCACCTTGAAACTTGAATAAAATTTGAGGAGAAGGCTGGGGTATTGCTCAAGTGGTAGAATTTGCTTAGCCAGCCTGTGATCCTGGGTTCATTCCCTAGTAACACACACACATGCACACACATACACACACACACACACACACACACACACTACCATATTTAATGAAAATAATTTTGATTTGCATTGGCTTAAAACTAACCACAATCACCGTGATGGCATAACAGGTAAAGCACTGAAGTTAGCGACCAAAGACTGAGTGCTGACCCTATCCTGTACATGCTAGATGACTTTCAGCCAAGTTAGTTAATAGTTTTGAACCTTCTGTCTCTGTAGAATAAGAAAAATTATACTTTGACTACATACTTAATGATATCTGAGACATCAATTTATTCCACCTACAGCATCATTTATTCAAATCACCTATTAAGGTATACAGTGGGCCACAAATAATTGGTGTTGGAGAAACAACAGCAAGGGAATGGAATGTGCCAGTTCACTTTGGAGATTGGGGTGACTCAGGGTATGATTATCAAGAAACAATTAAATAGGTGAGCAAGATCAGGATAAATGATGTATAAAAAATAATCACAAAAGTGGTTGAGTGGGCAGGCTGGTGATTAAACTGAAGAGCTCTGGGGAAGAATGTTCTTGGCACAGGAAACAATGTCTAAAGGTTCTAAGGACAAAACAAGCCCAGCATGTTACAAGGTCAATAAAGCAACCATTCTGGTGGTGTGGAGGAAATATTTTTTGGAGGTGAACTGGTGCTCAGGAGCCAGGTACACAGAGCCTTGTCAGCCAGGGTAAGGCATTCAGATTTTATTCTGAGTGCCACAGGAACTTCTAGAATGACTGGAACAAAATCTGGCAGCAGTGTGGAGAGTAGATAGTAGATTGAGTGAAATGAATAAATAGGGAGAAATGAGTGTGTGCAAGAATTATTTTCTTTTTAAAAATCTTTTATTCACTTATTCACATGTGCATACATTGCTTGGGCCATTTTTCACCCCTACTCCCTTGTGCCCTTCCTCTCCCCTCCCCCCCAGCTTACAGGCAGAACGTGTTCTGCTCTTTTCTCCAATTTTGTTGAAGAGGCAACATAAGCAATAATAAGAGAGACAATGTGATTTTGCTAGTTAAGATGAAGATAGCTATACAAAGAGATTCCTAGAATTGCTTCCATGCACAAGTGTGTTACAACCCAAGTTGATTCACTTGTAACTTATCTTTACACTGGTTCCTGATTCCCTTCCCATATTGACCTCTGTCACTTTAAGGTTTCTGTGTTAGTTCCTCTGCAGTGGGGACATCAGAAACTGTCATGTTTTGGGTTTTCTACTTATCCACATACCTCAAGTATGTGTTCTCCCTTTGTCTTGTGACCCAAGGCAAAAAACATTGCTGTATTTGCCCTAGGTCTAAAATCCGTGTATGAGAGAGAACATATGATTCTTTGTCTTCTGAGCCTGGCTATCCTTGCTCAGATTGATGTTCTCCAGTTCCATTCATTTACTTGAGAATAATAAGATTTCATTCTTCTTCATGGTTGAGTAAAACTCCATTGTGTACAAGTACCACATTTTCTTAAACCATTCTTCTGCAGTGGGGCATCTTTGCCTGTTTCCGTAACTTGGTGATTGTGAATAGTGCTGCAATAAACATGAGTGTGCAGGTACCTCTGGAGTAACCTTAACCTGTGTCGCATTCCTTTGGGTATATCCCCAGGAATGGGATTGCTGGATCATATGGCAGATATATGTTTAGATTTTTAATAGGCCTCTGTATGTTTTTCCAGAGTGGTTGCACTAGCTTGCCTTCCCACCAGCAGTCTACAAGGGTTCTTTTTCCCCACATCCTCACCAACCCCTGTTTTTGATGATAGATATTCTAACAGGGATGAGGTGGAATCTTAGTGTGGTTTTGATTTGCATTTCCATTATGGCTAGAGATGGTGATCATTATTTCATGTATTTTTTGGCCATTTGAATTTCTTCTTTTGAGAAAGTTCTGTTTAGTTCAGTTGCCCGTTTCTTTATTGGTTCATTGATTTTGGGATAGTTTAGTTTCTTAAGTTCCCTGCATATTCTGATTATCAGTCCTCTTTCTGATGTATAGCTGGCAAATATTTTCTCCCACTCTGTGGGTGGTGTCTTCAGTTTAGAGACCATGTATTTTGTGTGCAGAAGCTTATGAAGTCCCATTTGTCCATACTTTCTCTTTGTTGCTGAGCTGTGGGGTTCTACTGAGGAAGTCCTTGCCCATACCTATTACTTCCAGAGTGTTCCCTGCTCTTTCCTGTACTAATTTCTGAAATTTGGGTTGGATATTAGGGTCCTTGATCCATTTTGAGTTGATCCAAGTACAGCATAATAAACATGGATCTAGTTTCAATTTTTTTCAGATCGATAATCATTTTTCCCAGCAACATTTGTTAAAGAGGCTGTCTTTTCTCCATTGTATATCTTTGGCACCTTTGTCAAAAATAAGGTGGGAATAGCTGTGTGGATTCATATCTAGGTTCTCTGTTCTGTTCCACTGTTCTTCATGTCTGTTTTTGTGCCAGTACCATGCTCTTTTTATTGCTATTGCTTTATAATATAGTTTGAAGTCTAGTATTGTGATATCTACAGCATTGCTCTTTTTGCTGAGTACTGCCTTGGCTATTCACGGTCTCTTGTGTTTCCAAGTGGACTTCAGAGTAGATTTTTCAATCTCTGTGATGAATGTTATTGGGATTTTGATGGGAATTTTATTTTGATGGGATTGCTTTTGGAAGTATAGCCACTTTTACTATCATTATTCTACCTATCCTTGAGCATGGGAGGTCTCTCCATCTTCTGAAGTATTAGTCCTCCATGATCTCTTTCTTCAGGTGTTTGTAGTTCTCCTTGTAGAGGTCATTCACATCCCTTGTTATGTTTACTCTTAGGTGTTTTTTTTTTTGAGGCTAATGTGAATGAAATTGTTTCCCTATATTCTTTCTCCATTTGTTAGTTGTTGGTGTATAGAAAAGCTAATGAATTTTGTAAGTTGATTTTGTATCCTGCTACCTTCTTGTAGCTGTTTATGGTGTCTAGGAGATTTTGGGTAATTTTTTGGCTCTTTTAGGTATAGGATCATATCATCTACAAATAGGGATGTTTAGACAGTTTCTTTACCTATTTGTATTCCTTTTATTTCTTCTTCTTGCCTAATTGCTCTGCTAGGAATTCCAGGAGTATGTTGAACAGGAGTGGGGATAGTGGGCACACTTGTCTCATTCCTGATTTAAGGGGAATGGTTTCAGTTTTTCACAAGTAAGTGTGATGTTTTCTGTAGGTTTGTGAAGTATAGCCTTGACAATGTTGAGGTACTTTCCTTCTATTTTTAGTTTTCCTAGAGCTTTTATCATGAAGTGCTGTTGAATCTTGTTGAAGGATTTTTCTGCATCTATTGAGATGATCAAGTGGTTTTTGTCTTTGCTTCCATTAATGTTTTGTATAACATTTATAGATTTGTGTATATTCAACCAATCCTCCATACCTGGGATGAAGCCAACCTGGTCATGGTGAATAGTCTTTCTGATGTGTTCTTGGATTCGATTTGCAATTAGTTTATTGAGGATTTTTAAATCAATATTCATTATTGAAATTGGTCTATAGCTCTCCTTTTTGGGGGGTGTCTTTGTCAAGTTTAAGGATGAGTGTAATACTGGCTTCATTAAATGAGTTAGGCAGTTTTCCTTCCTTTTTTATTTTGTGGAACAGTTTAAGGAGAGTTGGTTTTAGTTCTTCTTTAAAGGTCTGATAGAATTCAGCTGAGAATCCATTAGGTCCTGGTCTATTCTTTTTTAGAGACTCTTTATTGCTGCTTCATTTTCATTTTATGTTATAGATCTATTCAGGTGATTAATATCCCCTTGGTTCAAATTTGGATGGTCATATACATTTAGAAATCTGTCCATTTCTTCAAGGTTTTCAATTTTTTACAATGTAGGTTTTCAAAGTAGTCTCTGACAATTTCCTGGATTTCCATGGTGTTTGTTGTTCTCTCCCCTTTTTCATTTCTGATTGTACTGATTTGGTGCTTTTCTCTCCTCGCTTTAGTCAGGTTTGTCAGGGCCTTGTAAATCTTATTTATTTTTTCAATGAACCAACTTTTAGTTTCATTGATTCTTTCTGTAGTTTTCTTGGTTCTATTTCAATGATTTCAGCTCTTATTTTTATTATTTCTTTCCTTCAGTTTCCAATTGTTTGCATGTTTTTTACTGGTGTTTTAATTTCTGACTTCTAGTTTTAATGCATTTTGATCTGATAGAATGCATGGGATTATTTCTATTTTCTTTTGTTTGCTGATGGTTGTTTTCTGCCCAAAATATGATCAATTTTGGAGAAGGTTCCATGAGCTGCTGAGAAGAATGTATGTTGCACAGAACTTGGATGTAATATTCCGTAGACATCTGCTAGGTCCATTTGATCTATGGTGTGATTTTGTTCTAGAATTTAATTATTGATTTTTGTTTGGAGGACCTATCTAAACATGATAGGGGGTATTAAAATCTCCCACTACCATTGTGTTAGAGTTTGTGTATGTTTCTAGGTTCTTTAGAGTATGTTTGATGAAATTGGGTGCATGGACTTTGGGTGCATGTAGGTTGATAATTGTTATTTCCTTTTTGTGTATTTCCCTTTTATTAGTATGGAATGTCCTTCTTTATCTCATTTGATCAATGTAGGTTTGAAGTCTACTTTGTCGGGGATAAGTATTGCTACTCCTGCATGTTTTCAAGGGCCATTGTCTTGGTAAATCATCTTCCATCCTTTCACAGTAAGCCAGTGCTTGTTTCTTTCAATGAGATGGGTCTCCTGTAAGCAACATACTTTTGGCTCTTCCTTTTTAATACAGTTTGCCAAATGGTGTCTTTTGATGGTGGGATTTAAGTCCATAAACATTCAGTGTTGATATTGATCTATGTGGTGATACCTATAATTTAGTTGTCTTTGTTATTTAACAGTTTGATAGGGTGCAGCTAAATCAATGTTACTCTCTACATTCTTGCCTTTTCTTCTCCTGTGCTTTGGTACTGCCTGTCCTTTCATTGTTTTGTATACTTTCATTTTCTGTGTGCTGGATTCTTTGAAAGAATCTTTTGTAGTGGTGGCTTGGTGGTCATATATTGCTTTAGCCTCTGCTTATCATGGAAGATGTTTGTTGCTACATCTATTTTGAATGAAAGTTTTGCTGGGTAGAGTACGCTAAGGTTGAAGTTGTTTTTATTCAATCCCTAGAATACCTCACTCCACGTTCTTCTTGCTTTTAAGGTTTCCTTTGAGAATTCTGCTGTGATTTTGATGGGTTTACCTTTGTATGTTATTTGTTTATTCTCTCTTACAGCCTTCAATATTCTTTTTCTGTACTATGTACTTGTCATTTTAATGATAATATGTTGTGGGGTAGTTCTAGTTTGGTCAAGTCTGTTTGGTGTCCTGGAGGCTTCCTGTTCCTGAACGGGCATGGTTTTCTCTAGAATTGGGAAATTTTCTGTTATTATTTTGTTGAATATATTATGAATTCCTTTTCTTGCACCTCTTCTTCTTCAATGCCCATGATTCTTAAGTTTTGTCTCTTGATGAAGTTGGTGAATTCTTGCATATTAACTTAAAAAATTTTGATATGCTTGAGTAATAATTCTTGAGTTTTTCCTTTAGTTTCCATTTCATCTTCAGGTTCTGAGATTCTGTCTTCTGCTTGTTCTAGTCTGCCCAGTGGCCTTCCAATATATTTTGTATTTTTGTTTCATTTTTTTGGTGAGGTTTTCCATACCTTTGGTCACTTCCTCTTCAATATTGTCAATTTTCAACCTTAATTCATTTATCTCTCTATTTATAGTGTTCTCTGTTTCACTTTTGTATTCATTTATGGCTCCTATGAGTTCACTTATTTATTTTGTGTCTTCTCATATTCTTTAGTTTTATTGTCTTGGATTTTCTTGAGTGCCTCCTGCATGTATTGGTTGACCTTGTCTAGTAACATCTTCATGAAATTTTCAGTGATTTCTTGCAGGATTTCTTCTTTCATGGTGTTCTGGTGGGCCTTGTTGGGTTCCTTGGGATAGTCTATCTTAGTTTTTTTGTGGTCTGGACCTGGGTATCCATTTTCTTCATCTCCCTCTGAATACTGTACTAATGTTTTTTTGGTGGGAGAACAGTTCCCATAACTTTTTCATCTTCCCATCATTCCACTTGGTACTGTTTTTGTCCCTGTTCTGTGTGTAATTTAGTATTAGCTAACTTACAATAGTAAAAGTAATAAAACCAAGAAAGAAAGAGAAAGAAGAAAAAGAAAAGAAAGAAAGAAAAAGAAAAAATAATAGCAAACCAAAGAAATCAACAGGAGAGGTGGTGTACTAACCAACAGTTAACTAGACAAGAACCTAGAGAGAAAGAGACAAAAATTTTGGTTCAGGAACATGGATTTCCAGTATTAGTAGTTCTGGTGTTACTGCTTCAGCATCCAGTCCTGGTGTTGGTATTTAAGCAGTAGCTATGCTGTAGTCTCACCAGGTGGTTAGGTCAGGAGATAGTTTGTGAACCTCTATCTGCCTCATTTCAGGCAGTGACTCGTATTACACTGACGGTCAGCTGTCTACTTTTGCAGGCTTTGTTTACTGGAAGTTCACACGGAGAACAGCTCCTTGCCTTTCCCTCCTTCTCTGGTGTGCTTAAACACTCTGCCCTCTCTGCTGTGTGTCCTTTTTAGTTCCTTGTTTATAATTAAGGGTTTTTTTTTGTGGTGTGGTGATCAGTCTGTCCAGGAGGCTATGCTAATTTGTAACAGGGGTAGCTGTGGGAATAATTTGTGCTGCTTATTTGCCCACCTTTTGGTCTGCATCAAGCAGGTTTGGAGGTGGCATCTGGCAGGACAGGACCCCTCCTGGTTTCTCAGTGTAACACGGTGTGAAGAAGCTTTGTGAGAGCTGGGGGTCCAGGGTGTTGGATTTTTGCTTATTCTTGGTTGTTTTTATCTTCCAAGTGCGGCGCCAGCATCTCAGCAAGATTTTTTATTTATGGAGTTCATGCTGTCTGCTTCTTCCCTTTAGTCACTATCTTGGATCTCTCCATATTTTCATTTTCATTAACGTCCAGGAATCTTTTCATTTGTTCTTTTATTTCATCAATGACCAATTAAACATTGAGCAATGTGTTGTTCTGCTTGCAATTGTTTGCATGTTTTTTACTGTTGTTTTTGTTGTTGAGTTCTAGTTTTAATGCAGTGTGATCAGATAGAAGGCATGGGGTTATTATTGTATTCTTATATTTCCTGAGGCTTGTTTTGTGCTCTAAGATGTTATCAAATTTGGAGAAGGTTCCATGGGCTGCTGAGAAGAATGTATATTTTGCAGAAGTTGGATGAAATATTCTGTAGACATCAGCTAGGTCCACACCATCATTTATGGTGTTATTTAGTTCTAGAATTTCTTTATCGATATTTTATTTTGAGGACCTATCTATTGGTGATAGAGGGATATTGAAGTCTCCCACTACCACTGTGCTGTAGACTGTATTGTTTTTAGGTTCTTCAGAGTATGTTTGATGAAATTGTGTGTATTGATGTAGGGTGCATATAGGTTGATAATTGTTATTAACTTTTGGTTTATTTCCCCTTTGAATAGTGTGGAGTGTCCTTCTTTATCTCATTTGGTCAATGTAAGATTGAAATCTAGTTTGTCTGAGATAAGTATTGCTACTCCTGCCAGTTTTGGTGGGGGGGCATTGAACTGGTAAATCTTCTGCCAGCCTTTCACCCTAAGCCAGTGCTTATTTCTGTTGATGACATGGGTCTCCTGTAAGCAACAGATTGTTGGATTTTCCTTTTTAATCCAGTTTGCCAAATAGTGTATTTTGATGGGGTAATTAAGTCCATTAACATTCAGTGTTAGTATTGATAGGTATTTGGTTATTCCTGACATTTGGTTCTTTTGTTAAGGGATTGATTGTGTGCAGCTGAATCAATGATACTCTCTTCTTTATTGTCTTTTAATCTCCTGTGGTTTGATACTGCTTGTTCTTTCATGGTTTTGTTTGCTTTCATTTTCTGTGTGCAGAATTCCTTGAAGAATCTGTTGTATTGGTGGCTTGGTGGTCATATACTCTTTTAGTTTCTGCTCATTATAGAAGACTTTCATTGCTCTATCTATTTTGAATGAAAGTTTTTCTGGGTAGAGTATCCTAGGATTGAAGTTATTTTAAATCTGTGCCCAGAATATTTCACTCCATGCTCTTCTTTCTTTTAAGGTTTCTGTTGAAAATCTGCTATGATTTTGACAGATTTACTTTTGCATGTTATTTGTTTTTTCTCTCTTACATCCTTCAATATTATTTCTCTATTCTCTGTGCTTTTTCTTTTAATGATAATATGTTGCGGGGTAGTTCTATTTTGGTCAAGTCTCTTTGGTGTCCTAGAGACTTCCTGTACAGGGATGGGTATAGTTTTCTCCATTTGTGAAATTTTCGGTTATTATTTTGTTGAATATGTTATGAATTCTTTTTGCTTGCACCTCTTCTCTTTCTTCAATGCCCATGCATCTCATCTTTTGTCTTTTGATTGAGTTGGGGAGTTCCTGCATATTCTTTCACAGGTCTTGAGTTGTTTGACTAATTGCTCTTCAGTTTTTCTGTTAATTTCCATTTCACCTTCAAGTTCTGAGATTCTATATTCTGATTGTTCTAGTCTGCTGGAGTGCTCTTCCACTGTGTTTTGTACTTCTGTTTCATTCTTTTTTGAGGTTTTCCATACCTTTGGTCACTTATATTTAATATTATCAATTTTTGACCTTAATTTATTTATCTCTCTATTTATGGTGCTCTCTTTTTCACTTTGATATTTATTTAGTATTCCTATGTGTTTATTTATTTGTTTTTGTGTCTTCTCAAATTCTTTTGCTTTCTTGTAATTTCTTGAATGCCTCTTGTACATTTTAGTTGACCATGTCTAGTAACATCTTCATGAAATTCTCAGTGATTACTTGCAGGATTTCTTCTTTTAGAGAATCCTTCTGGGCTTTACTTACTGGGTTTTTTGGCATAGTTTATCTTTGTTTTGTTGGTGTCTGGACCTGGCTATCCATTTTCATTATTTCCCTCTGAATCCTGTATTAAGTTATTTTTGGGGAGAATCCTTTCCATCCCTTTGTCATCTTCCCATTGCTCCACTTGCTGTTTTTGTTCCTGTTCTGTGTGTAATTTAGTATTAGCTAACTTACAATATTAAAACTAACAAAACAGAGAAAGCAAGAGAAAAAGAGAAAAAAAAGAAAGAAAACCAAAGAACTCAACAAGAAGAGGTGTTGGACAAACAAACAGGGAACAAAACAAACAAACAAATACATAAAAATATTCAAGGTTCAGGAACAACAGAATTTCAGTCTTAGTACTTCTGGCATTACACCTTCAGCATCCAATCTTGGTATTGTTATTTAAGCATAAGCTCTGTTTTAGTCTTGCCAGGTGATTGGGGTGACTCACCAGTTTTTTTCACTGTCTTTCAGTAGCCGCTGCTTAGTCAGCTTGTTCCTTGGTGAAGTGTGGCTTGTCTTCAGGTACCAGAGATCTGCTTTGTGTTTCACCAGCCATCCTGCTTTTGCCTCTCCTCCTTCTTCTGTGTCAAGGTCAGAGATCCATCATCTGGCCCCCTGCTCTCTGTGTGTTATGCTGGCTTGCTGATTGTTTTTCAGTTTTGCAATGTTATTTGGCTTTGGGTGTTGCTCACTACCTCAGAAGATGAGCTTTGTGGACTGCTATCTGCCCTATTTAAGGCAATGGCTTATCACCCTCCCTCCATTGGCCCTTTTGCCTTTACAGCCTTTGTTTATTGTAATTTCACACAAAGATCAGCTTCTTGCCTCTCCCCCCTTCTACAGTGCACTTAGAGCACTCTGACCCCTTTGCTGTGTGTCCCTTTTCAGTTCTTTGTTTATCATTCAGGATTTTTTTGTGTTTGTGGCCAGGGGTCAGTCTGTCCAGGGGGCTATGCTGGTTTATACCAGGTATGGCTGTGGGTATACCACTTGCCACTTATTTGCTCAACTGTTTGTCTGCTGGATGTCTCCCAAGCAGGTTTGGAGCCAGCATCTGGCAGCTGGGGAGCTCTCCTGTTTTCTCAGTGTAACATGGTATGGAGAAGCTTTGTAAGGGCTGGAGGTTTAGAGTGTGGAAGCCCTGATTTCTCTTGGTGCCTTTTTTCTGCCATGCGTGGCCCCTTCATCTCAGCAAAACTTTTGATTCATGTAGCTCACACTGTCTGCTTCTACATACTAGTTGCCATCTTGGATGCAGGACAGATTTCTAATGCTAGAGTTCTCAGGACTCATGGGTGGAAAGCTTGTAGAGTCAGGAGAGGTCAGAAGTCACCAACAGTGACTTCTAGACTTTAGGTATGAACCATAGGGTAAGTGCCAGTATCATTTCTTTAACCAAGGTGAAACATCTTAGGAGTAAAGTGGGGAATATCCAGCTCCATTTTTGCCAGTTTGAGTCTGAGAGAAGCAGCATCAAATTTCACCAAAAAGTGTAAAATGCTGATAAATAAGATGACATCATTTTAGAGCAACAGTGTAGCTGTGTGTGTCAAGAAACTTAGTTACTGAGTCTGCTATGCATAGGGCACTCAATGAATAAGATTATATTAACTCAGTTTCCTGTCATCAAGGGACTCCTAAGCTAGTTGGATACATAGGATATGATACATAATATAGGTAGTAGGAGACAACCTAATTGGGGTGACATTTGATTTGTCAAATGAGTGATATACTGACTTAAAAGATAAATGGTTAACAAGGGTTGTGTTTATCCAACATAGAGTTCCAAAGTATGAGGCATTGATTGAAGACAAAGGTTAAAATGTTCCTTTAGGGCCAACTCAGTGAAGGCCTGAGATGGTGGGCTGAGGAGTTTGGGATTGAAGCTGTAGATGAGGGAGAACACTTTAAAGTACTAAACCAACAGACAATGCGTATTAAAAGTGGTCATTAAGATCTGACATGGTGGTGCCCAGCTGTAATCCCAGCACTCCGGAGACTGAGAATTTGTAGTTAGAGGTGAACCTGGACTACATAGTGAGACCCTATTCAAAACAAACCACCAAACCAAACAAACACAAAAGCCTAACATAAACAAACAAACACACACAAATTGGTCCCAAAGGAAATTCAAGATAATAGCATTGTTCTATTTTATTATGAGAAGTTTAGTACTTGAAAGGCATGTGTGCTAAATAAAGTAAGCATATGGTTCTCACCTTGGAATGTCAAACTTAAAGGTGTATGCACTTGGCCTAACTCTTTAAAAAAAGATGTTCCCAGCTCAATTTGTTCTCCCTTCCCTTCCCCAATTTCAGAGTACACACTAGAATGTTAACTTGAGAATGTTGCAGACTCTAACCTCAGGGTCATGTTTAGGTAATGGTATTATGAGGACATGCCAGACCATGTGAGATGCAATGAAAAATGTACAATTGTATCTTTAGAAAGTGGCAGTATTAATTTTCTGTTAGTTATTTGCATTTTTGTATTGAATCTCTTTGAAGGTTAGGCATATTGGCTTTTGCTTTTTGTTTGTTTGTTTTGATACTCTAATATAATGTCCTACCTGTACAAAGCATATGTATTTAATATATACTTTTAGGTTTCATATATATAGGTAGGGAGAATTCCTCTTCTTTACACATGAAAGCACATGGAGGAGAATAGGGGAAAGATTTCAAAGGCTGGACAGATAGAGGATACCTGTCCCTTCTATTGGTGGTAGGGGAAATACAGGTAGAGAAGCTAGAGGAGGACAAGGTGAATAAGTCCTTGATCTTGGATTCTGGGAAAATAGTTTATGGGTAAGTTACTTACCTTCTCTTTTAATTTTGGTTTTCATTAAAATGAGAATAAAATTAGTATTTCTTTTAATTCCTTAGGAGGAATAAATGAGGGAGATACTGTGTAAAAAGTGTCTAGAGAAATCTCTGCTACAAATGGTAAACACAATTTGTGATAATGCTGCTGGTGGAACCAAAAGAAGGTTCATAGATTGAGAATTTATAATAGGAGAGATTGCTTAAGCCTCACTTAGGTAAACAGACCTTTAAAAAGACCAAGGTGGGCATGGTGGCACTTCTGCAGTCCCAGCTACTCAGGAATCTGAGGCTGCCTGAGCTTTATCCATACTGTAGCTAACATAGTGATACCCTACCTCTAAAAATTAAATAATAATAAATATATTGAATATAATCAGTGGGAAATTTCATTAACTGATTTGTTTTAATCTAAATGAATTAAGATGTTATATTTTTATCTGAAAGCTGATATAAATTTATTTATAAAGCTTAAAAAATAATCTCACAAGATTCAATAAAAATCATATGTAACAATATCTATTCAAAATTTCACTCAGATCCTCTGTGTCCTCCATGCCCTGTGTGAACTTTTCACTTACACCAGCTGCTCAGTTTTCCCAGAAGGCATATTCTATATGAATTCTGGGTAATTAAAAAATTAGTAATTAGATTTTCTGCATACTTGCTTAGAATGCAATTTATTTTCTATCTTAAACTAAGAGAATATAATTCTTGTCATGATCTTGGGAGTATAAACATAATTAAAAAATTAGAATAGACACTAGAATTCACTATAGAGCACAAACCTGAATAGTATATGGTTATGTCATGCCTATTTCTGAAATAATGTTTCATGAGAAAGTCTTTTATGAGATTAAACTTTAAGAACAGCTGTTTTCTAGAGAGAAATAAAATATGTTAGCTTATATTTTGTTAAATAATTTTGAACTTTGGATGGAGTTTAGAGCTTTATATTTACAAAAAGTCTTTCTTCAAAGAGTGTAAATTGTTTCATGCTTTTGTTTTGAGTTGAGGGGTAGGATGGGTCTTGCTGTATAGCTCAGGCTGATCTCCAACTTATATTCTCTTGCTTCCACTTTCTGAGTCAGCTGGACTCCAGGTGTGTACCACTGTCCCCAACTTATAAGAAATATTTTAATTTTTTTACCCTTAAATGTAAAAGTGCATTTATTCACAATCCTTGAGAAGTTCCCATTCCATCAGAAAATTCTTTATGAACAAAAAGCCAAGAAACATTATAGCAGTAGTTTATGCCAAACCAAAAATGTACATCTGATGTGTATAAACTTTACAAAGCATTAACACAGGCAATGTGAATACAGTAGCACAACTTAAATTATGTTAAGACAGATATAAATAGTAGCATTACCTAATGTGTTATATTTACATATTAAAGTGTCATATTTATTTCTATGAGATAAAAAAAGTATAAAAACTACAGATGTCATTGTCTAGCAGTTCAAATATTGAAAGGACTGCATGGTTTTTTTTTAATTATAGCAAGAACTTTAGTTGCCATTTATGTCTGGAACTTCCCATGTTTTTGAGAACATGCAGTGTCACTTGCAAGAGAAGGCAAAAAAAACATAGTAAGGAAAAACAAAAAACAGTTTGCTTAACTGAAACAACACTCAATGGGCAGCCAAATGAAGGAAAGCAATTGGGGAGTATTTTATATCCTTAGCCTTTCATATTGATAGGGAAAAGTTAATTGTCTATAACAAAATGCTGTTACATATACTTATATACTTAACTCCATCCCATTAAAACACCTTGTACTATAAGTGCAAAGGAAAGTGTAATAAAATTAATGGAATCTTTCATACCAGAAAGGACTTTACTTACTTTGAAATACCCATATTACCTTTTCAAATTTTCTTTCTTAAATTATTTTATTTTCTGTGTAAATTCTTTCTAAGATCACTCATTGGAAATAAAGAAAAATTTTAACAAAAGCAGCTAAAAACTTCATTTAAAGCCAATACACTGCCATGTAAAAAGAAGTGAATGACACAAATACATACATTTTAAAATAATATTTTTAATTATTATCAACTTAAAATGTTCAAATTCTGTAAGTTTATTTTCATCAAATTATCTTTCATTCAGACTGAATTAATATCCTCATACTAGGATATGCAATAGGTGTAGAAAGACAGTGATATTTCAGCATTTCTAGGGTTATCTACTGAAGTTAATTGTGCTATTAGATATCAACATTTAAAGAAGTCACAGAAATAACTAATGCTGGGAGAGGGAATACTATTATAAATATAACCTTACCACTCTTCTCATGTCCCCTTCTCATCTTCTGAGAATTAACAAAAAATACTTTATCATTTTCACAGTTAGAAAATATAAAATCGGACTACTAAAGCATTCAAAGTAAATTAAAAGACTTTTTAAATGTGAAAATATACAAGAGCAAGAGGCAATGCTATAAAGAGTTAAAATAATTGAATTCATAACATGACAGACCCATTAAGTTGGTCTTGAAAAGCAGAAGAAAGATGACAAAATTGCCCTTAATTCTGAAGCAGTACAGATGTAGCCTATCAGTCCTACTCATTTCTAATAAAATAAGCATTTACAGGGTTTTTTTAACTCCCCCTTACAAAAAAGCTCAGCACACTATTTATGCATTCTAGTTTTTTTTTAAACATTTGGTCATAACTGATAAACAGGATCACACAATTTCATCCTATTGAATGTGTTGGTCTGCAACAGGAAGCTTTATACTTACGCCAGAATCAGACAGTTCCAGTACAGGATTCACAAATCAATAATATTCCACATTACCATTGTTGTCCATTTCAGCACTAACAAAGTCTTTCAACCACTCCAGCCCATTGGAATCATCCGAGGCTGACTAGGGTTACTTCCCGTCTTCTTGCTGCTGTTCTTAGTGCTGCCAAGACAATGCCTTATTTCTTTTATGGAAACATCAAATTCCAGGTTCTTTCCACACACACACAAAACAGTATTAGTGTCCCTGATGTGCTGCTGCCCAGGTACATTTCTTAGCTTCTCTTTGAGTAATCGGACACTGGGTCATATCACTAAGCTATTTGGGAATCCAGTTCCAAAGCCAGAAGATGTTGCTAAGCAAAAAATAATCACTATGTCCTTCTTGTTCATAAAACTAATTTTCTCTGAGGTCATCGGCAGATAGCACATACCTTTCAAGCAAAAGATTTTGTCCTTAAATGTTGAGGAATTCCAAGGAATATGCTTTGACAGTTTAAAAATTATGTAGGGAACATCAGTGTTAGTATCTTTCTGTTAGGATAATTGTGTCTCTCACTGTGTTCCAGCTACTGGACAAAGGTAGAGCTACACAGATCTAGAAATTTCTTCAAAGACTATAGTATTGAATTTTCTAGAACTCGTCATGCGCAGCTTCTACCTGAGCTGGAGAATTCCTCTGTGATTAAGGATAGAGTTGAGGGAGATGAGGAGTTCTTTGGGGAGCTCAATGTCCTAGGTCCACTATTTTAGAACTGGAAATGACCTTTGCATTTGTGTGATGCAGATTTGACTGACTGGCTATATGTGGATTGCAGATATGCTTTACCTGTGTCTTGTCTGTTGAGCTGGACAGCTGTGACAGAGGTTTTGTTAGAACCTGAAAGCATTTAAATGGGGCATCCATTCATCAGCTCAACATGGATCCCACTACTCCATATTGTTTGAACCTTTGCCTGGACACTATAAGTAATTAAGTTTGTGGAGCCTCCTGCTTTACAGAACTGCCATCAGTTTAGTCTGACACATGTCCTCTACATAAAGAGATGGCCTCAGGGCCTTTGAAAGATTACATGTCCATATATATTCCTAGGGACCTAAGACCAGAACACAGGCCCTCTTACAACTAGAGATCTGTCATTTTCTCTACACCATTTGTGGTATGAAATTTAAAATTTTTCCTCATTAGCTGTGTCTTTTAAAAATGGAAAACACAGCTTTAAAAATAAATACTATAAATTTCAACTTGCATATCTAATGATATCACAGGAAAAATAACATAATTCAGTAAATAAATCCACTAATGCTAGCTGTTCCACATTATTTCTAGATATTTCCAAACCTATCAATTTATTTTTTTTACAGAGTATGATGAAACTTTTAAATACAGTGTATGAGCATCATGAAATAAAGACATATTTTTTCCTGTGGCAGGAATATTTTAGATGCATACTTAAACATAGTTATCAGCATTTCCCAGTTACAAATTTTTGACAAATTCTAACTTTAGATGTATATTTCATACACCATTAGAATACATTAGAATATATTATAAATTCCCTTAGGGCAAGGCTCTTCTTCCTTGTTCTACATATTTTACTTATTAGATAACTCTATGTACGTGCTACAGAAAAGATAATAAGGCATTAAATTAGAAGTGTGCCTAATTTTAATTTTTCAATTGAATTTCTTTATATACTGGTATAAATATATGTGTATTTATGATAAAGAATTATCGAGCATCTTTATTAGATGGGTAGAATGACTAGGAAAAACCAGTATGGTTTCTGTCTCTTATTTATTTGGACTTTTAAAAATCCCATTAATTGAAATATGATATTTTGGTACATTTGACAAAAAAATACATCTCTGGAATCCTTCATAACAAGGTGGCATTGATAAACCAAGTTTGGTGCTTTATTGTATCTAGTACCTAGCTAGAGTAATTTTCTTTGGTGAATAGGGGAGGGAAGGAAAAAGAGAGTTGGTAAAAATAAAAGATAGGAAGGGAGGAAAAGAAGGAAGGAAGGAAGGACTAAATGGGTGGGTAGATAGTTATAATGGGCAGAGATTTTTAAATAGTTATATGCAAAATATAATCTAAAAATAAAACAAGTGTTTATTATTCAAAATGTGTTTTTTTAAGATTAGGTAATTCATGTAACAGTTTGTACTTAATTCTTACTGTTTTGGCTATTATTTATTGTTATTATATTTGTTATTTATTCTTCTTTCTGTAAATTTTTTTAAAAAATTAAATGTATGAGAAATATATCTATGTAGAAATATGAGCAATGAAAGAAAAATGATCTTTCACCATAATTTGAGATCATGTGGTGAGCAAAAAGAAATAGCTGAGCCATTTCCCAGTGCTAAAGGACCTAGATACATGCTTGCAATATGTACTGGTGAAAAAATATGCAAACATTTGTAGATTAGAATATGAATAAATGCTAATGGATGCTGAAGAGTCCAGGGCTGTGGAACTAGCTGGCTGAGTTCTTCCTCTTCTCTCACTCTCAAGGCTTCTAGGTGTTTATAAAATAATGAACTCATCTATACCCAGCCAGTTCAGTTTTAGCTTTTCCTCAGACCATCAGATTTCTTCACAGCCATTGACACTCACTCAGCCCACAACAGACACCAGTGTTTTCCTGTTGCTGAGTTGGGTGACCATCTCATTTTGTATCTTCATCCTCTCAGTGTCTGCAGTCTTTTCGCCCAATTCTAAGCCACTTCTCAGTGTTTCTTCATAGGTAGCTTCCTTGAAGTAAACTCATCTTTATTTAATGTTCTTTTCTGTTTTCTCTCTACCTTATTTCTCAATGGTATTATCCACCATCCATCTCTCTGCAGGAGAAATCTAAAATAATTTCTAAGGCATATCATATCATCAGTTAGTTTCCATATTTTTAAGTGTCTGCCAGAAAGCTTGATGTGATGACTCATCAACATTTCAAATCCAACTTGTCTAAATCTATTCCTCAGTAACCAGTCACTAGAAATTTTTAAGCTTTGTTTTCTGCAACTAGAAAGTGATATTATAATTCTTTTCCTACTGGATATTTTTGTGAGAATTAAAGACGATTTATATGAAATGCCCACATTGTGGGCACCTTCAATAAGAAAATATACCAACAATTTCTTAGTTATGAAGACTTTGTTGACTTTTTACTTTGACTTTATTTTTTTTTTGTTTTAGCTAATAATCTTAGGTATTGCTCTCTACTGGCTTACTGTCCTCTTGTGGAAGAATTATTTGTGAACAAAGTCAACTGACACTTTTTAACCATGTTCCTTGTTTAATAGAACACAACTTTCCCTGCTTTTGTCTATAAAGCTTAAAAATTGCTTTATGACAAGAGTAAGGCTAATATCTAACAAGAACAGAATCTACATTCACATTCCAAGTGTATTGCTCTAAAGACTAAGTTATATCCTTGAACTGTGATGCTCTCTTTACTTTTTATTAGCATATTATTGTTGTACTAGGCATACATTGTGACATTTACAAAAGTTTTTATAATATAGTTTCACTTATCCCCTCCATTGTTCTCCTTATACTCTATAAAATATGCATCTACCATTGAGAAAAGCATTGGCTTATAATTTCATGTGAATGAGCTATTCTACAATTTCATAATAACATATGTACTATTCTCATATATTTTTTGGAGAAAGGAAAATCATTTTTATTTATTGACTGACTGTAGTTATCCTGTGAAATAGATACTATATAAATAAGTTTAACACATAGGATGATCATCGCAGAACAGTGCCTTATCTAAGATCATAAAGACCAAAGTCCTCAACTTCTAGATTAAAAAATATGGGCATAGTTCTCATGTCTTTAGAGTCACAGGAGATACAATAGCATGGGAGGGGAAAAATCCAGGGCATACACAAAGCAGCCATGTATAAGTCAACCTGAAGCACTGAAGCATTGAGGTCAAGAAACCAGTTATGAGACTATTGCAATATATTGAGTAACTGAAAATGCTAATCTTATTCTAAATAAGCAGGCAGACTACTAATGAGAATATGGGAAAAAATGACAAAATCAGGAAGTATGGCAAAGACAATTAACTAGGAACTTTTTTTAATGCAGTGTTGGATTTTGAACTTGGGGTCCTGTGTTTGCTAGATAAGCTCTCTGCCACTTGAGCCACAGCTCCAGCCTTTGTTCTTGTCCCAAAATCAAAATGCATACTTAATTTTGGGAGCCCAGGATAAATTAGACCATTGCAGTAAGAAAACTCATTAGAAGATGAAACCCACATAAGTGACAGTCCTGTGCCATTCACTATTTCACCTACCACACCATGTGACTCCTTTCTACCTCCATAATCAGCTCTGCATTGTGCAAGTTATCTATCTGTTTAAGTAAACTGTACTAGTAGCAATCAAAAGCTTTCAGATTGCTTATATTTTTCTACCATGAGATATATTGAAAATTACAGACATCATGGAGCGATAGCTAACAAAAACCCAGTATCTTGTTATTCAAATAGCTTTAAACTCATTGTTACCATAATCTGTGATAAACATGGCAGGTGATTAGATTACAGGTAAACCTATCTGTGTGGCATTTTAGACAGCAAGCTCAAAAATTTCCCCTTTCTAGAAAGGACATATATGAAAATGTCAAAAGGAGTTAGATCTGAACATTAGTATTAAGAAGTGTTCCTAATTCTTCATTTTTTCCTGTGGTATATACACATTTTTATAATTAAGAACAATTATCCCTTCCTTCTTATGCCCTTAGTTTTCAGAAGTAGTATCTTTGAAATTTTGGCCAATATTCACCCATTTGCTTTTTCTTTTCTTCCCTTTTTAAGACACCAATGTGAATTTTAAAACATAAAAAACAGTTGTTTTTCTTGTTAACTCAGAATAGTTTGCTGAGTCAAGATGATGAGAAGAATCAAACATAGCATCTCAAGTCAGGTTCACTACATATTATGTCCTTGGTGAAGTGCCTTTCCCTGTGCCGTTCCTCAGAGACCTTGTTTCTTAGGACAGAGAGTTAGATTCTATGAATTTAAGATCCTTTATAGTTGTTAAGTTCAATGATGATACGTAATTTAAGCTTCATCAGGTTTTATATATAGGGGAAGGGAAATTGTTTTAGATCAGAAAAAGAGATTAGGTAATAACCACAATCAAATATATAACATCTACACTAAATGAATAATGGATAGAGAACACTGGATCTGTAGCCAAAGGCATTTGGTCTGAATCATGTCTGACCCCAGAGAACAGAACAGTTAAGATCAGTGACAGATAAAATAGAGCCTTCTAAGGAGACTCCAGCTTTCTTTTCATATAAGTGCTGGCAATAGGTCGATGTCTCTGATGTAACTTCTGATACACATCAAGAACAATGTCTTTGTATTTAATGAAGTCCTCATTGCCATCAAATATCACACTATTTTCCCTACAATGGCAGGTGAAGATTTTTAAAATGATAAAATATCTTACCACTGAAGCCCATGGAACATGCCCCTGTCCCCAAGCAAGTGATACAGCATTTCTTTTTCTTCTTTTTATTTAGTTAGTTTTAGTAATCCTCATATTTTGACTGAGGCTGTGAGAATGAGAGGGAAGGGAAGGCAGAAGGCAGAAAGAATCAAAGATTAGAGAAGGTTAAGGCAAGGTTTTCATCTCTTGTCTCTTTCCTGTCCTATGTAACTCCTTCCACACATATATCTTCTTTGCATAATTATACCTCCCCAGTGCCCCAACAAAATCAGCTATAAATTCAGACAGCCTATGTGAGGAGCTGTTATCTTCATCTTTGTAAGAAAGAGAGAGAGAGACATAATAATAATCTAATCATAAGGATAGGGTCTTTTTGTCATTGGTTTACATGTGAGCACGCCTGGGTGAGGATGAGTTTGCTGAATGAAGAGATCAAACCCCAACAGGCTTGCTTTACAAGATTTGTGACGAAGATTGCTTCGCTTTACTATTACATTCTATTTTTACCTCCACTGCCCTGAGATATTTTGAGTTTGTGTTTCTATTGCTCCTGACATAAAAAGTTATATCAGTAGCAAGAAATGAAAGGTGAAAAAGAACCAGGGATCCGTGATACTCCATTTGTGAGTAACAATAAAGCTGTCTTCCAGCTCAGCATGTGGAGTTCAGCTAATGTCCAGGGATTAGCTCATGCCTATGTTGTGGGAACAGCATGTTCAAAAGCTTTGTAAGGCAGTGGAGTGCCCTAGGGATGCTATGAAAAAGAGCAATTCCAAGGTGTGATGTTTGAAACTTCCTTCTTTCTAGATCCCTTACTATCTGGCCATACCACCATATTTCATTTTTTCCTTGAACGCTGGACAATTTTCTCTCCTCTTCCTTTGCTCACATTCTTGCCTTAGTTTGGGTCCTCCTTTGCTTCCACAGATCATCTTTTAAGAGAGCAGGGTACTAGAACTGCCCTCACAGTGCCAGGGGGCAGCTTCTCTGTGTAACTCAAATTGTTGCTAACTAGCTATGGCCTTGGGCAGGAATGATAATCTTCCCTGCCTTAGATTCTTCAATAAGACTGGGACAATAGTTGAACTTCTCTTATGAGGCAATAGTAAAGGTTAAACTACTGAACACATGGGCAGTCCTTAGAATAGTAGAACACAATAAAAACACAGGAAATAGAGTGACTGTCATCATCACTATTGTTGGTAACAATGTTTTAGTCATTCTCAAGCTCAACAGCTGTGTTATTTGTGATGCCTTTCCACCCTCACTGCCACCCCTCCCTTCTTTTCCATGCCACACATCTCCCTTCTGCCCCTCAGTTAGCCCCAGCCTTTGCCACTGGCATTCTGTTCCAGGTGGCAACCTCTAGACAACTCAGCAGGACTCCTGGGTCTTCCAGCTTCTAGTTGTTTCTGACCAGTGGGAATTCTCAGTAGGAGATTAGAGAAAGAAAGAAAAGTGAGAACACAGCATTTATAATCCAGAAAGCTCCCATTGTCCACCTAGCCTTGCTTTGGCTCTATTGCTCAACCAAAAGTCACAGCTTCCCTGAAGGAAGGCTGTTGTGCACAGTGCTCCCTCTCCCAGGCTCTGCACCTCTGCTTTAGCTGCAGCTCCTCAGTCTGGTTCTCTCTGTCTCAACCCCTTCCCCCTGCTTGCAGGTCAGTTCTCCTAGTGTTGTCCTAGGTTGGATGTGCCACTCACTTCCTCTTGGATCCTTTACTGATAGAATTCTTTACTCCTTCTCTTAGAGATTCTCAAATTTTAGTGGCTACAGGAATCAATTAGGGAGATTGTTGTAGAAAATGCAGATTTGCAGCTTCCTCAATCTAGACCTCAGAGATGTTACCCTGTAAGGCTGATCTGACCTGGGATCCAGAAATCTACATAATTGGCAAGAGTCCCAGGGAATTCTGAGAGCTATAGAAATAGCATGGCTTATCAGAACATGGCTTTTGTTTGCCTGGCACTTATTTCAGTGTCTTAAATTTTGTTTAATTTTTTCCAGATATGTCTTCTCTATGAGACTAACGCATTGAATTCCTACTCTGTTAAATACTCTTAATTATTTAACTTATTATAGTTAACAATCCTGTTCTTATATAAGTCATTATTAGCCTCATCTCATATATAACAAAACCAAGGATCCTGAGCCTTGAGCAGTGTGCCAGAGGTAGTTAATTGGCTGAGGTCATTCTGCTTCTACATCTATGGAGGTACAAAATCTTTGCTCTTTTCATTATGTGTTACTACCCATACATAGTGAAAACTTTGACAGCTTAGTGTTGGAGTGAATGTAAAAACAGAATTAAAGTTAATGTGGCAATAGCAGAGGAAGTATAAGTGACTTTAACTAACTGAAAACACTATGCAAACACTAATTTTGTAGCCAGCTGTCTGTTTGATGATCTGTTTTCAGGTTTCTCTCATTCTTTCTCTTTTCTTAATGTTCCTGCTCTCCTGATAATCCTCCACCATACCTTCTTGGTCAGAAATGTGAACTACAGTGGAATTCATAAAAAAGAAAGCAGTCAACGTTTACATAACCACTGCACTTAAAAATGAAGGATTTTTTCAAATAATGTTTTATTTAGTGATTTATCAAAATTATAATACTTCCTGAAGAGACCTGAAAATATCCACACTATGGGCATTTTTGTTAACATTATATAAAAGTTTATTCTAGATTATGTATACGAAAAAAACCAAATGGAGAATGGAGGAAAATGATCTCAGCCAATTTTCTCTCATAAACCTATTTTCCACTGTAAAAGATTCCAAAATATAATTGTGCCTGCCCCTTCTAACTTCAATCAGCTCATTTTATAAATTGCCTTTTTAGTCTATAATTATAAAAACTGGTCAGAAAAAAGCTCTATAGGAATTAGTACTCTTAAGTAATTATGAATTTAACCCAAAAAGTATTTATTAAATACCTGCTATATATGCTGTCAAAAGTGTACAATTTTTGGAATTCCACTCAAATAACAGCATAGGAATTTGTTTGTGTAAGGTACTTCTATATTGTGTATCGTCGTTCAATTTCTACTCTGGGAAGAGCACTTGCATCTTAAGAATTACGTTTGTAGACCTCAAAATTTGTGGAATGTGCTCTCTGGTCTGACAGGGACTGATTGTCAGGATCTGCAAGAGCCATGGGATCTTACACCCCAGCTCCATTTCCCCACTTCTAGGGTGGAGGGTAACCGAATGACATAACAGTCCATCCTGGTGCCATGTGGACTCCTTAAGCGGTGGGTCTGAAGTAGTTGACAGAGTGCTAGTGTTGTTGTTGCTATTGTTAACAGTCTACAAAGGCCCACTACTGCCATACTTAAGAGGCAGACACTCCATATACACCTTCGGACTGCAAAGCCTGAGAAACTCATTCCCTGAAACCTGGGCAATGCATTGAAGAACTGGACAGCTCCAGCTGTAAACCCTAAGTCTGGATTTGTAAGTGAGCTTAATTACCTTTTCCTTTACTCTGTCAAATATTTATTTCAAAGTGTGGTCATGTTTAAGCCTGTATAGAAATCACATACTTTTAGGGTTTGCTCATATAGGAGAAAGAATGACTTTGGTTCATGTAAATATTTTTCATTTTTTCTCTTGTTTTTAGGCACTGTTTTCTTAAGACAGTTTGTCCTGGCAGGGAAGGGGAAATAAAATTAGCCAAGCCAACTTGTTACTTGTAACACTCTGCTAGAAGATTGGCTTGGGTAGATATTAATGGTATAAATAAATATATGGATCCTTTATTCATGAAACAGTATTTACTTGAAGTCAGGAAATACAGTTACTTCCAAGGTTTTCTTTTTTTGTTTAATTTTGTTTACTGAAGTTTGTCACTGGCAAATTTTTGTTTGATTGTGAAGACTAGTACACTCTTTCCTTGAATTGTATAAATTAGGAAATAATCATTTCACTCAAAGCTGACACAGAAAGTCTAGAGTTCATAAAAGAAAAATGTCAGATATTGAAAAAAAAGAAAGAGATAGAACTCACATTCTTCATTTTTGTTGTTGTGGTACTAGGAATTAAATGAACCCAGGGCCTCTCCAGCACTCTAGGCAAGCACTTACTACTGGGCTATGTACTCAGTCCTTTTGCATTCATTTTGCTTTTTTAAAACAATCTTACTCCCTGTATTTTTTTTTTGTGGTACTGGGGGTTTGAACCCAGGACCTGATGCAGGCACTCTTCCACTTGAATCATTCCACCCTCACTCTCACTACCTTTTTGCCTGGGCTCGCCTCCAGCTTGGGACTCCCCTGTCTCAGTCTCCTGAATGTCTGGGATTATAGATGTGCAGTACTACACCCATAGTTCTCACTTTCTTATGAAGAAAAAGTGTTATATTAGTATAGTTGGTATGTTAAGAAACAAATATTAGTCTTGAACTCTTTCTAGGCCTTCTTTTATTTCTCACCTAGACCTTAATAACTCTTTCCAGCAGGTGGTTGAGGAGGACTTGGAACAGTAGGTTGAAGCTGCCAGTCAAATTGAACTGAATCTGCATCCTGATAAAATATTAATTTCCCTGTGAAAATTGCAAACACAAAAAATATCCATGTCCTCTGTCTTCTGACCCACCTGCTGAAGTGTGCCCTCTCATCTCTGGGATTTTTTTTTTAAACTTCACCTAGGAGAAGTCGGCTGCACTTCTCTCCAGCCGGCCGTAGGCGGGGTTCTCTCCACACGCTTGCCGTGGAGTCTGTTTGGAATCCTGCTGACAGGCTGAGTGGACCGGGGAGGGTTAGGTCGGACAAGGTGGCTGCAGGTCTGAGGCGACGACCCCGCGGCTGCGGCTGTCCCGCCCGGGGAGAGGGCCATTCACTCTTCGGGTGCATCTCCGGATACTCTGGGCCTCCACGCCTCGGCGTGCGGGATAGCACCCTGTGTCGATTGCCTGGCTGCCGCCGGCCTTTCCACGGCAGAGGGCTCCCGCTTTTCAACACGGAGGCCCAGGTGACCGCTGCCATGGCCTTTCGCCACTGATCCGACGCCCTGGAGCTGCCCGACTTCTCTATGCTCAAGAGGCTGACCCAAGACCAGCTCATCTACCTGCTGGAGCAGGTTGTCAACTGAGGGAGCTGTGTGATCTACAAGTGACTCAACAGACTGTCTCCTTCAGCTTCCTGGGAAGAAGGATCTGTTCATCGAGGCAGATCTCATGAGCCCTTTGGATAGAATTGCCAGCGTCTCCATCCTGAAGCAACATGAAGTAGACAAGCTGTACAAGGTGGAGAGCAAGCCAGCCCTCCCTCGGCTCTAATAAACAACTGTGCTTCTTGGCACAGACCCCGAATCAAAAATATGCGCTACATTGCCAATCTTGTCAATGCTGACAAATTGGCTGGACAAGCTCAAAATACAAAGTGATCTTAAGCCCTCAGAAGTTTTACTCCTGTGAAATGGTGCTTGAGGAAGAGGGAGTCTATGGAGATGTGAGCTGTGATGAATGGGCCTTCTCTCTACTGCCTCTTGATGTGGATCTGCTCAGCATGGAACTGCCAGAATTTTTCAGGGACTACTTCGTGGAAGTAGATCAGCGTTGGATCAGCACTGTGGCTCAGGCCCTACACCTTCTCAGCATTCTCTATGGATCCTTTCTGAATTGCTACGGGATTGGCAGATGCGCCAAGATGTCGTATGAACTGTGGAGGAAACTGGAGGACGAGGACAGTGAGACCAAAGGCCGTAGAGCAGAGGTTGGACATGTCTTTCTCCTGGACAGAGATGTGGACTTTGTGACAGCACTTTGCTCCTGGGTCGTTTAGGAGGGCCTGGTAGATGACACTTTCCACGTCAAGTGTGGGAGTGTCGACTTTGGCCCGGAAGTCACGTCCTCTGACAAGAGCCTGAAGGTGCTCCTCAATGCTGAGGACAAGGTGTTTAATGAGATTCGTAATGAGCATTTCCCCGATGTCTTTGGCTCCTTGAGCCAGAAGGCCCAGAACTTGCAGGCCCAGTATGATCGCTGGAGAGGCATGGTCATAAAGCAGATGAAGAATTTCATGTCCCAGGAGCTCAAGGGACTGAAACAGGAGCATTGTCTGCTGAGTCTGCATATTGGGGCCTGTGAATCCATCATGAGGAAGAAAACCAAGCAGGACTTCCAAGAGCTCATCAAGACTGAGCATGCTCTGCTAGAGGGGTTCAACATCCAAGAGAGTACCAACTATACTGAAGAACACATTGACCGGCAAGTGTCACCTATAGAAAGCCTTCATCTCATGTGCCTTTTGTCCATCACTGAGAATGGTTTGATTCCTAAGGATTACCGATCCCTGAAGACACAGTATATGCAGAGTATGGCCCTGAGCACCTACTAACCTTCTCCAATCTGCGGCGAGCTGGGTTCCTAACAGAGCAGGTTCCAGGGGAAACCCTCATGGCAGTGGAGAGCAAAGTGAGCAAGCTGGTGACTGACAAGGCTGCAGGAAAGATTACAGATGCCTTCACTTCTCTTGCCAAGAGGAGCAATTTTTGTGCCATCAGCAAAAAGCTTAATTTGATCCCACGTGTGGACGGCGAGTATGACCTGAAAGTGCCTCCAGACATGGCTTACGTCTTCAGTGGGGCCTATGTGCCCCTGAGCTGCGGGATCATTGAGCAGGTGCTGGAGCGGCAGAGCTGGCAGGGCCTCGATGAGGTGGTACGACTGCTCAACTGCAGTGAGTTTGCATTCACAGCCATGACCAAGGAAGATAGGCTTCCAGTGAGTCCCTGCGCCTCGTCTTGGTGGTGTTCTTAGGTGGTTGTACATTCTCTGAGATCTCCGCCCTGAGGTGTGTAGGCAGAGAGAAAGGATACAGGTTCATTTTTCTGACGACAGCTGTCACAAACAGCACTCGCCTTATGGAAGCCATGAGTGAGGTAAAGGCCTGAAGATTTCCTAGGCAGTGTTGAAGTCTTCCCTGGACATGTTCCCCAATGGGATGCACCAACTGCTACAAAGGGTCCCCCAGTCACCTCAGAGCCAGGGACCAAGGAATTTATTTGGGACTTAGAGGACACATCTGAAGAGAGAGTTCATGTCTCTACCCTGGGATAATCCTGTTTTTGTTTATGAAGTACAGTCCATGCTGCTAAGACATGCTGGGGAAGTCCTGTTTGAGTATCATTGTAAATAAAGCCTCTGAGCTCAAAAAAAAAAAAACACTTCATCTAAAAGTCCTTTATTTCCTCTCAGTTCTAAAGATAGAACAGCAAAATCTCAGCCAGACTATCAGGTGATTGCTGTTCTTTAGAGTATGTGTGCATGTGCATCCTATCTTCATTTAAAACATTTTCAGATATTTGTGATTTGTTATGAGAATAACAAATCCCCCATCCACCCATCCATCCATCCAATCTGGCATTATTCACCACAGGCCACCTCTGTATCTGGCCTTGTCCTTCATGTGGTGGAGGCAATTGTGAACAAGACAGACCAGTTCCTATTTCTCATGGTACTTTCAGACTTGAGGGAGACAGGCACATGATATAAGTGCTATCACTGGGAAAAAACCCTAGATGCTATGGAGGCTTAACAGAGGGACACTTATGCCATGTAGGGATGCAGTGAATCTGGGTATAGCCAGGAAAGATCTGAAGTTTGTGTAGGACTTAGCCAGGTGAGGGGAGAAGTACATGTGTACCTGCTTGGAGACAATAGTGCTTATTCTCTCTGGAGAGGAGAACATCATTCCAGTAGGTTAATGCAAAGGAAAATGAATGAAGTGTGACCTTCAAATTCTCTTTAACAAATTATTAGGGCAAGAAAACGTTGTTATGCTCGTGTGATATTATATTAAGAAACAAATATTAGGCCTGGTACCTGGCCTTGAGCTTAGACTGTAAGAACTACTCAATAAATGTCTTCTGGCTGATTGGCTGACCAAATGACTATTCAGTGCTGTGTAATGAGCTTTAGACTTGGATTTCTGCCTTGAAGTCTCTTTTGGCTATATTATGGCTCAGGTGAAAACTTAAAATTAATAAAAGTGTTTTAAAAATTGAGCAAGAAGCCAGCAAAAGAGCTGTCAGACATTTAAACACATAGTGAAAGAAAGAATGACCATGTGGTGGGTGCGGGAGACACTGAGGAACTTTGAGGGGATACAGTGCCATAGCTGGTACCCAGAAGTTCCCACCTGTGGAGACTTGAATGAAGAACTTGGCCCAAGTCTCTCAGTCAAGCTATATTTGTGAAATTGGGAAGTTATCTAGTCCTGGGTAGCAATAAGCAATTTCTACCTCTGGGAATTCCAGTCTAGGACTATGGTCCTATTTTCCATTGAAAATCTGGGACACACTGCTAGCAGAGATACAAAAATTTATAAATTAAAATCTGTCAAGAACTGCAGAATGTGTGATTATTATAGACATGGGCTTTCAAATTAGCATCATAACCAGTTCTAAAAAGACTTTATAGCTGGGAACATGTGCTTTGAAAACCAGTTAGGCTTTGTTTTAAATGATGAGTGTGCCTGGTACCAGCAAGATGGCCCCCAGCAAGTTTCTTCACTTCTCTAAGCCTCAGATACTTTACCTAAAAATTCCTTTTTAGGAACTATTCAGCTAATTCAGCTAAATTTTATTTTAATATAGAAACTAATATTCCATGAGTGCTTAGCCCTATACATGGCAAAATAAGTATTAAATTATGATATTCTTGGTATTTAAGATAATAATAGTAGAGCATAATTAATGTAGGGATAATTAGACCCTGCTATGAGCCTATGATCCCCTGAATTCCTTGTCATTTGCAAGCTCCCACTGTTCCCAAGTCTGTAAATGTGTTTTTGTTCTCAGTTTAGCTTTTTATCAGGCAGGATTCCCAAACTCACTGATTAGGCTAGCTTGCAGGCACCAACCTGAAAAACAATTTGACTTTGTCAGTATTGAGAAAATATTTGTAAAATAGTACAGTCAATACATAAGTATACTGTAGACTTTGAGTCGCTTTAAAAAAATTGTCCAGGGTTTTAAAAAAAAATTCTGGATGCAGAAAGTTAACTTGGTTTGGTTTAGTATTTGGACAAAGAAATCCCTGCTGTGAGCCTAGCAGAGAGATAAGCCCTTGACTTGCAGTAGATTGTGAGACCTGCATTGGTGAGAACAAACTGTGGCTGAGGCGCTCCCTGAGTGCCACCACATTTAGATTTAAGATTAGCTGCAGCTGAATGGTAGAGTGGCTGTTTGTTTTATGAAACAATTGCTAATGTCATTAAACAGACAGAGCCCCTTCTAACATGATTGTTCATTTGTGATAAACTGAGAGAAGCCCACAAGAGATTGGAAAAGAAAACTCATAAGTGCTTCATTTTGAAGCTCTTACAATGTCCTATTGGAAGTGACAATTAATGGAAGTGAATGGCAATCTAATTCAGAGCACATTTAGATGGAGGGAGGAGGTATGGCAGCAAAGAAACAATATGAATTTGCTTGCTTTTATATTTATATTGAGAAATTGAATAATCATAATTTCTTGACAGTTATCCAAAGAAAATTTTCTTTCTATTTCCACCTTCCTTCCTTCCTTCCTTCACTTCCTTTTTTTCTTCCTTTTCTTTCTTTCCTTCCTTTCTTTTTAATGCTGTTCATTTGTTCATTTCTTCTACCCTGTAGCTCCTGGCTGCCTACAGCTGGCATTAATCATTAGCTCTATTAAAGAATGCTAACTATTAGTTCAATTAGACATTAGACATTTACTTTTCAGTGTATTTGAAGCCTGATTTGATTTGGGTCCAGTCATTTGAAATTAAGAGAGCAGAATGGTGTATAAAAGTGTGTGCAGATATCTGTGGCTCTGAAGTCTTGATTGAAAATTCAGATAAGAATTAGACAGGACCATATCTCTCTAGACCAAAGGTATTTGCTAATACCTGAGATGGAAAGGTGGTAAGATTCTGTATTTACTAATTCGTGCTTTTGACTTTGCATCTTTATTGAACTTTAATATTTTGGTCAGAAAAACACAATATGCACAAGTACTAAGTGTGTATGTGGGTCAAATTTCAAACAAGCCTGACTTAACATTTTCATTATTTCAGTCTAGGTAAAAATTGAAATAGTGTTTATTTTTTTTAAAAAATTGTCAAAGGCCATGTTGTAGCATTAAACTTTTGTTTTATACACAAAGAAATATGTTAATGAAAAGTGTTTTAAGTGCTTATTATAGAGATGGTTTGTTTTGAAACATGGGCTTTTTCACAGCAGTTTTACACTTCATTGTGTACCATGAAAGACATTCTAAGTAGAGGTTGTCAGTCTCACATCAGAAGTAGAGTACTGCTGGGGAATGGAGCCATTTAGGATGTCACTCAAGCAGGACTAATCTAGAGTAGATATCTTATAAATAACCAGTAATGAAAAAAACAAATCATTCCTTTCCCCATCAGAGCAGAGAGAATTACTGCTTAGGAAAACGAAATCCTTATAATAAAGATTTACAGTTTGAATTAAGTGAATTGTTTGGAGCAAAACATTGCACAAAGTTGCAATGACAACCTTTAGATAGGAGTTCAATAAGCTGTGGAATTACCCTTATGAAGAGGGGCAGTGTAGGGGGGGCTCTCTTCTACCTGCATTTCTCCCTTTGGTACTGGGGAGGTGATGATGGGTACCCCAGAAATCTACCAATGACAAGAAATGGGTTCGTGATCAGTTTTCAATCTGGACTCTAGTACATGTGCTTCCTCTTGGACTCCAAAGATATTTTTAAATTAATTATAGCAACCATTCTTAGCATTAAATTATACATAATTAAAGCAATGATAGAATGGGAATATCAAAAGTATACCTTTTATTCTAACTTTATGAAATTTCAATTGTCATTGTTTCTGTCTTTGATGTCTTAAAATATATACTGGTTCCTTTAGATATTTGAAGTTCTAGAGCATTGGAAATCTTGCTCATTCTTTCCCCCCCTTGTCTTGTCCTCCATTAAGGTAGGTACAAGGAGCTTTCTTTCTGTGCCCAGTGTGTGAGGGTAGGAGGAAGGGAGGCTCAGGCAAGACCCATTCTGAGAGCTGTATCTGTCCCAGACAGGAAAAACCTGATTTTCATGATTTCTGATAAGTACAAATTCCTCTTGCTGAATTTCCTATGTGTCCAAGTTGGGGCATTATGCAGAGAAATGACTAGGAATGCCTTGCTAGTTAAAATAATCTTAACTCCCCAAACAAAATCATTATCTTATTCCAGGACCAAGTATTGGCATATTTTCTGGGCTTTTGAACTCTTCCACCTAACTTATAATTCTGATGTACTGGAGTATAGAGAAAAGAGGTGGGGGAAGCCCCCTAATGTTCTTATATGGCTTTTTTTCAGTAGTTCAGTTTTGCTGGGGCTGGGGGGGGGAGAATGGACTTTATTGACAGTCTGAGCCTTTCGTTTTATCACATCTATTTCCACCCTGCCTGTAAATTAGATGGAGCAGATGCTATCCACATTTTTCAGGTGAGAAAATTAAAGTACACAGGCTGCCTTTAGATATGACAGCAGGGAGCTCTAGGCTGATCTTGGATACATCAGAGTATTGGGGCTACACATTCCTCAGAGACTCCAACCACCCCGGGTTTGTGGGGCTGGTTAGTGGTTAGTCTTCTTAGATTCTCAGTAACCCACAGTGGCCTCAGGGTTAAGTAGCAAGTTTGGATTGCTGACCCATCATCCAGGGGAAGAGTACTCCCTATTTAACTAGAATCTGTGGCATTAGCAGATACCTATAGCCCCTGTCATAAAAGAATTGGGAAAGCTTTTCAATATTCTATGTTACAAAATAAATCCTTGGCATAAAATTAAACGCTGTTCTTTATTATCTCTTCATTGATTATTTGTACTGAAGAGAGAAGTTTCTATAGAGCGGGGCATGGTGGTACACAGTTGTAATCCCAGCACTTGAGACAGAAGGATTGCAAGTTCAAGATCAGCCTGGGCTGTGTAATAAGACTCTGTCTCAAAAAACAAAACTAAAACAAAACAAAGCCCCCCCAAATAATTTTAAAAAACATTAAATATCTTCTCTGATCATGCTACCCAATAATTTATAGAATTTGGAGATAAAGTAGAGGGCATTGAAAGCATGTGATGAGTTAAAGGTCATGCTTCCTGATGTATAGAAACAAAGTGAGGAGTTTCGTTTTCACCAACACCATATATATTTTGTTCAATATAATAAAGGTTATGTATATATAGATGCATGTACATAATTAGTAATTTAGAATAAGAAATTCTGTAGAAGCTGCGCATAATGCTACACACCTGTAATCCTAGCCCTTGGTAGGCTGAGGCAGGAGGATCAAAAGTTTGAGGCTAGCCTGGGGTACATGGTAAGACCTTGCCTCAAAAAAAAGAAAGAAAGAAGAAGAAAGAAGTTCTGTATGAAAGATACTTGATAGAAGGTGGGTGCGGTAGCATGTGCCTGTAGTCCTAACTACTTGGGTGGCTGAAGAGGGAGAGTCAGTTGAGCCCATGAGTTTGAGACCAATTTAGGAGCACATTTTCTCAAAAAAACAACAAAAAAAATGGTACACGATACTGTTATTTTGATAGTTCATTTAGTTATTTATTTAGCTAAATGTTATTTTTCATTACATAAAAGACAGTACCTGAATTTGGGGAGTGGGGAGCTCTAAAATCTAGGATTCTTATCTGTATGGAATAAAGATAAACCATGACTTAAATTCTCATATTAATTTCTGCTTTGAAGGTTAGTCATGTAATTTGCTACTTCTCTAATTTGGGTAATTATAGATTATAAAAAAATTCACCAATGTTCAGTTTTGTGAAACAGGGATGTCAGATTTCATTAAGAATATTTTGTTGCATTCAAAGAAATAGTAGGTAAGACAAAGGCATAGCTGGAACTCATAACAAATCCTTTATGCATCCCCCTTCTCTTCACTGCTGTCTGTAAATATGCACATTGAATACCATACATGTACAAACAGAAAGGCTACACTATCCTTCTCCCATATTCTGTTGTAATTGGCCTCTGTTACATGTTAGCAAAATTGGATGTCTCTGTCATCATCATGAATTTTTTCTTTTCTGTTTTTTTTTGTAGTATTGAGACTTATACTCAGGGCCTCATGCTTGCTAGGCAGGTGCTCTACCACTTGAGCCACTCCACTAGTCCTTTTTTGTATTGGATAATTTTGAGATAGGGTTTCTTGAACTATTTCCCTGGAGCTGGCTTTGAACCTTGACCCTCCTGATCTTTGCCTTCTGAGTAACTTGGATTACAGGCAGAGCCACCAGCACCCAGATATCATGGAATATGTTGAATGAGTGGGTGGATGCATTCGCAATCTGTGTAGTCAGTTCCTAATTATCCACTATAGTGGAGTTGAAATCGGAAATGAACATTTGAGAGTGAAACCTACAAGTCACTGAGAAAGTTCCTGTGATCATTACTTTTAAAGTTCCCCAGCAGATATTTTCCTCAACTTGATTAAAATCTGGCAACAATGGCTACATGGCTACATGTGAATTCTTTCTCTGATGGCTGGCTCTATTACATCAGATGCTAAGGAACACACTTTTAAGTTAGAGATTGAAATCTGTGTCTAGGTATAGCCTACTAGCTGAATGATTTTCTCTGAATAATCAGAGTAATAGCTCAGGCCTAATTCATTGTCCTTATACAGAACTCAGAGGAGGATTTTTTAAAAGAGTTGCTCATAAACTTGAACTAAAGGAACAGGAGGAAAGATGTCTCCAGAAGAATGTTGAATGATGAAAGTTGACTGTCACTTTTGCAAGGTGGTTAAATTCTATGTTCTGGGTATTCCTGAAACAGGACTGGTCTTGGGAGTAAAAGTTTGAGGTATTTTCAATTCTTTTGAAATAGTGAATTCCAAGATAGGACTGCAGAGTGAGCAGTGAGTATGCAAAAGGGCTCTGGGGGAAGGCCTGGGATTCCCCTGGGCTCAGACCCCTTGAAGAAGGATACAGGCTGGGTCAAGGTCACACTCCTTCCTGAAAGGCATATTCCACCCCCTCAGCTGTTTTAAAATGTCTAGCTGCTTCCCATTAAGTTACTTTTGAAAGCTCTTATGGTTTGGGAAGAAAAAAAGTGGCAGTAAAATCAGCATGGTTTTTGACTAAAGGCCTGCAAGCGACAATGTTAGGATCACCAAATGCCAGGCGGAGTTGGTAACCCTGAGCAGAGTCACAGCTGAGCAGTGCAGGCCCAGGAAGCCTGGCTTTATGTTGCATGCAAGATTGCTGGTGAATGGTTTTATTCGTCCTCAGAAGAGAATACAGACAACATGCACACCCAGTCTTTCCTACCATGCCCCACCCCCACCCTCCTGTGCTATCTGAAACCAGGTTTTCCTCAAGTCTGATTTGAGGTCATGATATACACTATTCAGTATCTTCACATAGTCTTTGTTTTCATCTAAGAAGTTATGTTTGCTTTGTTTATTTGGAATATCCCAACATACTGCATCAAAGGACTATACACATGATTATAAGAATATATACACATACGCTTTTATATATTGGCACAACTATTGTAAAATATGGAGAAAACCCAAATGAACCTGTGAGAATAGCTTCTTCATAACAGAAAATAACGATAAATTTATACTATTACTGTGTGTCAAAAATAAAATAAAATAAATTTAAAAGCAGAACATTGACTTGATAAAACCTGTAAGTACAGGTAGTATTACTTTGTTGAATTGCTTTACTGATACTTTCTCAAACCTTTTTTGGGGGAAAAGGAGGACAGCAATGATATAGTTAATAAGGACTTTGAAAAATTCCTTTTGATGGCTTTCTTTTTCATGTCTCATAAATATCAACCTTTTCCAAAAATGGAAAGAGTCCAGTATTATAAGTTTCTGGACATTAATTAAAAGCATCCCATTGAATTTTCTTATCTCTGCCAAAAATTAAGTATATCTATAAGTGCTAGTGTGCATCTTTAAATCATTAGTAAAGAATAGTAGAATGAGTTTATGTATGCATAGGAACTTCTAATTAATGATGTGTGTATGTGTGGTCTTTTGCCTTCAGTTATCCTTGGGCCATGCTAATTGGTAATGTCTACAGGTTATGCAGACAGTAAAGTCAAATGTATTATTTTGATTAATGAAGATGAATCATCATCCTGGTTTAAACTTAGCTCTGCTCCTTAATCTTGCCTTTCTTTTATCTTAACAAAATTTAATCTTGAGAGAAAAAAAGTAATAATTAAGTGAGAAGGCAGTGAAGGATTCTCATTAGAACAATTTTGTTCATGCACTGTAGAAATTTTACTCTTTTAATTTTCCCAACAATCTAGTTAAGTATTGACTATTATAAACCCATTCCATAGGGGAAGAAACTGAAGCACAGCAAAGTGAAATAACTTGCCCAAGGCCAGCCAGCTAATAAAAGGTATAGATGGGACTTAGTGGTCCCAGAAGATGTGCTCTTTATCCCTGTGCTATGAAATGCTGCTTCTAGAATGCTGTAATATGGAAAAGACAACATAGAAAAGAAGGGATGTAAAAGAATGGAGTAATTAGCATTTCCCATCACACTGAATCCTGCTGGGCTAAACAGTTCTTAGATTTGGCCAGTTTTAGCTTGAATGCACAGAAATTCTTTCTAAACAAAATAGAGGGCCTGGGGCTGTAGCTGAGTGGTAAAACCCATCTGCAAGGCCCTGGGGTCAATTCTGGGCACTGACAAATAAAACAAACAAATAAAGAGAATAGGACATACAGCTGTTTGTTCTGAACTTATTTCCAGAGTTAAAGAGGAGTGTATTTCTCTTTTTTGCTTCAGGAAACAAATATACATAACCGTAAAGAATTAGTTGCTGTCTGGCATTTTACCAACTTTAATAAAAGCTGTGTTTCCCCTGCCCCTAAAGGCAGCTGGGATGAATTGTAATGTGCCTACCTGTTCAATAAGAAATCTATTCTCCCTTGTTGCTGCACCTGTAACTTCCATTGATAGAACCTTTCAGAAAATAGAAACAAAACCTATGTGAAATTTCTTCTACAGAAAGCAACAGGAAAAAAAAAGAGTAGTCTGCTTTCTTGCTAGTGAAATAACAAATTTTGCTTTCTTTGCTTGATTTTTGAAAAACATTTACAAATAAAGCACTTAGCTGTTTTATTTTTCCATTTTTCCATCTGTTAAATGGGTGTAATAGCCTTTGCAAGTGCCCAAATTATCTAGGGTTAAAAAGCCAAGTGAAGGTCCATGAGTGGAGCTCAGTGGTAGAGGATTTGCTTCGCCATAGGTTCAATCCTTAGTACCATTCCCCTTCTCTCCCCACCGGCAAAAATGACAATTGAGTTGCAAGGAAAACATTTCTAAAGTTTCAACACTGTGGCCGAGGGGCCCTTGAAGTAACCAAGCCACAGAGCAAAGATGATAGCCTTTATCATGTTGAGAGTGGACGACCAGATGGCAAAGCCCATTCTACATAATGACTCTCACTCTGGTGGTTTGTAATTTATGAAGTAGCCTTCTAATCAGAGACACTGTTGGCTGCCAGTGAACCCAGCCACAGCATGGTAACAGCTTCTTCTAAAAAGAAAAAATATCAACCAATATTCTTCCCCTTGACATGAAGAAGAGTGTAACACACAAGAAGGACTGACAGGGTCCATTCTGATTTTTATCTTTTAAATCCCAAGAAAGAAGGTCTGGGGTTGGTCATCTAGGGAGGCCTTTTACTTTGACTTTGTAAAGGAAACAGAAACTATTTCAGCCAGACATGTAATGTGTGCTTTAGTGTCTACTCTTGATTCTCAGGCCCTGATACCTGCCTGGGCAGGAAGGGAAAAAGGAAAAGGAATCAAGAGGGTGCAGGGGGAGGGCAGAAGAGGCACAGGAGTGAAATGATGGAAAGGTTTTGCATAGGTGGGAAGAGTGGTTGCCTTTCCCACTCTATAAATGATATGTATGTATATAACGAAAACATGGCAAGTGTTTCTCTTATTTCCATAAGAAAAGTTTTTAAGAAAATCTTAAAAACTTTTTTTGGTTGAGGTCATAGTTTCTGAAGAACTTTGTTTGATACAGCGATACAGACTGCCCTGTTTTTCTCTTATGCATGTAAGGAGACTAAGAATAACCTATCCACTACTTGGTGTTGGGTACATTTTCAATCTGGCATGCCAAAATTCCCAACTCCAGGGTGAGAAATAAATCTGTTTCTTTGAATAGCAATGAGAAAGATGGGTACGCATTTTAAAAGGGTAGATGATGGGAGCGGGTTACAGTGCTAAATGGAATTTTATGTTCTTATGAACCATTCAGTGTAAAATGATGGAGTGTTTTCTGATTAGGTGATTTTAGCTTTTTATGGTGAGAAAATGGTTAAACACAGAGCACTTTCCTAAGGTATTTCATATGAATGCTTTTCTTCTTTGCCAAAAGCACATCAAGGAAATGGATGATGCATTTCATTTGATTCAAGTGAAACAGTATAAATTGTTATGGTTTTGAGTTTTTTTTTTAAAGTAAATAGCTTTCTTTAGGCAGGAACTCTATTACAGTGTGTTCTTCTGCAGGTAGTGGCCCAGTGCCTATACACTTATTAATTTGCGGCATTTGGTAAACTATGTCACTCCATAGTAAACTTTGGGACATATATTTTTAAAGGGTCAGAGCAGAGCTTCCATCTTTTAAGTCCAGATGCTAGCAATAGTGTGCTCTTGGACTAGATTACATTTAAATAAGGTTAGTCACAAAGCAAGAAGGTAAGAAGCAAAGCTTTGAGAACAACTATTCATAATCAAAAAAGCCAAAAGATGTTAAAAAAATTACGAGCTATTACTGAATAACAACTCTCTAAAGCAATGCTTTGAAAACTGGTAGTAGAATATAGACGAATAGGGAAAGAATAAAGGCAGCTTTCTTAGGAGAGAGAGAATGTGTATAGCAAATGTAGTGGAGAGGTAAACTAGCTGGAAAGCAAGCCACAAGAGCAACTGAATTCTGTCTGAGGCCATGTCTGCAAGATTAGAAGCATCAGTGCCCTCTGTTGTTCACAGGGGAACTGCAGAATGCTCCAGAACACAGGCCAGGCAGGTTTTGCCTGGTAAACAGACTTCCCTGCTTACTGAGATTGACAATAATAGAGATGGAAGGAAGGATGGAAGGGAGGAAGTTAGGGAGGGAGGAGGAAAGGAAGATAGGAAAGAAGGAAGAAAGAAAGAAAAAAGCGAGGGAGGGAGAAATGGATGGAGGAGGGAAGGAAGGAAGAAAGGAAGGAAAGAAAGAAAGGAAATTAAATTGATTTCTCCTCAGAGTATTACTTTATCTGTCCAAATGTTTAAAAAATGAAATGTACTAAATATGCTTTTTCTGGCCTAGTTATTTGAATTTATTGATATAAGACATATTCTTCTAGGAAAAAGGTAGACTTTTAAATTTAGTAATGAAGAAGGCACTGGAGATTTGTTGTATTAACTTTATTTGGTTCCCATCTTTCATTTTTGTAAACTTCTGTTGACACACAGGCTTTAACTGGGGTAGGAAGATGCTGATATTGATTGCTAGTTTTCGCCTTTACCTAATCTATATTTCTCAGTAGTGGATTTTTTTTTATCTGTTGTTGATGTGTCAAATACAGAGGCTGGAAACTTTTTAAAAAGCTACAATAACATTGCTCAGCTCTGTGTTTTACTAAATTAAAGATTATGGCAAGAATGACAACTTCATTCAAGCGGATCATTTGGAATTACATTAAACAGCTGCTGTTAAACAGCTGAGGACAAAGGAGACCATTTTGATCTTCACAGCACAGGGACTCTCTCAGAGCACTCCCAGCATGGGGTTTCAGAGACCACATTGCTCTGGGGGACCCACACACAGCGTGCTCCCCAAGGTGCTTGTTGCCAAACACTGGGCTTTCTAATCACATTGTATTCAGTCAGAGATCCAGGAAGTCCAAATCCATCCAGAGAAATGCAGAACAGCTTAGCAGAAGCAGCTTTAACAGGTGCCATCAGTATGGTGTTAGGGAACCTAAGAGATAGGACAAACACTGGGGAGTGGTGGTCATTGGTGTCTGTTTGCTCAGTGCATCGGATGGCAACTGAACAGCAATTGACCACAGAGGCTGCTTAATGGATCCTTAAGTGATGGTATAACCATGCAAAAAACAAAACAAAACATAGACACCTTAGCTGTGCAAGTCCTCTGCAAACAGATTGCTGCTGGTGGGGGAGGGTTCTTACCTGCTTACCTCCAGGGCCAGAAACAGGATGGTCTGGTATAAAGTGTGTACCTGTGAAAAAAACTGAAAGGGATGGATGAGTGATTTGATTTAAGCAGGTCTGCCTTCCTATGTCAGAAATAGTCAACTGAAGACTGCCTCTACGACAGCATAAATATAACTGGATGGCTTGCTGGCCTGTTGTTCTGTCCCTTTCTACAAGGACAGGTGGTGCACCCAGCAGGTCACACTCCTGTACCATGTCTTATGATTACTTCTAGTTTGCAAGGCCTACTTCACCCAGTCTCGGATTTGCTTTCTGTACCACATTCTGGATCACCCACCACAATGAGAGCACTTGATTAAAGTGAGTTTATAAGAGTTGGCTAACCCTACAGCATCTTTTCACTTTATAAACACAGGGACAACTTACATTCCCCATAAAGAACAGGAACTTGTGAACTGGCAAAAGGTGCATGAACTTTCTTGCATTCCTTCAAATCAGTGCTAGAGAAAAAGAGAGAGAACCCAGTGTGTTTAGATAAAGCAAGTTTCAAAAGACATTTGAAAGATCTACATTAAGGTGGAAAGTGTTCTGTATAAATAGTTCTTTTGGTTTGGAACTGATTGAGAGGGAGAGAGAGAAAGAGAGAGAGAGAGAGAGAGAGAGAGAGAGAGAGAGAGAGAGAGAGAGAGAGAGAGAGAAGAGCAAGGCCTCATTTTAAGTTCTGAATTATTGGCAAAGTGCTTATTTCTGCCCCTGGGCTAACATTTGACTATATGTTTTCCTTATTCTGTCAATACTGGATTACAAATGGGCCCCAGTCAGCTTGGAATAAGTGGGCATGCATGTGCCACAAAACATCTACTTTTGTCCTGTCAGGCAATATAGATTAAAATGTGAGTATGATATTTGTAGTGTTTTGAGCAGGAATTGATCAAGGATATAAATAAACACTTGCATGTTTACAAGTGAAATGGGAGTTTATTGCTTATGATAGATTCCAGATTTACTCTTTGTTTCAAAGAGATTCTTTTTTTCTCATTCCTTTTCTTTCCCTTCCTTTCCTACATTTTTTTTCAGTTCTCAAGATTGAACCCTAAGCCTCCCACATGCTAGGCAATGGCTCTGAGTTATACCCTCAGGCTAAGATTCTTCTCTTCTGTACTATATTTGTAAACAATAACTATATACCAATATATTCCTATCAAGGTACATTAAGTTTTTTAAGATTATTAACTCTATTTCAGTGGTATTTATTATTCAAAGTTCATGTTAGCAATGTCATAGAACTAATCTTCATACAACCCCTTTCCAGTTCAGTTACAGGAAACTCGATCAGAATGGCGTTTATAGAACAAACAACTTATATGCAATGCAAGGGTGAAAAGTTATTGGATTCTGCTCATTAATCATACCTTGGTCTCCTGAAAACTAGAGTGGTTTTGAGTTATATGAAATACAGTTTTCACAGATTACTAACACTTGGTATTTGAATGGACTCTTTGTATAAGTAGTCCATTTCTTTCCCTGAAAAGTCTGTAGACTGAGGCTGAAGGAAAATGAATGATGTGCCTGAGGCCATGCCTTTGTTTACAATAGGACCAGGATTATAGAAGGGTTATCAGTAGCTATTTGGTTATTAAGCATTGATAAATTATTTGACAGAGCTATACTATCTAGTTTGGAAAGGAATTCAGTCATTGTACCCCATGTATCTAGTTCTGTATTTCTGTATTAGGGATATCTGGAGAAATCAGAAGCTGTGTTGCTGGGAATAGGGGAGGGCAATGGGATTCCGTTCTTTCATTAAACTGTTGTGCAAAGGAACAGAGCTGTGTGGATGATCTTGAGAGGATCAAGCACCTGTGACGAAGAGGTATATTTAACAATGGTTATCACCATCATCACTAATATTATTATTAATATTAATATTATTATTAATGCCAGTGTGTGTGTGGCACTGGGGATCAAACTCAGGATCTCATACATACTAGGCAAGTGACCCACATGTCCCAGACCAACACTGGCATTATTTTAATCACATGATGTTGCCCCAGAGTGAGGTTCAAGAGTGAAGGAGTAGCTATGACAGCAGGAAGACTGGTAGGATGGAGATAATCACTCCAAAGTTTGTCTGTGTGTCTTCTGAATGGATATCATACCAGGCAATTTAAACAACCTCTCAGAATCCTAGCTTCAAAATCTATGATACAGGAAAATCAGCATCATTTATCTTGCAAATACAAACTAAATGAGACTGTATATGTACAAGCATTTTGGAAGCTTGAAAGCAATGTGTTTGTGGTAGAAATTAATAAAACAAGTAGGCCTACAAATTGTAGCAATTCCATTTAGCTTGTTTTATGGTTTTTTCAGTGAAGTGTCTTCTTCTAAGTCAGACTGACAATTAATGATAACAACTGAAGGCCTTTTGAATATGTCAAAGAAAAAAAAATTAGATTGTTTTAAGGAAAATAGAATTTCACACAGTTATAACACCAGGTGAAGGAGAATAAGTATGAGTGTGTGTGTTTCATTTATCTGATGAGTAGACAGCTTTTGGAATTAGGGACCAGTCTCTGTTTATGTAACACTGACATCTAGCTAATTTTTTAGGATGCACATTTCTTAAACTCACTTTTTAAAATTGCTGCACATCTTTTGAAAGTCTTGTCTTGCTGAATATCTGTACATTCTGGGCATAACTGAGACTTTGCTTTCAGGATTGTATTCACGAGTGTGTGTGTGGGTGTCAATGTGAGCTCCTGTATTCAGGGTTTGGTACTAGACTCAGTTAAGACATGTGATTAAAACTGTGAGCATTGTATGGCTGATGTTTTCTTTCTACGGGAGGGGTATGGGCTTGCATTTATCCTGTGTGTAAATATTTTGTTTAGCACCAAGCACAGTGTGAGCAACAATGTGAGAAATGCTTGCCAGATATAGTATAGATAAACAAATTGATTTGACACCTAAAAGTTTAGTATGCTGTATTTTATTGCCATTTGTTCAGATATAAGGTAGAAGAGACTCTAATAGACAATGTAGACAGTGGTTCCTTCTCCACTTGAGATTCATCTCTTTAGATTTTTCTCTTCAAGCACCCCTTTCAAGCCTTCCTCTCCACACCTTTCTGCTCCTCATTTAGATGAAAAGAGGGATGCAGCAGATAAATGAGCAGAACCATACTCCATGTGTGCTGTGTGCAGAACAATGGCCAGTAACAGGAAGTCTGGTGCCTCATGGCAGGAAATACCATGGTTAAAAGCAACAGTTAAGTGTCCTGTAAGCAGGATTTGAATTGTTTCTACTAGTAACCTACTAAGAAAGTTATAATAAGTTATTAGGACTCAGTTTTCTTTTCTTTTCTTTTGCAGTGGTGGGACTTGAAATCAGGGTCTTCACCTTGAACCACTCCACCAGCCCTTTTTGTAATGGGTATTTTTGAGATAGGGTCTCTCAACCTATTTGCCTGGGCTGGCTTTGGACCGTGATTCTCCTGATCTCTGCCTCCTGAGTAGCTAGGATTAAAGGCAGGAGCCACAGGTGCCCAGCAAGACTCAGTTTTCTAATTAGTAAAATATAGCAATATTACCTGATGGTGCACGCCTGTAATTACAGCACCCAGGTGGCTGAGGCAGAAGGGTCATGAGCTCTGAGTTATGCTGGGTTATATAGCAAGACCTTGTCTCAAAAAAAAAAAAAGAAAAGAAAGAATGATAAAAAGAAAAGCAAGATTATTGTGAAGTTCCAGTGAGTTAAATGGAGTATAATGTTGAGCACAGACCTCTCACATTGTAAACTTGTGAAACTCAGCAACATTGACCATGCCAGTGATGGTGACCATCAATGTCAGCAACAGTGGTGATGATGACAATGTGTGCTGATGATGGTGGTGATGGTGAGAGAAATTAATGGCTAATAGCTTGCTTAAAAACAACAAAAAACTCTTTAAGGGAATTGTGCCAAGATATACTTTCTTTTCTCCCTCCCTGCCTCCCTCCCTTCCTTCTTTCCTCCTTTTTTAGGCAGTATCAGAGGTTGAACTCAGGGCCTCACACTTGCTAGACAGGCTCTCCTCACTTGAGTCACAGTGCTGGCCTTTTTCACATTGGCTATTTCTGAAATAGGGCCTTTATTCATAGGCCGTCTGGACCTGGATTGTCCTATTTGTGTCTTCTCACATAGCTGGAATGACAGGTCCAAATCACCACACCCAGGTATTGACTGAGATGGCATCTTGTGATCTTTTCTCCAGGCTGGCCTCTAACTGTGATCCTCCCCATCTGTACCTCTCAAGTATTTAGGATTACATGGTTAGGCCAGAGCACCTGACATTGTGCCAAGATCTATTTTCTAGTTTATGTTTCTGGGTCTAAGACATCCTTGGACTATGCTCTTAGATTTTAGAAAACTTTAACCTGTTCTCTAAGTTAAATTATCCTGCAGATCAATAACTTTATATTCTTCATATAAGGAACTTTGTGAATTCTGAGCCATAGGCAGAAAAAATGGTTTCATAACTGAGATATTTATTCCAGCATTATCTTCATGATACCAAGAGTAGATGATTATATTATTGGCGGCTTTGGCACACTGTCCTACAACTAAGCAAATGAATAGACAGTGCCTATGCTATAACTTTTGTTCTCTGTCTACACAATGCCTTTTCTCAGTAAAGTTAGGAAAGGGAGAAATTGTCATTGTGTGTCACTCTTGCAGTGTCTCCTTGGGTTTTACACGCACCCCCTTTACAAAGAGCCTAAAGATTGTGTCATTGGTCTCTAATGACTCTTATGCTGCAGCAGTGGCTGACAGAAGAGGTATTCACTCCATTTCAACAAATCTACTAGAGACTCCATACCTTGTCGGAGTTATGAATTCAATCCTTAAAAGTTGAAGCAAATTTGAAAGATGCTATACTGCTCATTCAATGATGCACTTATATTTATCAGGGAAGGTAGGATCCTCCTTTTTGTGTGGCAAAAATCTCCCTATACTGTAAGTTTGGATTTTTGTTTTAATTGTCTGGGAGAGTCCAACACCAGAGGGCAATGTGAATACAGAGTTTTAACTAATTTTTATATACAATTTATTGTTGCGTAAACAAAATTAGCCTGTTTTTTATTGATTACCATTCATTTTGTTTGTAAGATTTTTTTTTAGTAATTGAAATCTTATTCTGTCCTGCTTCTTATTTTTGCACCATACCAAAATAATGGAAAAGTCAATAAGGCATTTATTAATTTAACTGGCATTTATTGAGTATCTACTATATGCAAGGTATCATATTAAAAATTTTGAGGAAGTTAGTATAAAATGCATGAAGTCTCATTAAAGAGTGAACTGTTACATACAAAACACTCTGAAAGGTGCTTCAGAGTTTGTTAAGATGAACTAGATAATTCCTGTCCTCAAGGAACTTACAATATATTGGGGAAGTATGCTCCTGTTACTCTATCAATAAAGGCTGTCTCACTTGCCATTGAATATTTCCTCTGCAAAGTGCTCTTAGAGATTTGGCTCAGATAATCCATCTCTTTTCTTTGCTCTCTCCAGGAGAATTGGCCAGGACCTTCCTTAAGGTTGTAACCTACTTTGTAAAGATGTGTCACATCTATGAAAAACATGATGAGTGAAGGACTGTACCTATCTGATGGTGGGAACATCCAGAGCAAATCTCTTAGAAATAGGAATACATTCAATATGTTCTGATTACCTGGAATTACTGCACAGGCTGTGTGAAGTAGAATTATGAGAAATAAGAGGGTTTGGTTCAAATTATAAACAGGCTTGAATTTCAGGTCACAAAAATTCTGATTTTGTTTGTGATAGTGGGAAATACATAGAAGAGTGCTTGAGAACAGCATCTGTGATGGATTAAAAGTAGAAAAATGGAGGAAAACCAACAAAACCACTAGTAGAAAATTACATTAATTGGAAGTTCATGAGTGTAGTTAGGAGCTAAAAAGAAAGTGGAGACAATGTAGGATCAGAAACAAAAGGACTTAGAAGCAGACACAATTATACTGCAGACCTACATACAACACTGTGGTGATTTTTGATGACCAAAAGAGTTGTATGAGTTAATCATTCATATAATGGAAATAATTCAAAGCTCAAAAGGCAAGTGCCTTGCTAAGCTTGTATTCATGTGATTATTTAATAGGCAGCTCTTGGGTATCTATTCTCTGTCAGGAACCCAGGTAGAGCAGGGTTCCTGCCTTCAAGAAGCTCACAGTTTAAAACTATGTACAAATAGATGTGAGAATGCAAAATGATGGCAGATAGGGGGCCTCCAGAGAGGAGGCGATGTTTCTGATATTCCACATGAAAAGGAGCTATGGGCAGGGGATTAGGGTGTGTGTGGGTATGTGTTTAGGATAGGAGATGTTGGGAGGAGGTGATGCTGTAGCCTGAGGGATCAACATGTGTAGTTACAGGTATAAAGAAGTAGTTATAATACAAATTACATTGACTACAAAGAGCTTTCTATTATCCAGTGATGGTTCCTGTGTTTAGATACTAGTCTGGTTTCATATCCAATGTGATTCCATTGTGTTGGGTAGTGTCCCCATAAAGGACAGGAGTGTGAAAGATGAGAGAATATAACATGGGTTAGGGACTGTGATGACTCAATGCCCATTCTAATTGATAATCCATTTCTTACATGATTAGAAAAGCAAATGTAAGTGAGAGTTAACACTTCAAGTTCTTCCCAATGTAAAAGTTAAATCTAGAAGATGGAAAAGATCAAAGAATGCCCATTTTAATATATATAGCCCCATCTAGATAAATGTGACATGGTAAATTCAGAGCTAGTTGAATGAATGTCAAACTTAATATAGGGATATCTCTGCCTGAAAATAATCTCCAGGAAGTAAGGAAAATACTACAAGTAAAAATTCAAACACTTTAAGTTCTCCATATTTTTTTTTACTTATTCTGTCAGTTGTAGAGAAATCAATATTTTTCCACAGCATGTAACATGTGGTTACTACTCCTTTTTTCTCTTTCCTCTCCCCCTCCCCACCTTCCTCTTCCTCCTCCCCCTCCATCCCCACCTCCCTCTGAAATGTTCCTTTGCAGGCCTTAGAAATCTTTCTGGTACAAAACCTAAGAAGAAAGGACTCTCCATGTGCTTTTTTTTTTTGCCAGGCTGATGAAGCCTTATAGAAATGGAAATGCAGTGTAAGGGCTGGTAGCTGGTGGCTGGAAGCTAATGTGGTGTTCCGCTCTTGTTTGCTCTCTTGTAAGGAAATTCCCTGATTTTGCTGTGTGTATGCATCTAGTGTATAAGGATGTTTAATTAGCTACAAGTTACAACAAAGACTTTTGAAAGGACAATAGATCTGTGTCACAGTTGTCTTTATTTCCACTCGGTGAACAGCGAGGTGTTTAACTACCTTATCAAGAGCCGCATGAACTGTCCAGACTAAATTGGGGACATCTCCACACTGTTTGACAAATAGATTTTTTGTAAACTGATTTCCCCTTTTCATTGTTTGCATTTCACTATATAGCAGACTTCGTGTCACAAAATCGGTATTCATTCAAAACAGAGACTTTAGAGATAGGATTGTAGCCAGATAAAAAATATTGCACAGGTCAGGGCTACTAAGCATAGAATAATAGCAAGTCAGTGATCCAAGAGGGTTGTTCTTCAGCAGAGAAGGGGCTTACAGAGCTGAGGTCAGGAGCCAGGTTCAGTACTTGAGATGTGTCTGTGGCCATTTACAAGACAATGTGTAGGGAAGAGTGAAAAATTAATTACTGCCAAACTGTAGAAAAGACAACAGGTTTATTCTTTATACCTTTTTGTTTGTTTTGTATTTTTGAAACAGGGTCTCATTAGCCCTGTCTCATTGGCGTGGAACTCACCACCTTCCTATGCTGGCTCCTGTGCTGGAATTACAGATTTTCACCATTATACCAGGCCTTATTTTTTGCATCTTTAACCTCCTTTTCTTAAGGACTGGAGGTGGGAATTTTAAAAGCTTACCTGTGTTGTGGTTGAGTCTGAAACAGTTGGTCATCAGCATTTGGGGTTCTGTGGCACATATGGAGAATCATATTAGGGGAGTCTGCATTTGAAAGAGGTTAAACATTGAGGCTGCTTTTCATTTTACTTCTGACTCCCTCAGTTTTGATCAATGAGTCTTGAACTTGAATGTGCATCACAAGCCTTTGAGGACTTGGGACCTGATGGGACAGATTGCTGGTCCCCATCACTGTTTCTCCAAGTGAGGCCTGAGAACTTACACAATGAACGGTTCCCTGGTGATCTTCACTTTGAGAACTAGTGATATAAATACTGTGTGACACTCTCACAGCACCAAATCATTTGCATTTTCCAAGCACTTATCAGTTAAGCCCAATGAGCAATAGCTTTGGGAAGCTCCTCACTGTCAGCCTCTCGTAAGAAGTCTGAAAGATGGCAGAAGACGTTACATCTAGGATTCTATTTTCCTATATTTTGTTAAAAATAAACAGAGCCCTGATTGTGTGACATCTTCTTCGTCCCTCTTCAGGAATTCTTGCCTGCTTCCCGCAGCAGGCAACGTTTATAGTCAGGTTCAATGAGTCATTGGAGGTCACCTTTCACAATGTTGTAAGTATTTATCATGATGAGTAAGATGTCTTTTTTCTTTTCAGAAAGCTTGGAGTCATGGAGAATCAGGCAACTACAAGGAAAATATCAGTAGCATTTGGTTATTGGGGTGATAGAGGAATGCTGTTGCTACAGTAGGTCTTCCCTGACGACAGAAGGGCAAACTTAAGTATTAGGGATAAGGTAATTTGAATTATAGATTTTTTTTCAGTACTGGGCTTTGAACTCAGGCCTCATGCTTGCTAGGCAGGTGTTCTACCACTTGAGCTACACCTCCAATCCTTTTACTTATTTTTCAGATAGAGACTTGTGCTTTTGCCCAAGGCTGGCCTTGGACTGCAGTCTTTCTTACCTCTGCCTCCTGAGTGGCTGGGATTACTGTCCTATACCATCACACAAGGCTTATTCGTTTGAGATAGGATCCTGCTAACATTTCACCTGGGTTGGCCTCAAACCATGATCCTCTGCCTTCCAAGTAGTTGGGATTACAGATATGAGCCACCATGCTCAACCATGTTTTCTCTCTTTCAGGTCTGGTGTTCATTTCACTATGTTTCTGTTAGTACTCATCCCCCCACCCCCTTAAGTCTAGTGTTCTCCTCACAGTAAATTCTATCTGTTATTTTCCATTAGGTAAGTAAGCCACATTCATTATAAAATCATCCAGATAATACATAGGAATATAAGAAAATGAAAAGCAGGCAGGGCTTGGGGTGAATCTCAGCAGTAAATCACTTGCCTAACATGCTTGAGCCTAGGGTTCCATTCCTAGGCTGAAAAAATGGAAGAAAGGAAGGGAGGGAGGGAGGGAGGAAGAAAATGAAAACAGCTAAATTTTATTGTCTTATGATACCACAATTTTTGTTTCATTTTTTTTATATCTGTTTTTACCATAAAACAATGTTCAGAATCTGCGTGCCTGTGTATTTTTCCTGAGCTGCAGATTGACTCCAGAGCCTCATGCATGCTAGGCAAGTGTTCTGTACCCAATATATATACCCATTCTTAGAATACACTTTTAGCTGGGTGCCAATCATGAGACCCCATCTTATCCAATACCTGATTGTGGTGGTGCACACCTGTTATCCCAGCAATGGCAAGAAGCATAAAATAGGAAGCTCATGGTCCAGGTCAGCTTGACTATGAAGAGAGACCCCACTCAAAACTAACCAGAGCAAAAAGGGCTGGAGGCATAGCTCAAGTAGTAGAGTGCCTCACAAGTGGGAAGTCCTGAGTTTAACCTTAGTACCACAAAATAACAAAAACAATAAGAAGGTACTTTTAAATTATACTCAGCACCTTGTTGATCAGCAGTTTATGGTTCACCGTTTTCTCCTAGACATGTGGTAGTATTGTACTTATTTGAGTTAAATTTCACTTACCCATGCTCCCCAGAAATTTGGCTTCTCAGCATGGCATCATGACAAAGCTAATGGCCACAAATGGTTTTCAGTTGACCATAAGCCAAGTTCTTGGTGGTTAACGTCACCATTTTCCTTCTCCTCTCAACACTGGCTGCAGTTTGGAATTACCAGTGGAACTCGCTCCAAAGATACCACTGTGTGGGTCATACCTAAGGGATTCTAACTTGGCGGGTTTGGAAGATATAGTTGTAAAAAGTCTCTAGGCAGTAGCCAGGTGCAGCAGTTCATGTCTGTAATCCTAGCTATGTGCAAGCATAGATATGAGGATCACAGTCTGAGGCTGGCCCCAGTCAAAAGTGTGACCTTATCTGAAAAAAATAATAGTAAAGAAGAAAAGGTCTGGGGATGTGGCACAGGCAGTAAAGCACCTACTTAGCAAATGTGAAGCCTTGAGTTCAAACCCTAGTACCACAAAAAAAGATGAAAAATATCCCCAAAATGTCTCCAGGCAACTCCATCAAGGAGCCTGATTATCTTGTTTTGTGTTTTGTGATGTCCATTGGGCTGTGAGGTATTTCCCTGGCCTATTCAAGATCTAGACATCACTCCATCTAACTTGGGCCTCTGATATTCCTGTACATGAGAAATAAATTTCTACAGGCTGTACATAAGGAATATTCTTCCCTTACATTTACATGGTTCATGGTGGGCTGGGAGTTAAATTACACATTTGTTTTCAGCACAAATGCTTAGGAAGTAAGCAAAACAATTTTGTCTTACCTTTTTTACTTTTGCTAATTGTTGTATTTAACCTACAATAAAAAAACAACAGAAAGGAATTCAGAAAAAGGAATTGTCCAAGATCACACAGACAGCAGTCTTTAGAGCCAGGAATAAAACTAAGCCATGTGAAATCCATGTTTCTGCTTTTCCTTACATTTCCTTATGTGGTTCAGTGGTGGTAAAGTAATGATTCCAGGCCCTGTGCTCAGTCAGTCTCAATCTTGACTGCATTTTGAATTCATCTCGGGAACTTTATAAACTCCTGATGCCAGAGATTATAAATTAATTGTCTGGGGCCAAGCCTGAGGATTGAGATTTCTTAAAGGTTGAAGCCACTGATATGTAGAGCATTTCATTTAATCCTCTTAGCAACAAGATGAGGTTGGAGTCATCTCCAGAAAAGTTTAATCTACTAGTTTACCAGTCCACCAGCTTATGAATGCAGAAGGCAGAGGCAAAGTAAGATTGAGCCATGGTTCCCAGCTCTTCTGGTCACCAGATCCATTTCTCACAATTTTAAGTTGTTTTACTTTAAATTTTGAAATAGGGATAGTTGAATGAACCAAATGGGTATGCTAATTAAAGAAAGACCAAAGTTAGGGATTTCTAGAAGTTCAAGAGCCACATTCCTGTCTGTGAACTAACCAGCAACAGTTCGTGTATGTATGTATCTATTTTTGGTGTTTCTGATTGTAGAATTTTATTCAGAAGACCTCCTGTGTTGGAACATGAAGTATATAAAATGTGAATACATAATACAATAAGTGAATACATGAGTTCTGAGCCATTTGGTTTTAGCATAAGCTCTGTTCTTGATCATGAAATTGTAGGCTTTTAGAGCAAAAGAGATTTATAGGATGTTCAGTCCTTGCCATGCCTGAGAATCTCCAGGACAATCTGTTAAAACATAGGTTGCTGGGCTCTGTCTACATGGTTTCTGATGCAGTAGTTCTGAGATGAGGACTGAGAGTTTGTGTCTCTATCTCTGTCTCTCTTTTTTGCTCTTTCTCTTTAAAACACAGACTCATGGTCTTATACTTCTGCCTTCTGAGAACTGGATTATAGTCATGCACCACCACACCTGGATGAGAATTTGCACTTATAACCAGCTTCCAGTCCATGTAGATTCTGCTTGTCTAAGATCCATACTTCAGTCCCATTCCTTGAAGCCCAGTGAGATGAAATGCTTGGCTCCAGTGCACATGTGACCCAGGGGAGCCATTTCTCCTCAGCTGTGGTTTTTACTGCATCTTACTTCCCTGGATGAGGTGGAAGAATGTTCAGAGATTATATTTTCACACTTACCCTAAAATTCAACTTGAGAGAAGAAATATCAAGGTTAAAATTCTCTTTTGATGCATCAGTTTTGGGATGGGTTATCAGGTGAGAAAGACTACTTATTATATATAACTAGTAACTACTACTTGGGAACTTTCCTTTCTGTTCTTTTCATTCTCAAATGGGAATGAGTATAGTGACCTAGGAAAGCAAACTTTTAAGCCCATCATTCCATTAATTGAGACTAGTCAAGGCCACCTAAGCATGTCACTTTATTTGTATGATGCTAAGGACTGGAAACTAATAAATAATTGTACAGGTTCTCTCAGTGGAAGGTGGGGAATGGAGGATGGTAGGATTTGTGTTAAGAAAAAGATGAATATTGGAAAAGGTAGCTATTGTGTTCTCATCTATGGGTGACTGAGTGTGATTCAATAATAAGATCATTCCTTTCTTTGTAAGTCTAAACAAGTTTCAGGTGGTGAGTAGCTAATTGAGAAAGAGTAAATATATAAACCCCATTAAAATATTGACAGGATTTCTTCATTGATGCTCACCAAAAATCAAGCTGCATGACAGTAAATGATTTTTGTTCAAATCAGCAATGCATCTGGCAGATTACAATGCTAGGTACAGCTCAGATGATTGAAGGCCTTCAAGAAGTTTAAGTAGAAGACAGAAAGATGTAAGTACATGGTACCTTGACACAAACCAGTGAGATAATTTAGTGCAAAGCATTATGGGGCACGAGGAGAGAGCCACTGATTCTGTTTAGTGGTACTTGTGGGAGGCTTCACAGCTTTGGGGACATCTGAGAATCCACTCTGTGGATTGTGTTGTTAAATACTACAGGTGACTAAATGAGAGCCAGAATCACAGGGAAAAGTAAACTGTCTTTGCAATACTACATAGTTTATTTATAAATATGCAACTTTCTCCCTCAGTCAGAGCATATGAATTAAATCTGTTAAAAATAAACAAGAAGGTTTACATTTTGGTACATCTCAAAATATTGATTGGGATTGAATAATTGAATAGCTCTAACTGCTCAATCGATGGAAATGAGGTCAGTGGTGGGGTAGAACTTGGGCAGTACTGGAAAGCTCTCACCACAGAAGGAGAGGATTCCAAGATGGCAGCTAGAGGTAGGAAGCAGAAAGCAACCCTCCTATAGTGAAATCTTGGAGAGACGTTGGAGACACACTTTGCAGGCATAATCACCAAGAAAAGGCATAACTTTGACCCCTCCACATCTCCAGCCGGTGCAGAGAATCTCCACTTCACGTTAAACGGAGAAACGAAGAGGGCCCCTGGGGCCACCAGTGGCCAGCGCCCATATGGCTTGGGAAGATGCAGACCAGGTGAGATTCACGGTACCAAGGTAGCACCACAGACAAGCCTGGGCCAGAGCAGCATAGCCCCCCGGACAGACTGACCTCCACCCAGGAAAAAAAGAGAAACTGAGTAATAAGCAATAAGCACAGTTAAGACACACTGGAAAGAGGGTGGGGCGCCCTGAGCACTGAAGATTGGGGGAAGGGAATCCTTCCCGGGACTGTAAATAAACAAACCGGGCGGGCCAGAGAGCCTCTGGCGGGAGCGGGGCGCACGCCCAGCAACCAGGAGCGGGGAAGCTTGTGAGAGGAGGGAAGACCCACTTCCCACGTGAACTGTAAACAAACATGGTGGCCGGCAGGAGCAGTAGCACCGCCCAGTAAGCAGGAGCAGGAAAGCTTCTGAAAGTGGCAGTGGGAGGAAAACTTCAGAGGAGAGGGGGGAAGACCCATCTCCCACATGAACTGTAAATAAACACGCAGGCCTGACAACTCGGGGGCAGTGTCACCTTTCCCGGTGCTTGGAAAGGGGAAAGCCTGTAGCAGAGGCTCCCGCACAGGAGAACTCTGAGCAAACAAAGCCTGTGGGACCAGGTGAGTGCTAGCTCACCCCAGAGATCTGCAAAAATAACGCCTCCAGCTACAGGCTGAGAGCAGCAGGCAGGCAAGCCACAGTTGCAGATACCACTCTCAGAACTGTCTCCAGATGCTTTTTTTTCTTTTTCTCCCTACCTTTGATGAGAGAACAACCGAATTACACCTGCAAGCCGAAAAACTTACTGAAACTGTATTTCATTTGAAGTGGGGACACTTGGTGGGGCTTTTTGTGTGTATGTGTGTGTGTGTGTGTGTGTGTGTGTGTGTGTGAGTGTGTAGTTTTGTTCTACTTTATGCATCCCCTTTGATGAAACAACTACAGAACAACATCTAAGGCACCAACTCCAGGACTGGAGATTGAGATGGACACCCAAATTATTAAGACTGAAACTGCATTGCATATAAACTTGGAAGTTTTTTTTTTTAATTTTCTATTTTCCATTTTATTTTAATTCATTTTTATATATAGATATTACTTTCATTTACTTATTTGTTATTTTTTTATCTTTGATTTTCAATCCTCTCTCTGTCTCTCTAATGTCTGTTCAGCTTACTGTCGATTAGTACACTAACACTCCCTGTTTATACCTTTGAAACTCTCTTGTCTGATACCTTGTTCTGCTTTCTCCCTCTTGTCTGTATATTTGTTTTCCCCTTTTCTTTAACTTCTTGCTTTCCATCTCAGCTCACTCTTCCATTCTAAATATAACCATTGTTATTATTACAAGCTAGAAAATACTTAATTACACACAGTACAGGGACAGTAACAACACCAAGGACAATGACAGGAAGACAGAAAAAACAGGGAAACCAGTTTCCCCACAGCAAAAAATTAGTACAGGAACCAGAGGGGAATGAAGAGAACAGAAACTCAGATCTAGACTCCAACAAAATGAAGATAAACTATGCCAAAGGACCCAATGAAGCCCACAAGAATAATTTAAAAGAAGACATACTACAAGTACTCAATGAGAATTTTATAGAGATGATACTGGATAGGGTCAACCAAAATGTACAGGAGACACTCAAGAAATTCCAAGACAATAAAAATAGAGAATTTGAAAAAGCAAAAGAAGAAATAAAGGAAACCATAGAAGCACTGTATAAACACCAAAGTGAAAGAGAGAAGACAATGAATAAATGGATAAATGAACTCAGGACAAAAATAGACAACAATAAAGAAGAAAACAGCCAGGATATTGAAAACCTCAGAAAAAAGAACGAAACAGAACTGCAAAACAAAACGGAAGGCCAATCCAGCAGAATAGAACAAACAGAAGACAGAATCTCAGAACTTGAAGATGAAATGGTAATTAAAGGAAAAACCAAAGAACTATTAATTAAACAACTCAAGACCTGTGAAAAGAAAATGCAAGAACTCACTGACTCCATCAAAAGACCAAACTTGAGAATCATGGGCATCGAAGAAGGAGAAGAGGTGCAAGCGAAGGGAATGCGTAATATATTCAACAAAATAATAACGGAAAATTTCCCAAATCTAGAGAAAGATATTCCCATACAAATGCAAGAGGCCTCCAGGACACCAAACAGACCAGATCAAAATAGAACTACTCCACGACATATCATCATTAAAACAACAAGTTCAGAAACTAAGGAAAGAATATTGAAGGCTGTAAGAGAGAAAAAACAAGTAACATACAAAGGTAAACCCATCAAAATCACAGCAGACTTCTCAACAGAAACATTAAAAGCAAGAAGAGCATGGGGTGAGATATTCCGGGCACTGAATGAAAATAACTTCAACCCCAGGATACTCTACCCAGCAAAGCTATCATTCTAAATAGATGGAGCAATAAAAGTCTTCCATGATAAGCAGAAACTAAAACAATATGTGACCACAAAGCCACCATTACAAAAGATTCTGCAAGGGATCCTGCACACAGAAAGTGACACCCAACTTAACCATGAAAAGGCAGGCAGCACCAAACCACAGGATAAGAAAAAGCAAGACAGTAGAGAGTAACATCAAGTTAGGTACACACAATCAAACCTTCAAACAATTAAGATAACTAAATGGCAGGAATCACCACATACCTATCAGTACTAACACTTAATGTTAATGGACTTAATTCACCCATCAAAAGACACCGTTTGATAAAATGGATTAAAAAAGAAGATCCAACAATTTGTTGCTTACAGGAGACTCATCTCACTGACAGAAATAAGCATATGCTTAGGATGAAAGGCTGGAAGAAGATTTACCAAGCCAATGGCCCCCGAAAACAAGCAGGAGTAGCAATACTTATCTCTGATAAAGTAGACTTCAAACCTACATTGATCAAACGAGATAAAGAAGGACATTCCATACTAATAAAAGGGGAAATAGACCAAAAGGAAATAATAATCATCAATCTGTACGCACCCAATGTCAACGTACCCAATTTCATCAAACATACCCTGAAAGACCTAAAAGCATATATAAATGCCAACACAGTGGTTGTGGGAGACTTTGACACTCCATTATCATCAATAGATAGGTCATCACCACAGAAGGAGCCCATTAAAGCTAATATTGTCTCATTTAATAATCTTTGCTAATAGAGAAAATGAAATTTGGCCATGTTTCCTCCCAGGATCTTCTTAGCAATAATGTACCCAGGCCCAAGAACACCTGGTTCTATACAGTGAAATCCCCTTCTACTGCATTCTGGAAAGATTAGAAAGGAATAGAATTATTCTGAAGGAAACACTAACATTTATAAAGGTGTTTCCTTCCTATGTTATGAAATTATCATACTTCTTTTTTATTAAGGAGTCTATGAAAAACTTCCACGTAAATACTGTTGTTTGAAAATCTAATTTAAATTTTGGGAGGCTATTGTTGCTTCTGTTTTCATGAAGAATGGTTTTGTTTTTCTCTAGACCTCTTGTTCTGCTGGTGTAGATATTCTAGAATTATCTAGAATGACTAGATAATTGCATGACTGTGAAATGTGGGGAGCAGAATGGCAGCAACAGGAGCTATAGTGAACCTTCCTTAGTGAAATCCATGATAGAGCAGAGAGATGCAGAGCTGGGGCTTCCTTTTGTTTTCTAAATTCTTACAAATCTGTGTTCACCTATCCCAGGGAACTGACACAGGGCGGGTCCAGTGCAGGCACTGAAAGATGCATGTTTCCTGAGTTGGAATTGTTAGGAGCTGCTTTATCACGTCTCTTAAAACAAGACTTGCTGATAGACAAATGTGCATCCTTGTGAATGCTCTTCTGTACTCCCTATGTGTCCTTTCAAGAGGATGCAAAAAAATTTATAAGAAGCAGTTTGAGATTGGAAGTGCTGAAGATGTAGAGTTTTAAGAAAAAATTAACTCAGGTCTTGACTCTGCAACATCACAACTGAATGTCTTTGGTCAATCAGATAAACTCTGTAGACCTCAGTTCTGTCCTGCTTAAAATGGAATGATAATGATTATGATGATCATGCTGCTGGTGGTAATGGTGGTGATGGTTATAGTGATGATTGTGGTGATGGTGATAGTGATGATAGTGATGACGGTGTGGTAGTGATGTTGATGGTGGCTGTGGTGATGGTGATGATGATGGTGGTGGTGATGGTGGTAGTGGTGGTGGTGGTGACAGCGATGATGGTGGTGATGGTGATGGTGGTGGTGGTGATGGTGATGGTGGTGGTGATGTTGATGGTGGTAGTGATGATGGTGATGATGGTGGTGGTGACAGCGATGATGGTGGTAATGGTGGTGGTGATGGTGAAGGTAGTAGTGATGATGGTAATGGTGGTGATGGTGGTGATGGTAGTAGTTATGGTGATGGTGGTGATAGTGATGATGGTGGTGGTGGTGGTGATGATGGTTATGATATACTTCAGCATGGCACAAACAGAATGGTTGTGGGAAACAAAAGATATACATGTGAAACTGCTTTTTAAATGTTAATTTATAAGCCAAATAATATATATTCCACTTACTGATTATAATTTTGAAATGTTCTAAACTACTAAACTTTTCTACTTGGCTCTATTTTAAAAATAAAAAGTTTTAAAAAATCTTCCTTTGTTAAATTTCACTTCTTTGTTTAAAGTTCTCATTTATCGAAGAATTCACTGTAAGGTAGCAGTTATCTCACCAGATAAATGGCTGGTGTCTATTCCAATGTACAATTGCTAATAAAAAAAACTTAAAGTTTAAAATAGCACACTCTTTATGTGGAAATCAAAAATAGGTGATATATCATTGTAAGAGTGAAAACAGTTTCCTTCTTATTAGTGTCTTTTTTGGGGAACACTTTTGATTGCGAATTCATGGTTTCATGAAATATCTGTATAAAACTGGTCTTATAGTGACTAGGTTTACAAAATCTGAGCTGATTGTTTTAAATGTATGGAGTGTACATTATGTATAGAAATAAAAACACTGTGTTTTGTTTGGAAACTGAAGATTTGGGCTCCAATCATACATATTAATATATGTCTCCCAGTTTAGAAGTGTATATTGAAATAAGTATAGAGTTAAGAACACTTTTAGAGCCCTGTGTAATAATGCTTTCTCAATAAATAAAAAGTCTTTATTTTGTCAAAATGCACTGAAATACATTTAGTGTAGTAGTTAACCTCCAGCCTTCAGTCTCCCTCCCAAAACTGAAGAAGTCAATTTGTCCTGTAGTTGTTTACCTTTGTTTTGAAAAGCTCTGTATTGTACAGAGAGAGAGAGAGAGAGAGAGAGAGAGAGAGAGAGAGAGAGAGAGAGAGAAGCATCAGGTACAGGAATGTTTAATTTGCATAGACATTCTCTTGAACTGTTTGGGTGCAGTATTTCTTCTTCTTTACTTGTGTAAAACTGCATTCCACCTCTGATCCAATTGACCAGACATGATTAGAAACAACTGAGACAGCACAGCACCGCGGAGGAGGCAGCCGCCTCGGGTGGAGCAACACAGAGAAGGGCAGGACAAACTTAATTCTCTACCTTCCGCAGAATCCTTTCCCAAACTAACTGAGAGTCTGCGCGAGTTCGTCCTTTCAAAGCCACACAGATCTTAGGGTGGCAAACCAGAGGCAAAGCCCTCCAGTGCCTAGAGAGTTAAATTACTTATGTTTCTTTTGCAGCATCCTAGAAACAGACAGAGGAGAGAGAGAGAGAGAGAGAGAGAGAGAGAGAGAGAGAGAGAGAGAGAGAGAGAGAGAGAGAGAGAGCGCACTGTATTGGGAGCATTTCACTACCTCTGGTCCTCCAGGCTTTTTCTCTGCCCTCTCTGGGTTTCCAGCCCCCTGCGCTCCCTCGCTCGCTAGCTCACCCGTTCTCTAGCTCTGTGCACGCTGCCTACCTGCCTGGCTCCGCTGGCTTGCTGGCTCGCAGTCTCGCTCGCTAGCTCTCACTTGCTCTCTCCTGATTGGCAGAGGCCTCCCACTCGGCTGCGCGCCTGGGCCGGGGGGACTGCATATGTAGAGCCCTACTTTATATTAATAAGCTCCAATCGGGATTTAAGTCCTCAATTAGAAGAGTGTGAGAGCTTTGGTCCCCACTGGCCGTGCCTATAGGCTTGTCACTAGGAGATCATTTGTGTTAATTGCACCGTGCTCTGTCAAGGAAACTGATTTATAGCTGGGGTGCACAAATAATGGTTGCCGACCTTCCTGAGTCTTTTTCCCTGCACTACGAGGAAGAGTAGGTACCTTTTGCTTTCCTTTTCAAACTCGGCGTGGGGGTGCGTGCGGGGGAGGACAGCATGTGCCTTGCACACTGAGTCAGGTAATGCCCTGGTATTTTGTGTGCACCAGTGCTTGTTTGTGTCTGTCTTGTGCCTTTTGTGCCGAGGGTGATCTCCTAATTCAGCAAGTCCAGAATTGTTCTCTGACTACAGTGTTACCTTTGAGGCAAAGCTACTGACTGTCAGTAAAAAATCTGTGTGACAGTCACTTCTTATTCAGGTGCTAAGAATAGACACTTGGAACAAATGCTTAGTGAACTGTTAAAATGCATCTTTTACTAGGACCCATTTTCCCAAGGAAAGATGTTTTAAAATACAATATTCAAAATGATTTATACTATTGAGTGCCTCTTATGTATTTGCAGCTTGACAGTTATTTTCAGCTCCCTGTCATTTCTTACCTTGCGGAGTTAGAGGCAAAATTGCACATTTCCTAATTCTCCTTCAGAGAATTTAAAAACTAGCCCCAATGCAATTCAGAGCTAGAATAATGTTATTTGCATGGTTAGCATGAAGTCAGCACTTAACTGACAAATCAGTCCATTAAGTAACATGAGATTTTCACACATTATAAATATTTAAGGGGGGGGGAACCCTAAAGAAGAAACAGTCATGACTTTTCAAATCTGCCCTTAAATAGACGATGCTCAGATTGTAGAATTGGTTCATGTTTTGTGTCCAGAAAAATAGAGAAAAGAGCTTTTGTCCTTAAATGTAGTTAATCCGTACTTACGAATATCATTATGCACACGGAAATATATATTTAGATGGCTAAAGGTGGAAGGGGAGTTAGTGCGGGGTAGGGGAAGTAAATTAGACATTCTTGTGCAAATAAGTAGGTCATACACTTAATTTCAACCCACTGTTAAGATAAAATATTAGTAGATCAAGGAAGCTGTCACTGGTTTCTCTTTCTGTTGAGTCAGTTACATTGCTCTGCCTTCACGTTACAGTGATACCAACTATTATAATTTTGTAAAGAGTGCACTTGGCAAACATTTCTCTCGCTAGATTGTGAAGAAAATATGAAACTCTGGGAGATGAGGTACTGCATTATGGGTAGATGTCCACTAGCTGTCCTTAGTGACTGCACATGGCATTGCTTTATAATTAAGAGAGTCAAAGTGACTTGCAGTCTCTGTGGCTTCTTGCTTATGTTTGAGTGTGAGAGAGGGAGTGGGTGTATATGCACACTCGCACACCCACGCCCACACTCGCACACCCACGCCCACACTCGCACAGAGGATATTAGCCAAGAGATGAATTTAGGAGGAACCCAAAGATTGAAAAGGCCGTGCCTACCTCGATTTGAAACACTCGACAGAAGATCCAACCTTAAAATGCGTGAAAATAAAAATGAAAAAAGGAGCAAAGGTAAGACTGGCTACAAGCATAGTTCAGAGGTTAGTGCGCCTGGGATGTAGAACTGAGAAAGTAAAATTGTCTCCATGTCTTAGCCAAGCTCACCCAAATTCCAAACTTCCTCTTGTAAATAAATAAAGAAAACAAACCTTAAAAATCCTCCAGAGGGTTCTTTTTAAAGTAGTTTTCTTGAATTTAACTTCTTATAGCTAATTTGAATAATTAGTTTAGATAAGCCTCTTAAAGCAGATGCATTTAAATGAAATAAGGACAATGCCTTTTGGCTTTGGTGCAAGATTCAAACTAGCTTTCTCTTTTGGCTCAATTGAAGGTCGTCTTTTAAAAATACAGATTTTTTGTATGGATGCAGTTCTGATGGTTACGTGGTTCACTGGACAGACAGAAGGATCCAACGTTAAGCAACATATCTGCCTCTCTGTCTCAATTAATAAAACCACAGAATTTATACATGCTATTAATATTCATAGTAATTGTACCGGGTTAAACCTCATCATGTGTGTATATACACAGAAATGAAACCAGAGTTGTGCAGATTCCGAGGGAAATACTGCACAATTTCTGCCTTGGAGCCTGCTACAAAGATTCATATAATTTATTGACCACCATTAAGAAAGCTTAAAATGGTAACCTCTAACTATGTATTTTTTTATTTTAGGAAATGTGCCAACACATTAAAGAACATAATGCTTGAATGCCTGTTTCACATTTAATAGCAGTCATAGCTGATAGCATAAATAGATGAAAATAATATATCTGCTCATTCTGACATATGTGTCAGCCTAATCATTCTAAATGAGGGTGCTTATCACATGAGTCCCTTTCAACCTCTGATTAAAATGTAACATTGACTACAGGATTATAGAGTGGACTTAATTTTACTGACTGTTTTAACAGTTGTCACAGCTGCTGGAAGAAGGAAAGGCAATTGAAACACTCCAAAACAGACAAGGCAAGGAGGGAACAGTTAGTAAATTTCAATCTGATCATTGAATTTGAGACATTGAACATTTAACAGTTTTGTATTTTAAGATTCCTGCTCAGAGCTACACAAGTTTTATTTTTGTATGGCTCCCTCTTTCTGTCTTAGGATTTTTTTTTTCTTTCTCTGCCTCATCTCTTCTTATTACAAGATAAACTAAATTAAAATATAACTAACCAAAAATGATACTATAATGTCAAAAATGATACTATAATGTCAAAATATGAGGGATAAAAATAGAAAGAAAGAAAAAAAATTACAAAATAACAAAATAACAAAAAAAAAGTCTAAGTTAGAGTGGATGCTATATTTTAAGGAAAGATAGGAGCCTGCTAGAGTCACTTGAGATGTGATATTATTTGAGAACTGTGAAGACACTTTAAAGTTTTCTCAAAAACAATACTCAAACTCCAGACTTGGAGCTTATATTACTTTGCCTCTCTGTTTCTTCTCTACAAATTTGTTGAAAACATCTGCAGCCTTAAATGTAGGTGGTATAAGTGAGGTTTTCAGATGATTTCTCTGTAAATTACTAGAAGTGACAACCAGCAACAATTAGGGTGAGCATCTCAAGCAACAGAACCTCATAACCCTTGCCCATTGCATTATCGAATTGAACAGAGTAATTCTGCTTTTCTATGAATTAAATAACCACAGTACCTGTCTCAAACCATATATACATATATATATAGTTGAAATAGACAGACTATATGTGTTATGTAACATACGATGTTTTTTTCTTCTTGCAGTAAGTGGAGAAAAAAAGTATTCCCGAGTTAATGGCATACATGTTGAATGAGAGTGGTAAGGGATGGGCACTTGTGTTTCCCTAGCCCTTTGTGTAAGGGTATTTATGTATTACCCTGTACACGGTTGGTGGTGAGTTTAAAAATCCTTTTGCAGTAAGAGCTGGAAAACAGCTTTTGACTACCTGGGCAGAGGCAGGGCGATGGTGTTGGTTGGTTCTTCTGACGATGATGTTTTTCATCTTAATGTGTTTATGGCACTGCTGCTTTCTTTACTGAGCCTAGTGTGTTACAGCAGTAATTAACCCATGTTATTAGCAAAGCCCTTGTGGATAACCATTAATTTTCTTGCATGGATGATCATTTTTCTAGTGTTTCCCCCCCCAATAAGGTGTCATTGTTCTTTTTTCTAATATTCTAAATTGATGGCCTTTGATATTTTCTTTGATTTAATCTGACCTATAATATATATTGGCCACCTCATAAAGAATGGTACTGTAATTCAGCTTTTAAAATTATTAACAGGAGGAAATTTTTTGTTGTTTATTTCAAAGTAAAAAAGACAAGAAAAGAATTAAAGCTTTTGAAGGGAAATATTGCAGAAAATCAATTTTAACTCAATATTCTAGATCCCAGGATTTATGATCACGTGTGTCTTTAAGGTGTTTTAATTAGGTTTATTTAGTTAATAATGCTTTAGGCATTTTTGTAAAATACTGAGCCAATAAAAAAATACTTGTGCTTCCTGTGCTGGGAAAAGATAAGGACCATCTCATTAGCTGGGCCATACTTTTGCAATTAATTTTCAATACCTCGTGCTATTTATCAAGAGGGCAGCTAACTTCTCTGTGATTCTATTTAACAATTCTTTCACAATACCTGTCTCCTGCCAGAATTACAGACAAAGAAGAGATCGTTCTTCTTTGGGAAGGTAGGCATAATACCCAATCTCAAGTCTGTATCACTTGTGAAAAATTCCTCAACATTTGTTTTAACCTAGGGACTAAACAAAAATATTTCTTTGTTTTACTTGTGAAGTGATGTTCAGCACCAAAGATTTTCCTTTATCTTATTTCATAAGAGAAATTAAAAGGCATGCTTATGGCTGATACTTTACACACAAGTGGCAATGAATAACAATGATTTTTATTAAACCAATTAAAATCAAATAAACTTTTTAGACTCATCCATCAAACATTTAGAAAAGAGAGGAGAGTACAGAGCTGTCATAATAGAACTTTAAAGTCATCGCACAGACAAGCTGTGCTCTGAAATCACTTCATAGCAAATTCATAGGAGAGAGAAACAATACGACGTTGATCTGGTATAAGTGCAGATGAGCTCTGGCCCTAGGCAGCTCTCTGGAGAAAATCTGTGATTACATTGGCCTGGTTTGTTCAGTTTTTTTCTCTTTTACATCCACTGGCATTGTATTAAATTGTCATTTCCCTAAAGCACATGAGATAGAAATGAATTGTAGTTCTCTACATTCTCTGACAGTGAAATATTTAGCCTCTCTCTCTCCAATCACACTTATGTGTGTATTTGATAGTGCACGGATGACACCCAGCATCTCAGTGGCTTGACATTCTTAGTGCATGTTGTACGTTTTGCCGTTGGTTATTACTTCCATAGCAATGTATGCAAAGATACACTTCATCTGTACCACTATTAATAAATATACATATTGCACTTTAAAATCCAAAGCACTCAATGGGATATACACAGTGTGTTTGTGTACATGTACAGCATGCATGTGAAATATGTATATTTGGGGAAAGGGAAATACATAGCATGTAGTTGTGCTATAAACATTGGGCATGGACATTTCTACAATCAAGTGTTATTCTCAACGGTCAGTTGCCAGTTAAATTTGTCAGGCATCATTTTAACCTGGAATTAGTAGTTTGAGTATTTACAAGGTCCAATTTAAAACTGGATTGATTTAATTACTATATATTAAACAAGTAACAGGTAACCTAGTAAGTCAATTTGTTTCTGATTTTGATTTTTTAAAATCATTTTCATTCATGTGTTTAATATCTAGTAAGCATAAATAATTTGTAAAATAGGAAATAAACTGCTGATATTAAATGCATAATTTAGTGGGTTGGGCCCATACCCAATAAAAGATTTTGAAATAGCTCTTGGCTACATCTTTTGTTAAACAATTGGACCTGACAGATATATCTTAATGCAAAGCATGAGAGCTTTCAAACAAATGTAAAATGTGAATTTCATTTATCTACACCAAATCAATATGACATTTGCTTATTATTTTGCTAAAAGCAAATAAACAAAATTAATAAGTATTATGTTCCTATAATAAATAGCATAGATTTCAGAAACACTTAATGTTATTGTAATAGGGAAGTTGAGTTCTGTGATTTTTGCTTTAGTAAATCTGAGTGTTGAAAGAAAATGCTTAGCTATACAATTGCTGTCTATTCTTCTTCTGTTCCTTGTCCTAATTCATGTTCTTATTTAAATTCCTAGATTCATTTCCTCTTTGTTTGCATAACACTTTAAAATTTTCACTGCTATTGTTTATAAGACATATACCAATCTATCAAGTCAAAGTTAGCTCCCTTATTATCTGAGGGTGGTAGTAACAGTCTTCTGTCTTTTGAAGGATTTAACTGGCCTTTTATTCTTGTTTCAAGTTCATGTTAGACTTACACTTGCTAAGATCTGGGAAACCCCAGCTAATACAAATAATTTTCATTTGGTTTTAGCAAGCACATCTTTCCTCTCTACTTTTTCTTTCCATAAGTATCTGCTGGTTTTTTTTCTTCTGGTTAATAAGTATTTTCCAAATGTATTTTCTAATCAGTTATCCAAAATTGTTGAATTGAGAGGGTTTAGATTTTTTATGTGTTATATATACCTGTATACAGATAAATAGTCCCTCTTATGATTTTGGAAAACCATTTTTAAGTATTTGGAGGGGACTTGCTTTTTTATGTTTTAGTTTCTTCAAATAATGTGCTATTTAATTTGTAGCATTGCATATATATTTGGAAGGTCGTAGCTCATTAAGGCAAAGCAATGAATGAAAGGCATTTTTTTTAAGAAATTGGCTTCTCACTAGTCAATTGATGTCCATTTCAATCTACTGGCATAGATCTATATAGTGCATTTGACTACAAATATATGACACACAACACTAACTGTTAGACATACAACCTATGGCTATACGGAATTCTTTCAAACAGTATAGAAAGAAGAATACTATCATTGGCATTTAAAATCTATTACATACTTTAAAGTGTCAAAACTCATAGGGAGTCTACTTAAAATGTGAGTACATTCTCAAAAAAAAGAAGTTAAAGTGACTTTATATTTTAATTATAAAATGCAGTTTGGGTCATATCTACTCCTCTGTGCCTTTTCATACTGTTTTGAGTGAAACAAAATTGCATATATACTTTTCATCATTTTGATTGGAAGTACACCTATGTGCAATATGTTCTGACAGCCCTTGCCAGGCCAAAGAAAACAAATTAATATTGGGCATACTGAGGGCTGTCAGGCCTATCACAGACATGCCAATTTAACTTTGCCTCATTGTACACTTTCTCTACAAACAATAGGTTAAGACAGTACTAAATAAAGGGAAGGCTACTAATAAATTCTCATATTATACCCGAGACTGATGGCTAGTCTATGTGTAATGAAGATCAGCTTGTCTGCTCCTTTCATTTTTAAAAACTAACTGTGAAAATACAGATAGCATAGATCTTAATGAGCTTTGTATAAATCTGAAGCTTGTTCAAGACTTTCCTGCCATTGTGGAAGTAAAATGGGCTGTTCAAGTGGTATACTTCAGTTTCTCTTATGTGTGGAACAAATAATATAAAGAAGTGAAGAATCAGGAGCTTGAGCAATCCATTTTCAATAGGAGACATCTCTTTTTGTTGCATTTTGCATACATTTTCTGAGAAAGAAAAAATTTTGTGCTTTCTTTTGGTACGGCTTATTCACTAAGCAAAAACAAAAAAGAGAAAATCTAAAAAGCAAACCAAGAATTTATGCATGGAAAATAGGCAGGAACATACTAAATTCTTTTTGTCTCCATGATCAGAATGATTACCTTGGCAAATGATAATTCCTTATTCATCTACTTTAGAAAGCTTTTACTCATTTTTTCATGGCTTTTGAGAATTTAAACAAAGGGTTTGTTAAATAACTATATCCCTTTTTCTTTTAATACACTGTATGTTAAGTGTGTTAAAGTGGTTTTTTTTTTGATGAAAATGTTCAAGTGTTTTATTAAAGTAACAAGAGGCAACACTGCCACCATCACCCCCAGAAATTTGTACATTTCATATAAAAAGATTAAAAATAGTTCATTGGCATTTAACTAGCATTATTCTTTGTAATCTAGGTACCATGATAAACCTGACCAGTTTCAGAATCTTCAGTAAAACAAAATTTTTCCCACTACCAGATGTTTCTTCAAAAAATATGACCAAACAAATAACATAACAACAAAAAAGACATACACACAACCTTGAAAACAAAAGTTGGCATATTCTAGTGGTCCTCAAATTTAATATTAATTCAAGAAACAAAATGTGATTCAGCTTTTGAAAATGAGATTAAACTCCTTCACTATAATTATATTTACTTTATAATTCAAATAACTTAACTGAAGCAGGATTAACTTTGTAAAAACCATGGACATATCTCAAACTGCTTTTATGCCAAGGTAATTTCTTTAAAAGTTAATCACTCTTTAATACTTCAATCGCAAACTGCACATGTGTAACTTGATGTACTAACAATCCAGACACATAGCAGTAATTCTAAGTGTTCTTAGGGATGGGGAGCATATACAAAGTCACTGTAAATTACACAAAAACATCAATAACTTTTCCTTGTAAAACTGTACCAGTAGTTTCTTCTATTAATGATATTTTAAAAGTTAAGCACATATAGCAGTTCAGCATTGGAAAGACTCCTATATTATTAAAAAGATGGAGAGGTTGAAAAATATATTTGGATACTTGAAAAGACACTATGAAAAAAAATAAGGACGAAATGTGGTTTTATGTTGATAGCATAGATCTTAATGAGCTTTGTATAAATCTGAAGCTTGTTCAAGACTTTCCTGCCATTGTGGAAGTAAAATGGGCTGTTCAAGTGGTATACTTCAGTTTCTCTTAGGTGTAGAACAAATAATATAAAGAAGTGGAGAATTGGGAGCTTGAGCAATCCATTTAAAGATTTCAGTTATCCAACAACTTAAATTACCAAAATAGCAAATAAATAGTATTTATTAAAATCACTGTCTCCAACAATACAAAAATTAAATATTAAGGCATCTTTTATTCCCATCCTGGCATATGCAGCAAAGAGAAATGTTTTGAATAAAAGCCTGCACTTATTAAAATGCTTTCCCAAGTATCTGGCAATTTTGTTTTTATATTCTCCTATTACACATATCATTGAAAGCTCTCATGATCAAACACCATGACCCAAATCAAGTGAAGTATACATAGACATCAGTTTATTAAAGGGAAGCAGTTCACTGTTAAAAAATAAAAAGGAATTACAAAGAGTTATCATGTAAAGTTCAAATACGGGAATTTAAATTTCTCTGAAGCAACTCATACTTCAGTAACTAAGCAAAAGAAGAGATAAAGACTTTAAGATGAGACGCCTATTAATATGGATATGCTATAGAATAACTATAGACACAACATTCTCTACTGACAGCTTGAAAAGGGCTTCGTACTCCTTTAAACATTACCACAGCTATCAGGGTAAGATCATACCAATTAATACTGACTATTAGTGCCCATCTTCGTCCTTTTGCAAAGCTCAACGGGCTCCATAAAGTATTCTAAAGAGTAACATTTTCACCTTTTATTAAGGCAAGTTTGAGAATTAATACAACCCGATCTCTTCATGAACTTTCTATGTTTTTACATAAAAACATACAAAAACCTGTATTTTATAAAAAGCCACCTCAATATCAAAAAATAGTAATGAAAGATGTTGAACGCAGTTTACTTTTTAAAGATGCTTTCCTTGTCTCAAATCCCAAGGATTATTCATCATCTTTAGAGCCGGTTTTGCTTAAATGCTTCACCACATCAACCCAGTTCCAGCCTCGAGGAAGTTGCCCTTTATGATCTGTTTTATCTGCTAGTTTACATTTCTGGGCTTTTGAGAGTTGTTCTTTTTTATCTTTTTTCTTACTTGATGGGGCTATATTAGGAGTTTCAGCTGAGATGATATTGCTTATGGATGTTGTAGAATTAATGGGATGGTGATTCTTCATGAACTGCTCTTTATTGTCCTTGGCATATTCAAACAATGTATAGGTCACAGCAGTGCCAAGGTTAGCCTCCACTGCTTCCTGTAACTTGCTAGTATGCTCTGCTTTACAGCTGATGATATCGTGTTGTTAAAAAAAGCATTCGTAGATATAATTGGAGGTGCTTCGGTGTATGTTTCTGTCCAGGAAACCTCTATTAAGAGGGCCTTGGGATCGCCATTTTCACCTATCCTATATTGAAATGAAACTGGACTTAATTCCCGGAAAATTTCATCCCCTTCGTAAAGAGAACGCAATACTTCTCGCTCCATCTCCTGGTCCTCCTTGGCACTCATCGCGCAGGGCGCCTCCCGGGCAGACCGTGTTCACAACAACTAAAAGAGAGGGCTGAGGTCCCGAGGCTGGGCGCCACCCCTTCTGTGCCTCGGCTGCCGAGAAGGGGGTCCACTCTTCGCAGTAGCGGTAGACACGAGTTCACGCGCTCCCCCTGCCCTGGATAGAGTCAAGGCGCAGGCAGTGGGCTGTGGGCCAGGAGCCCAAGGCCACCACAGGTGAAGTGCCGGGGCGTGGGGCTAAAGTGTTTTAACACACTTTTCAAGGTATACTTTTCAAGGCAGTAAATATGGAACAATATTTACAAAGAGTTTTCTTTGAAAATAATGGTAGAAACAAAACATTCATATATCCTAAATCATATTGAGAGTTAGCAAAAATAGAAGATCATAAGAAGAATGACAAAGTCTAATTCACTTATTTAAGGGAAAATTCAAATGTGAGCAGCTCAGTCAATTCCCTTTTGCTGTCCAACATTCCAAAGTATTGGAGTACTTTCATTTTCCAAAAACATACAATAGCCATGTTAAGTTGTATTCATTTTTCTACAAATCAAACACTATTCTGATGATGCTTTCTTTATAGCCACTAATCTATTAAAACAGATCAGATATTTTTGAGGATTATTATTTCTCATGTAACCAACTGTTCATGATCAGACTTAGGTTGTTAATGCAACCTAAGTCTTTTTACTATGAGAAAGTGACTGTATACACTTGGTTCTTGGTCCTGTGAAATGACAGTCTCATCATGACTGATGAGACCTGCCTCATCAGTCATGGGACCATAGTGTCAGATGGCAAAGCAACGTCATCTGAATTGTGCTGAACCACACACTTGGCTAATTCCTCTTACCGCTCTACACAGCTAAAGGAAGGCTTATTCTGCCTTGGTGTCTACACAGCATCAAGAGTTTGGGCTCAGGTTGGAGCATGTGGCCGCCCCTTTCTCTCCTCTTCTAGACATTCACCAAAGGGAGCTGAGGAACGAAAGAGCATTCTTATGCACCTCAGCAGATAATGCTTTCCTTTGGTCAGGAATTTGTTGCTTCAGGAACTTTCACATTTCCCTTATGTTCTAGAAATGTCATTGTTGTCTTTCATGGTACAAATTACAACCCATAAAGGGGGTGTGTCTCTCCATTCCTATGGGCCATGAACTGGTATGAAGATTTTTAGTAGATAGAAATAGACACCAGATCATCTATTTATGTTAATTTGGATGATGAGTCTTTTCTCATACTTTCTATTGAATTATTCCATTGATGAAATCTGAAGAATAATAGAACTAATGAGAGGTTAAAAACTCAAATTGTATTTTTTTATTTCTTTATTTCCTTATAGTGAACAAAACTTTAATGTCCAGAGCATGTATGAGGGATTTAATGATTGGAAAAACTGTCCTGAGAATGTGGTCACCATATGTGACAGCCTTGCTTTCTATTTTGTCTTCAGTTTATGGGGTAAATTTGGTAATATTGTCTATTTTCTTATATTGCTTACATTGTTGAACCTCTGTGCCTCCACATTGAAGTTATTGAAATGTAGCAGAAATACCTGTGCAGTTGTAAAAAAGTTTCCTGAACACCTTTCCTTAGTCCCACCAATCTGTTCTTTTTAATTTTTTTGTTTCCATTCAACTCTTTTGCTAAAGGACCGCTTACTTTGTAAAAGGTAAGTGCACAATATTCACACACCTGCAGAACTTTCTTTCCTCTGTGAATCCAAGGCAATTGCCTTCAACTTCTCATATTTATTTTGCTTTCATTTCTGTTTGCAGTACATTCTAGTTGAGTGCTTTTATAGTGTTTTCTTGATTGTTGTCAGTTTGGGATACTCACTCGGTGCTGACATTTTTGTTAAGGTGATGTCACAGCAGAAAAACCTCTGGCAAACTAGAATCTGGCTGTAGTGCATGGAAGATACAACTTATGTTTGATTGTGTGTAAATACAGTTAGTTAGTTGGGAGGTTTATCAGATAGCTTGGCAGAAAGAAAGAGGGGCAGTACAAACTGTTTTCAGTAACTGTGCTGTTCATACACCTGATAAGATTCAGAGAGCTTTTCGAAATGCTGATAGGCTTTGAATAAGAAAAGAATAATCACTTCTACTGGCACCAGCTTATCAGGAATGAAGTAAAATGCAAACACTTTTACATTAGCAAAAGTAAATGTTTTAGACACTCTGGGCCTTTTTTCATTCAAATTAAACAGGAGGGGTGCTTTTGAGTGTGCTGTAATGAATAGAAGGATTTATTACCTTCACTAAATTACAGGTGAATATGTTGACAAAAGAACGTTCATCATCCACGGCAGTGTCTTTGATAAGCAGGTACATCTATGTGTGCATTCTCTGGAGAAATTAGGCTTTGGCTTTTCTCCTCCAATTCTATTAAACATCATTTCTGATGTTATAAGATGCAGTTATGTCGTATGTCAGTCGAGTCTCCTTGTTTTTGCAGCAGATGGGTGACAGGCATTTGAAACTTAGCTTATCAGACATATAAAATGCTGGTGCGCTCTGGGTAAGGCAGTTTGGGCTCAGTAAGTTTCTGTGAGTTGTGCTGAACTAGCAAACTCCAATAAAAGAAATCTGTTCTCTTTTTTTCCAGGAATGGAATGAGATTAATTACAAATTGAGGATGATTTAATGAGAAGATAAATGTATTTGTCCAAGTAATAGCCCATTTTGAAGCTCTTCTCCTTAAAAAAAGAGAGAGAGAGAGATTGGTTTTGCTCTTCAATATAAACCATTAAGTTCCCAGTTCTATCATTTTCACTTCTTTGTAATTTGATGCCTACAAATAATTTGACGTATTCAGATTTGCTAAATGATAGTGCAAGAGAAGATTAATTGATTTTGGATTACTATTGATTACTCTCTATGAGATCACTGTGACACACTGGAATCAATAGTATTCGATTAAGTGAGGCACCACCATTCTATACATTCAGCAGCAGTGGCGAATTCAGGAAAGAATATTCACAAGCTGATAAATTGACAAAGCGCTCAGCTTTAAATAGCCCTTTGTTCAGCACAAGTTCCTTAAAATATATTTCATTGGAAAGTTCGTGGTTTTTTTTTTTGCAACTTGGGGCCTTTCTGTGGAAGAAAGGTCATCAGTTTAAGGTTTATTAAATTTTAACTAGAAACAACTGGGCTCCATTTAGGTATAAAATAATTTAAGTACTTACTGCAGGCAACCTTCATGCTTTTGAGCTGTCGCTCAAAGGTTCCATTCTTTTATGAAGATGTCAATTGTAAACATAAAAATGCATCACTGGAAATGGAATGATTTAAGATACAAAATGAGATAAAAAGTCCTGCCTGAGGAAAGTCCTATAATCAAAATAAGGGGGTCTTAACTTTCTTCAGAAGTCACGTGCTCAGCAGCAGCGCTGGAAGGCAGCAGCAGGTAGAGAACCTTGGTCAAGCGTAGCTTCTTTTTTTTCCCTTTTTATCTGAGGGTGAGCATCACGCTGCCAATACTGCACGGGGGGTGGGGTGGGGGGGGAACTAAACGCTAAATAACATTTGATCCGAAAGCCGCTATTACTGCTAATAAACTGAAGTCTTTCTGTCCTAAGCAAACTCACAAAGTCGTTAGAAAAAAAAAAGAATCACCCATGTTTCCAGTCCTTTAAGAGTCAAGGCCTCAAGGAAAAGATTCTGTATAATATTTTACACTTGTGAGGCTCGGGCCTTATAATGAAGCCTTAGCTCTGACATTATGCAGCACTGCTCAGATGCTCCCTCCAAAAAGGAAGCATGACACTAATAACTCCACCGCACCGCATATGTGAGGGTTCTTACTTGCAAAGCCTCCTTGGAAATAAAATTCAGACTTCTAGCACCTGTGGACTCAAGGCCTTTATAGGCTGCAATTCTTTTCTTTTGGTTGGTTTTGGTTTGGTTTGTGGATGGAACCCAGGGCTTCACATGTAGTAGACAGTGCTCTGCTACTGTACCATACCTCCAAGCCCATGTTCAAGTCTTAACATGGACTTCAAAAAAGTTCTCTCATTTTCATATACATTGTTTGTTTTTGTTAAAGCCCTAAGAAGCTAGAAGTGACTTTCTGAGGGAAAATTCATATAAAAGTCAAGTTTGGAATCATGAAATTATCTGTTAAAACATCAGGCTTTTTTGCATGAAAGTACTGTCAAGAGATTTTCATTATAATCATAGGAAGTTGTTGTTTTTTGTCAAAAATTATGAAATATCAGTAATTTTGTCTAATCCAACCCCATAATTAAACCTATTTATATATTTATATTCCATAATCAATTTGGAAGTTACTAGTTCTGATGTTCTGGTGGCTGTATGAGATTATGAAAGACACACAACATTTGGCTCCAACTATGGCAAGTATATCATAATACCATTTTTAGCAACTATGTCATTTTTCTTTAACACTTAGAGGTAGTGTCTTGTACACACTGCAAAAAAGTGTGTATTATAGCTAGTGTCTGTCCTGTGGGAACTAAACTACTTCTAAGAATCCATGTAAACTTTCATCTGCTAAGGAAGACCTTGCCACACACACAGAGTAGCCTCAGATTATCAGAGTAGTACTGAACCCCTCCCCCAAAAGAATATAATCTATGCTGGGGGTTGGGGTAAAGGTTTCAAAAGAAATTGGAGAAAGTTGTCAACCCCTCAGGTATTTTATCTTCAAATGCATTTAGTAAGAGAACCTTCCTATGCTAGTGAGGGCTTTTGTGCTTCCCCTAGGGAACATTAAAACTGTGCCCCATTAAATGTGTCACCATTGCATTGTAGGCAGGTGCAGAATGCCCCAGTTGGCAGTGTTGCCTGTGATGCTTGATTGGCCTTTGCAGTCAGGAAGGGGGAGTGGCAGCGCATGGAGGAGATGTAGTAAAGCAATCCCAGAACGACCATCTGATCCCCCAGATGTGCGACTCCTGTTAGCACTGCTGTGCTGGCCACCAATATGAGTTTTCTCTGCCCACCTGTGAGCAGAAACTGACTCCCAGATAGGAAGGAAATTGGCTGTATCTGGGGGCAGGGGGGGAAGGGGGCTGGTGACATAGATAGAAATGTCAGCACAAAGTGCATCTTGACTTGGAGTCACATCAGGACTGGGCAAGTTTTGTCGCTCTGGGTAAGTACATGACAGCTTATATCTTGTTCCAGAGAGAGGCAGGGTGGGCATCATTTATCGGAACTTGACTGAGCAAATGCCTCTGACTGGTCCCACTGTCAGTCTTGGAGTTTTCCCTCAGTAGTGCCTTTTCCCCTGTCTGTGGCACTGAATTTGATTTATCACTGCTACTAAGCTCAAAAAAGAAATCATTCCTTTTGGTGTTTGCTATTAGGCACATGCAGTGCAGGGGTGCAGTGGGAAGGATGTAATATTAGCATACAAGGTCACTGTCCTAGTCACCCTGCTGCCAATGATGGCAAGCTATATATATATACATAAATATGTATATAGATGTTTATGTATGTGTCTATATATATATATATATCTTTTTTCTCTATTTTTTGGATGTTAAATTCTATGAATAGAGAGGTTAGCCTTGGAGTATTTTAATTTAATAATTTTATTTAAATAGAGATTCTTTTGATAAGGACACACAGCAGCACCTCACATGTTATAGCTGATCAGAATTACTCATTTTTTATACTGTATTTTCATCAATTTTATGAAAAGACATACAAAGTTGAGGAATACGGGTAGCCCAATAGAGTTAGTCTTTTTGTGAAAAAAGAGCAACGGGCTACATTTTTGTGGGTGACAATGAGGAGCATCAGAGTCTTACTAGGAAAGCAGAGGCAAGATTCTCTGGGGTCAGCTTCTGATGGCTCTTGGCTCCCACTCAGGCTTCATTTCCAGCTCTGTGCTACAGCTTTTGTCTGGCTTCTTCGTTAGTGGGGTTTCTGTGAGCAGCTTGAGCCCCAGCTCATCAGCAGGTTGCTAGTCAGCAGCAGGTGTGACCAACATAAAACAGGATTAACACTGACCCAAAGTGTGTACTAAAAACAGAACCCCTGCCTTGCTTTTAAAAGGACTGCAGGAGTGGAGGGAAGGGTCTACTCTGGGCCTGCACACTTGTTTACTAAACAGTGCTCAATGGACTATGTAAATGTCTCTGTTTAGAAGCAGAGCAGGCAGGCCGCTTTAAACTCAAAACTGATGGAGAAAATCTGTCTAGAACTTTCAGGAGAGGAGGAAATAAAACAAAAATTGTCTGGTTATATCCTGAATCATGATTACAGATTAATGTTACAAAGATACTACTGTCCTTGCTTGCTGATGAAAAATCGATAGTCCTTTGGTGTGCTAAATTTCCATCTCTAAAAATATTATTGATTGGTTTATTCTATTTTCTGTGTTTAGTTAGAAAACTTAATTTATATTTTCACCAAAGTAGGTAAACCACAAATAAAATAAGTAATATCATTAGAGATTCTACATCCTTTTCATTTTTTAAAAGAAAATATCACTACCTTCTTGTGAACAATAAAGATGGCAAAAATTGTAATTAATTTAGGAGTCTGCATGAATTTATCAAATGGCATTGCATTGAATTTAAGGCATTTGAGTAACTGTTTGAATATTTTGTTTAGGAAAGAGACAGGTGGCATTTAAAAATGTGTTTCTCTTTAAATTACACTAAATTTAATATGTACTATATATTAGCTTAAGTGGATATCTGTGTTCTTTATTAGGTTTATACCAACTTCTACTTTAAAATTTTTAGACCTGGTCACATCCAGTAAGATGTCTGAAATAAGGAAATAACAATTCACCCAGTAGGAAAAATTGAATTTTATATACACACAGATACATACATGTGCAGACACATAAACTCTTTTCTCACATGTGTAAATGTAGGGTTTTTTGTATATATACATATATATATATATATATATGTATGTATAATGTCATCACACTGGTTTCTATTGCTTTAAAAGCATTTTCAAATATGGACATTTTATAAAAGACAAATCTATTCAAGAATATCATATATACTTACTAAAAGATTTTTCAAATATCAAAAATCAAATTTTTAATCTCTTTCAGCATCTTCCTGGTAATATATTTACCTTTATTCCTTTTATACCTAAGTCTTAAATTGTAATTACTTACTCATTCCTTCTCCCTTACTGTTTTTATTACTTGGTTATTTAGTTCCTTACTGTTTTTCCAGATATTTTGCTACTAATTTTATTTTAGAAGTAGCATTGTGTGACAGTTTAATTGTAGCAGACATAAAGCATATTGAATTCACTAAGAATATCCAAATCATTATGAACTATATAAATTCCAAAAATTGCATCTTAATTTCACCTGCTATTTTAAAAGGTGAATTTGCTATCACTTACCTTATAGTGTGTCTCCTCTAGGAAATGTCCATTCCCTTGTGTTTAGTATTTTTAAGTGCTTCTGTTATGAACATTAATTAGGTTGTGGGCTCATAACTGAATGATAGTTAATGAAAACAGGTTTAGAAGATATCAGTTTAAAATTGATATTTGAAATGTTTTCTTTATAACCAACTCTCTGATGTCAAATTGATTGCTTATAGTAACTTTTCATGTTGCATCAAAAAAGACTGCATGAATTCATGCGCAGTTTTTAAATCATTAAAGTAATCAGTTTAGTGCCTTAAAACGCGTTTTCTTGATCATTTATTAAAAAATATTTGCATGTGTGTAGCACTGTCTTAGGCACTATGATCCTGAAAAAAAGATAAAAAACAGGAGAATGAGTGCATGTGAAACATTTTAAAATGGGACTTTTTATACCTAAATGGTATAAAAATTAATGGTAAATAAATGGGTGTCAGTCTTCAGAAAATAAATCCAAGAATTTAGGTTGTGTTATTTTTACATAAGACTTAACTAAAGTTTCCATTCAGACTTTCTGGTTTTTGCTTTCTAGAGCTGATGAGAAGTTAGTCTCATGAACACAGAAGGAAGTGAACATGTAGATCTTTAATATCACAAGGGGATAATTGGGGTCTTGGAGCTCAAGTCTGGTCTTTTGCTTTGTTAGGTTTTTGTAGTGCTAGGGATCAAACTCAGATCTTCCACTTGCTAAGTAAGTGCTGCCACTGAGCAACCCTCCCCCACAAACCTGGTCTTCTCTTCTCCTCACCTAAAAAGTATGTGGGACTCTTGCTCTTTGAGAAGCCTTTGAACACTCCATCACCAGAGTTGTCCTTACATCTCTGCATGCTGAGATTGCTTGTGGATGGTTTGTTTTTTAAGATTGATAATGAAAGTTAAGAAACACTCTCAGAGCTGGTGAAACAAAATATTTCCCAGGTTAGAGGGGTAGCATAGGGAATTTATTTGAATTTGAGGTTTATGTTGTTTGACTTTGAAGAAAGGTTTGAATTAGAAAATTCTTTCTAGTCGAAGTAAATGATGATTAAAGGTAGTTTTTATAAGGAAACCTTGCCCTTAATCTTGAGATAATCTCTCAGCTATTGTCTTCCTACAGCCTTCCTGCAGAATTGCCCAGTAGAGTTCCCCAAAGCCTGGGATTTCAATTTGCCTGCAGACTTGAAACTGAATTCAAAGCAGTTCTCTGTCTTTGCAGCATCTCTTCCAGGGATTCATTTTATTTAGGTGTTTTATGTATTTATTTTTTGAAGATACAGATTGCTTTTTTTCAGGTCATTAAAATTACTCTCATTGATATTTTTAGGTACTTATAATTAGATGATTAGTGAAGTTAGGTAATAAGATTTAGGATTGGCACCAGTTAACTTTATAGAAGGATTAAAATCATAGTATCACAGCACCATTGCCAATCGGAATATGCCAGAAATATCTCGGGAGATTTTTTGTCGAATGTTTATACTCAATTAAAATTTATACTGCATGTTACCGAGTGCTTGTCTCATGATAGCTTGGCATCACGTTGTTGAAAGTTTCCAATTGCAACTGATTAGTACTGCAGGTTTTTGAGTAATCGTATTGTAGTATTACAAACTTTGGAAGAGAAATGCCACACTTTTTGGAGGTGATAGGAGAAAAATGAGACAAAGTATTCTGTCGTCTTGGACACAGCCAGTATTTTCTTCAGTACCACAGACTATAAACATATGACTTTTGTCTCCTTCACTTCATGTATACGAGGGGGAGCTTACCTTTTTGTTGGCCCTACAACCAAGAGCAGAATCATCTCACCTGAAATATCTGTGAAAAGATTTCTTTTTCTCCATCATCTTCCTGACTTTTACCCTGTCACTCCAAGTGAATCATTTTCACTTTTTGAGGCTGTGGTGGAATGATTAAAATGGATGTGTGCTCCTTTATACATGGTGCCAGGACCTATTCCTAAACCTTCCCCATAGTTTAAAAAGAAAAACCCAGTAACAAAGCAACACCGTAAAACATTGAGGGTTGCTGGGGGGTGGGAGGGCAGGGAAGGAGAGGGCAGCTGGGAATTTATGATTCTTCTGGTATTGCATGTAAAGGATTTGCCAATGCCCCATTTCCACCCCACTCCCAAAGCACACACTGCTCAGTGTTAAAATGATGCTAATATACCTGGAAGGAAAAGGCCACCCAGGCCCAGGCAGGCAGCATCAGACAGGGCGCCTTGCCAGCAACCCCAGCTGCTGCATTCATGAGTCCATCTGGTGACCTCAATAGCTCCATGTAGGCCTCTTCTGAGGAACATTCGGCTGCAAAGCAGGCAGTGTGAATTATTTAGGTAGCTGGTACAAATAAATAGAGGGAAAGGAGAAGCATAACCGAGAAAGAAACTGAAGGACCCTGGGACTCGCTTTGCCCTGGGTGCTGTGGAATCTTCTAGTGTCTGCAAGTGTCCATTTGAATGTAGATCACTGTGTAGATTACAAACCAGTGAGTTTTGTCTAGATCAAGATAGCGCTCAGACTTTCGCATTTCAGATGTGGCCAACTTTAGGTAGGGAGTCTTCAGGACTTTCAACTGATAAAATGGACTATGTTTTAGCAGAAATGAAGTCACTGTACGTCCTTTTGAAATGGATGGTTTTTGGGAGGTAGCAGTATCATGTGTGAATTCTTAGCGAATTATAATTTCTATAGCTTTTGAGGGTTTTTTTCCTACTAGGGCTGAAAAAGTAGAAAAATATCTGTGTTAATTTTATTTGTATATGTGGCTAGTCAAAAATATTTTTGTTAGCTACTATATATAAAACACTGCTACTGATACACATTAATATATGCTGGATAGTAAATGAAAGTCTTCAAGTACAGAAGTTTGTGTGACTCTTTTGTCTAGATGAGTCACGGACAGCTATAAGAATTACGTGATGAATGAAAAGAGAGAAATACTTAAATTGTAAGGTGGAGTCAAATAAGTTATTTATATTAAAATAGAGTATTGAAATATGGAAAGTTTAAACAAAATTGGTTTGTAAAGACTTACTGGCATTATTTTGTAGCTAACAAGATAGTTTTATGAGGCTATAATTATTTTGAAGTCTAAGAAGACCTAGGTTGTATAAAAATGATTGTAAATCATAAATGATAGTTTAGTACTATGAAGGAATTGGTAATATTCAGATTTTAAAGAAACTATTTCTGTCTTTCCTCAGGGACATTTATAAGATAGCATTATTTCCTGGTGATGGTGGAGGTTTCATAATATAATTTGTGATTTTTATCTATTCCTCTCACTTTTACAGTATAGATGAATACATATATATAAATAATATTATGTGTTATATCTGTCAGTTTATTTTTAAGCTGACAAACCTATAATAAAGTCATAACAAAGAGAGTGGGGTTACTAATAGTTCCCCTGGTTCCATATGTATAGAAAGGCATGTTGTGTTGACAATAATGGCACCAATAGGTTTCAGTTCTTACTGCACCCTTAAGCTTCCATTTCCCAGGGTAATGGTCCTGCCTCAAGTCTAGCTTGAATCCTCCTTCTGCCCCAACCTCCAATCAGCATGAACCATAAGATCCTAACCAATCAAATCATGCTGAGTCTCACTGAGGTGTATTTAAGCCCCCCACCCCTCTGGTCTCTCCCTCTCCCACCTGGCAATAAAGAATCTCTTGGCCAGATCACTCCTCTCCACATGGTCACTTTGGGCCTACTTTTCCAACGTGTTGTATTTTGTGTTCTGGAATAAGCTGAATTCCTTAGGGCTGGCTTACTCTGTTCTCAATGTAGTTGGAAAGTAAGTGTAATTGATCTGCTTTTTTGACCCAATGAAGCCCTACCCATCATTTTAATTAGTAACATTTATATCTGGAGGCAAATAGACCTGAAAATTAATCATCTCTAATTCTAAAGATAACCAATTAGTAACCCTCTTCATATTTTTTTCAAACAAAATAGTTTTAACTTCAATGCAATTGATTTATATTCATTCTATTTCCAAAATATACTTAGGATGATTTCTTTTTATCTACATTCAAAACTGTTTTCCTGCAGCAAATAAAATGAGATATTTGCTCAAGCCAAGTAACTCTGTAAAATTTAAGGACGTGCACTAAAATTCAGATGATTTCAGCAACACTGGGTTTATCTTCTCACCCAGTCTTCCCAGGCATCACGTCTCCTCCTATGACATACCAGGCCTCTTTTTCCAGTCTACAACCTCCCTCCCCCCAACCTACACACCTAGCTTTGAAAAGGTGTCTTTATAAAAATAATCTTCCCCATTACATCTGTCCACAATTAGTAACAGGGACCTCTTCTTATTCTTCTTAGATTCTTTTCCTGGACAGTAGTCTATTCCTCATAGTCACTCTGGCCAGGCAAAGAAGGACAGAGTTGACAGAGATGTGGCTTCATTAAAAGTAACCTGCCTGTGTTCAAGGTAGTGGTTAAGTACAAACACAAGAGATGACTCAATGTTTAATTGACAACCTCAGGGACATCTAGAAATATTTTGAGGCTCCTTAGATATAGAAAGTAATGAAATGCTTCAGACAATTTTTAAACTGTATTCTCTGCAAGAACACATAAGTTTTTCAGTTCTTGCTGTAATTGCCTTGTAGTCATCATGATGTGCAGTGCTCATTTAGTTTTTCAAACGCTTTTTGTTTTAAGACTTACAAGGAAGAGTCTTCCTAAGCATTTGTTTATCTCCTTTTGTCTTCTGATGTTAGGGTGTTAAGAGTTTCTCTGATCTAATCTGGACAGGGCTAGGATATTCACCTGTGAATGATTTTTGTTAAATCATATGCTTTTGTCAACTTTGCCTGGAATATGTAATAGCCTACATTATCCTAAGATCATATCAAATATATTTGTTTCAATAGGGACAATCTGCAGTGAGTCTATTTCTATGACAATAGAAATTTAGTAAATGAGTAAGTACTCAAGTACTCATTGCACTTGCTGTGACTACCTCTTTTTTTTCTTTCTTTTGGTGAAAATTTCCAGATTTTTTCTTTCTATTCTCTTAAGAACTGAGAATATATGATCTGGATGTTAATTTCATTTGTATTTGATCAGCAATTTCATGGAAGATGTTTTAAAGACACAGACTGTCATCTCTTAAAGAAAGCTCTGTTAAAAAAAAAAGAAAGCTATGTACCAAAATATTTGTTAGAAATTTTGAAAAAGAGAATTCTTATAATTTGTCAGAGACATACCCAGAAGGATATTAGTGCTACTACTTGTTTTAAAGAATGTTGATGTCAATGCCCTGTATAGCTATCCTTATCTCAACCAGCAAAACCCCTTGTTCCTTCCTATTATTGCTTATACTCTCTCTACAACAAAATTAGAGATAAGGGCAAAATAGTTTCTGCTGAGGATTGAGGGGGGGAGCGGGAGGGGGTGGAGTGGGTGGTAAGGGAGGGGGTGGGGGCAGGGGGGAGAAATGAACCAAGCCTTGTATGCACATATGAATAATAAAAGAAAAATGAAAAAAAAAAAAAAAAGAATGTTGATGTTCTAATTATGTAGAAAATTTGTGAGCCCAATAATTTCATTAAAACTAAAAAATAAATGTTAATAAAAGGATTTGTGCAACAGATTATACGTTTCAGATGTAAATCACCTTTTAGTGGTTCTTCTGGAAATTTGATATTGACAGTTTTGTCAAATCAGCTATATTTGTGGGAGGCTAGCTGCTTTAAATACTGCTCTATGATAGTTATGGTGTTATTAATTATATGGGGTAAGTAGCAAATAGTATCATTCATGTTGCTTAATAGCCTCCCATAAAGAACTTCATACCACATTCATAGGGAAGAAGAAGAATGCAATAATAAATCACAGGTGTTTTTATGGCTTCATAATGGGGAGGTAAGGTGACCATTTGGGGTTTCCCCAAAGCAAGACTAATAAACAGCATGGTATTTAAACACTGCATGCAACATGGTCTGGTCATCTTTTGTTTTGGGATATCGCAGCTGGTTCAGGCATGATGGCAGATTCCTTTAATTTCTTAAAACATAGAGATAAAACTTGGTATATTTTGGCAGAAGAGAATCCAAGAGGAGAGGCATGTTCACTGAGGAGTTCAATAAGATGGAGCAGTATATTTGCACAAAGGGATGAAGTAGCTAAGAGAAACTTATCAGCACTATTCTGCTACCATTTCCTGTCAGGATCTTGCAAATTGTCTGACTGTTAATCTCAGGGTCCCAGTCTGATTGTCATATTGAGTACAGGTTTTTTAAATAATGCATTTTATTCTGGGAACCAAAATAGTCCAGTTGTAGACCATGTGGGTTTGAAAGCCAGAGAAATTTATGCTGCTGCTTAAAGGATGTTAAGAAAAAAGTGCTTAATGGGGGTGGGCACTCAATAAATATTTCACAGCTTCCCCCCACTTTCTCTTAATAATGGGGTTGTTAGTAGCACTAGAAGAAAAGTACAAAACTGAGATTTCACTTCTCAAAGCCAAATTAGCTTCTTACCTCAACCGACAAATTCTGAAGCCAAAATGAGTCATAATAAGGATTAGTCAGGGAAGCTTGAATTGAACCTATTTCTCTTGCACGTGCGACTCCTTATCAGTCTCCTACTACTTATAATTGCTGGCTTCACTTTCTGAAATTAGCAACAGGGAAAGCAAAGTAAAGACAGAAACCTAGCCACTTGCTGGTTTCTTCCCTGCCTGGAATGTTAGGATGACAAGAGGAATACAAAAATATAATATTTAATTATTATTATTAAAGGAAGTGTAGAAGTAAAAGTAGGAGACATCAACTAAGGGGAAAGTCTAGATTCCAGATTACTATGTTCTCAAATCCATAGTTTTTCCTACCTTTTGAAAAACATGGGAATAGAAGTTTGCGAGTAGAATAAGAACCCAGATGACATTTTTTAGGGTGTAAGGAAATGAGAGAGATGGTGTGTGTGTGTCTGTGTGTGTGTGTGAGAGAGAGAGAGAGACATAGAGGGAGATGGTCCTCAATTTCAGGTGAGATTCTTCCTAAAGGAAGCATTTTATCAACCAATTGGGCTGATTTTACCCTGCCATGGTGATACTTCATTTATCTGATAAAATCCCTGGGAAGTAATTTATCAGGAGACCATCTTGTTACTGTCAACTTGCTGAATGTGGAATAAAGTTGCCATAACATAGATGGAAAAATAAAGATCATAAAAACTGAAATAGCTGGCAGAATGACTCAAGTGGTAGAATGCCTGCCTAGCAAGTGTGCAGCCCTGAGTTCAAGCCCCAGTGTTGCTAAAAAAACCCAAAAATCCAAAAAAATCCAAATAGTCAGAGATCGTTCCTCAGTTTATTTTTACTTAGATTTCTTCTTTTAAAGCAACAACTTCACAAAGACTCCCAGCTTAATCGTGAAACGAGGCAACCGAGTTAGTGATTGGGGGGAAAACCTACACCAATAACCAGGAGGGAGTGTAATAGAAGAAGCAGATGCAATAGTAGATGGTGCCTTTTTCTCTCTCCCTGGACCAACGATGACTGATACATCCATTAAATTTCAACCCAGGCTGATTGAGTGGATTTATATAAATTAAAAAATACAGGTCATATACTTTTTCTGATAGACTGTAAATGAGAAATAGGAATTCCTTTAAACCTCAAAGGAGGAAATCCATAGGCAAGTCTTTCTCATCAATAAAGCAGTACAGCATCTCTCTTCTTGCTGTGTTTGTATGATAAGTTTTAGTTCATTGACAAAGATTGCACCAGACTTTCCCCCAGTTTTTCAGCAAGAGGTGATTTGTAAATTAACTCACATGGTGTTGACAATTTTCCAGCTTTTGTGACAGTTTGAACTTGGACTTTTAGACACAAAGGGGACAGAAATCATCCTTACCTCCATTGTTTTTCAATGTAACAAGTGAAAATAGCATTAGTTAAGGAACAATGACTTTTATTCACACTCATTCTCTCAGCCCCATGTCCATTTGTCCACTGGAATGAGCCTCTTATCATTCTTCCAGGTTTTTCCTCTCTCAACATCAAGAGTTATGAAAGGAAAATTTCATTTTTTCCATGGCCTTCCATGACAGGCAGACTGAAGATGTGGTCATTTGGGTTAAAAACCTATCCATCACTACCAGCCAGCAGGTTATTATGATGTCTCCTTTGAATAAATGAATTTCATACACTGCATGTTGGAAGTCTAAGAAGGCCAACTTTTTAGATAAATAATTATCCCATTGGTGATGTACAGCATACTGTTGCCATATTTTCTCACTTTCACAGCGTTCTTGCTTCTATCACCATAACATAAATCTTTTGCTTCATATTTAATAAAACGACTAAGGTAACTACCCCCTATACTTGGTAGAGTCAACTAATCACACACCATCATTTGGATGTCATTACCTGTTTTCTTGTGACAGATATTTTAGTAGATTGTCTTGTTTAAATTTGACAGCATACTTGATACAGCAATGCAGATGAATAAGCAGATGACCTTACTCACAGGCTGGCTGTGACTTCAGCGTGCAGCCCTAAGCCTTGTGAGCTCCCACGTATAGAAAGATGAAGAGATGAGTAAAGTTCCCCAAATCCACAGTACGACCTAGCCCACTGATCTGTCAGCTGAATTTTGGAGAGGGGGAGAAATATGTACATGTGGGAGAAGCTAGGAAAGGAGGGGCCACTTTAGAAGAGATTCACTTTTTCTGAAGCCTTGGCTCCCTGGGTTGTAGTATTTTTGGTTCCTTGGCTATGGGAGAGGAGCATTTCTCCTGTGGTAGTTTTGGAAATAATGAACCAGACTCCTCACCCCATTTCCCATTCTTCCTCTGACACTCCCCAACCCCACCCCCACCAAGTTCCTTTCTTACCATCAATCTTCATTTCCTTATCTGGAAAGTTCATATCTATACACTGAACATCACTTACTGTTTGCTTTGCTGTTTTCCAGTAAACAAGCTGGCTTGACTATGAGTGTGGAGTTGGCATGGGGGCATATGTATTCCGGGAAGAGACTTGACATCTTAGCTGACAGTTAGCTCCTTGGTAACAATGGCAGGTATTTCATGAGATAGATAGTACTAATTTTTCCATTTCCTGTTTTCCCTCAGCCAGCTTTCATTGGCTTTCAAAAAGGGAAAGAAATCCTGTCAGTTTTCCTCCTGGAGAATGGACAAGAGTGACTGTCATGGAAGATCATCCCTTTAAGGACAAAGGGACTTGGGTCTCTGAGACATGACTTCCCTGATACTAAGATTGAGAATGAGTATCACTGATTCTATGCATTGTGACTTTTCTCCACAGAGAAGACTTTGGGTTCTTGCCTGAACCCTGTGCCTCTGTTCATAAAAAGCCCTTAATTCCAAAACTCATAAATGACAGGCGTCAAGCCCACTATCCTGTCTTGCTTTCTCTGTGGTCACTGGCAGTGATGGCTACATGCAGAAAAGCAGTTTTACTTGTTTCTAGCCATATTTTCCTTCCAGATCTTTGTTATTGGTTTCTACATGGATTCTAATGGAACATTCTAATCCCTCTAGTTTCTTGCATGACTTCTAAACAACTTTAATTCTTAGTGTAGCTTTTTGACCTTCCCTGAAGCTCACATTCTTCTTTGTAAAAAAGACCTGGTTAGTCTTTTCACAACCAGCATCATGTCCTGCCCGTACAAGAAGCAAAAGATATGTAAATTGACTGAATGAAAGCTGTGCTATAACAGCACTATAGCATCTTAATGTCAGGTACTGAGAAGTTAAGGTAATCGTTTTATGCGACATCATGAGCTAATGACAGTGAAATATCAATAAAACTCATGCCACATTACCAAAGTGTTTAAACAAACACAAGTCATCACAAATCTGAAAGGTGAGTCATTTTTTTGTGAATATTCCAGGTAAGTAGAGATTTAGATTTGAAAGCTAGATGAAGATTTACCCCCAGATCTATTTATTCCAAAGTTAAAAAATAACATTTTTGTCCTATAAATTTATAGTAATAATTTAGCTGTGTATAATGATTTTAAGCTTTTCAAAAGCTTTTTGTATCTGTTTTCTTTTTTGAGTTTCAGATTCCTGTGCATTAAAAAAGACAGGGATTAGCTCCCTCATCTTAATTCTCAGAAAACTGAGACAGTGTGTTAATCTGTATTAATTAGACATATCCACACAGTTAATTGATGACAGCAACTAAGTGGTCTGAAAGTTTTACCTAATATCTAGCTCCAGCTTTCCATGGTGTGAAAAAAGTCCATTTCTTTCCATGGGAAGACTCTCATCCTATAATGTGTAACATTAATCATGATTCAGTCTTCTTCTCTGATATAAATAATCCTAATATTTTAGTAATTTTGACTTTTCAACACTATTATTCTTTGTTCTTGGGCATTTAAGAACAAAATACTTTTTTCTTTATATTGTTTTGTAATATGGGTTCCAATAATCACGATAAAAACATCTTAGCACTTACCACATACACAGTTGTTTACCAAAATGAAACGATTGCCAGATGTGAGGGCTTATGCCTGTAATCCTGACTACTCAGGAGGCAGAGATCTAGAGGATCATGGTTCCAGGCCAGTCGTGGCAAAAAGTTCTAGAGATTCCATCTCAAACAATGGCTGAGTGCTTGCCTATCATCCCAGATGGGGTGAGGAGCATAAAACAAGAGAATCACCATCCAGCCCAGCCAGACTGGCAAATAAGACCCTATCTCCAAAACAGCCAAAGCAAAAAGGGCTGGGGACATGGCTCAAGCAGTAGAGTGCCTCCTAGCAAGTGCAAAACCTTGAGTTCAAACCCCAGTGCCACCATAAAACAAGAAAACAAAAAATCCAACAACCAACAACAAGAATCCCTAATCTATTGAAAAGAAGAATGCTTAGGGGATTAAAATATCAGTAATTGTAGGTCTGACCTTAGTTGACATACTAAAGTCATAGTTGATGGTTATTTTTGTAGTCCATAATGAACAATGCAAACATAAAGAGAATTCAAGTTTTAGTTCTGCTTTACCAAAGCCCTGTTTCCTCATCTGTAAAATGGAATTAAAATTTTTCACATAGGGTTGTCTCCATAACTACTGTAGGACTGTAATTTTGGTCCCCACCATAACAAAGAAAATGGAAAAGAAGTACTTCATAGATATCTTCTTGGGACATAAGAAGTCATATCAATATTTCTTAAGAACATTATTTTAACCAGGCGCTGGTGACTCATGCCTGTAATCCTAGCTACTTAGGAGGCAGAGGTCAGGAGGATCACAGTTCAAAGCCAGCCCAGGCAAATAGTTCATGATCCTCTAACTTAAAAAATCCTATCACAAAAATATTGGACTGGTGGGAGTGGCTCAAGGTGAAGGCCATGAGTTCAAGTCCAGTACTGCAAAACAAAAGATCGTTATCTTAATAATCACCATGGTCTCAGGAAGAGGCAGAAGAGAACATTTTCTATCCATCTATACCAGCGTCTTCATGACCTTGACATCCTCACATCTAACATGAGTCTCAGTGTTTAAAATAATGTCATTAACAGATACAGGTTAGCCATAGACTCTCACGTGGTCAGGTTTTCAATAACATTGGTGAAAAAATGATGTTTTTAATTGATGTAATGCTATTCAGTTAATTCACTTATTATATTAAGTAAATTCTTAATAAATTTATTAAGTAGTTACCATAAGCTGGGTATGTCTGTGAAATAGGATCTCGCTCATGCTTTCAAGGAAAATGTTAATTTTAATAAAAAATCCTTTATTTTGAGATCATTGTAGATTCACATGCATTTCTATGAAATAGTCCAGAGAAATCCTGTTTGGCCCTCAGTTCGTTTCCTTCATGATGATAGTGTAGTGCTATAGTTCAGTACAGTGACACAATCCATATACTTTTCTTAGCTCTAGAGGTTTACATGTGTTCACTGGTAGTGTGTGTGTTTGTGTGCTTACTTTCATGCCTCTTCTATCACTATCACATGTGAAATAATGTCAAGAAAAAAAAAAGTTCCATCATAAAGTGTTAATGTGTTTTTATACTATGCTTTGTTTAAAAATGTCACTTTGTTAGGGCTAAGGATGAGCTCAAGTTGTAGAACACCAGCCTATCAAGCTGTCAGCATTATGTTCACATCCCAGCACTGCCCCCAAAAATTATACTTTGTCAACAAAATTTCAGCTGGATAGATTATTATATATTATTTGTGGATTACTAGAGGTGCAAATAGTATATACTATTTGTCTTAAATCTTTCTTCCCTCCCTTCCTTCCTTTATTCCTTCCTTTGGTGGTGCTGGGAATTCAGTCCAGGGCCTCATACCTGCTAGGCGAGTGCTCTATCACTAAGCTGCACCTTGGCCCCTGTCTTCTTTCTTTTCATTCTCTTTGCCACAACCGTAATTCTGTTTTTCTTTCTTTGATCTAGATAGAATATTTTCTTGTTTTTTATTTTATTATTCATATGTGCATACAAGGCTTGGGTCATTTCTCCCCACTGCCCCCACGCCCTCCCTTACCACCCACTCCACCCCCTCCTTCTCCCCCCCACCCCCTCAATACCTGGCAGAATCTATTTTGCCCTTATTTCTAATTTTGTTGTAGAGAGAGTATAATTTTGTTGTAGAGATAGAATGTTTTCATAGATGGGCTTTAAGTAATGTGAGTTCAAAGAGCTGATCTACTTTGTTCATCAAATTAGAGACCTAAAATGTGATAGTAATGAATGTGTGAATAAATGGCTAAATGAATGAGTGAATGAATGAATTGAATGTTTTGGAGCCAAAACTGTATTTAGTAAAAACTCAAATTGACTCATGCCGCTTTTCTCCTCAGTTACCCACAACAGTTTCCCATTGCTACAAACTAATATCTGATCTATGCAGTATGGTGTTCCAGATATTCCAGAATCTGGCCCCAGTTTATTTTCTGACCCCCTTGCATTGCTCTTCAGCATCACCCTCTCCTTCCTTCTCCGAACCTGTGCTACAGGTCATCCTCCTTCACCCTAAAGTTGTCATTTTCCTTCTTGCTCACTGACTCCCTTCCAAATACAATGCTTTGTCTGCGAATGTTTTTCTTCAATCTTCCTACAATTCTCCATGTCACATACTTTCCATTTCACAGGTTCAGCAACTAAGGCTCGTAAATAACATCTTGGAGCCACCATTAGTAAATGACAGTGTAGGTTCTTTAAGAAAATGCTCTTCTAATTTAAAAATCTTAGAATTATTTTGTTACTTCACTGAGTAGGCTTTTTTGTTTATTTTAAATCACATTGGGACCCAAGAGATCTACAAATTTCTTTTCTGTGCTGAATATTTCATCTCACAGATTTTTGAGATTCTTGTTTTATCTCACACATTGTCTGAAGAATGCTTTCATTTAACATATTTGCGCTCTGACATTTCGACTCCACAGCTTCTGGGATGTGTGAATCCATGGCTTGTTCATTCACTCATCAACTCAAGCAAAGGGTTAAATTTTAGGAATAGAGAACATTTGATGGTTGTCCTCCCACTCAAATGGAGGGATGTAAATGTAAGTAGAAGAACTTTTGGGGACTGGCAAGGTGGCTCGAGTGGTGGAGCATCTGCCTATCAAGCATGAGGCCCTGAGTCCAGTCACCAAGTACTAAAATCAATCAATCAATCAAAAGAACTTTGGGGGGATTGCTTTTGGTGGTACTAGGATTTGAACTCAGGGTCTTATTCTTGCTAGGTGGTATTCTACTACTTGAGGCACACCCCCAGCCTTAAACATAAGTATATACATTGAGAACAGTGGGTTTTTGGGGGGTGGGGATGTAGCTCACTGGTAAAGTATTTACCTAGTGTGAGAGAAGCCCTGGGTTCTATCCCTAGTACAGTTTATGGGAAGATCAAGGAATGTGAGGGAAGACTTGCTGGAGAGTCAAATGATACTCAGTTGAGTCTTGCTGAGGAGTAGGAGCTGGCCAGACAATAGGACCAAAGGCAAGGGGAGAGAAGGAAAAGCAGTGTGCAAAACAACTGGCATGGGTAATTCCCAATCATTATGCAAGTATATGTACAAGGTAGGTGGCTGAGGGAAGAGAGATTCAGGTTGCAGACAAAGGCTGGGTCAGTGAGGTGAAGACAGGTCCAGTCACCCTACTTAAGGGACTTGTTTGTCATCTGGTACTGAGTGGAGCCAGGAGAAGTGACCTATGGGCAACTTGGTTAGACTCATCTCTGGGATACGAATAGTTTCATTATTTTGCAGAACACTCTTTTCAGGAAGGCATGAATTAACCACATATGTAGTTAGGTTTTCTCCTCACCCAGTATTAAATGCTAGAACCCTCATGTGCATGAGAAGTAAAGAAGAGAGGAGGGTTTGATTTACCCTTTTCCTGCTGGCAGTATATCTAGGTATTTCTACTTGAGAAGCAACTGGCAAATTAGTGATGAAGTTATTTTAAAATTTGTTTCAGTTACATTGAAGTTCTCTATCCAGGTAGGTTCTTAAGAACTGTACATTTCTTTTGAAATGTTATCGTTTTACTTACTCAGATTTTTTGTTTGTTTTGTTGTTGTTGTTGAAGTACTGGGAGTTGAACCCAGGGCCTCGTGCATCTTAGGCAAGCCCTCCACTTGAGCAACACCCTGACCCCTTTTGTGTTTTGTTTTTGTTTTTAACATCAGTTCTCCCTAATTTTGCCCAGGCTGGCCTTGAACTTGCCATCCTCCTGTCCTCCATCTCCTGAGTAGCTGAAATTATAGACATGTCCCATCATGTGTGGCTATACTCAGGTTTTGTTTTTAGTTTTTTAAAAACACAATCTGTTATATAAAATTTATCTCAGCAAACATAAATAGAAAGTAGTTTCTTCATTCAAATAAAGGACATATATGAAACATCTTTAAATAACATTATTTAATTATAATACTAAATATTTTTTCTAAACAATGCAAAGATATTTGTTCTACTTCAATTAAATAAGAATTAGCAATTAAAAAACCCTCATGTATCACAGATATCATCACTCATACCTAGAAAATGTGAAAGTATTTCTAAACTACTACTAATCATAAATGAATTTAGGAATGTCACTAGATAGGAGGTCAAATAAGAGACAATAATTTTGCTGTATCTACTAGTAATAAATGGCAGAAAATGATTTTTAAATGATGAGTAGAAGTGCCAAGTAAAAGAAAACTCTAGATCTGTACTGGGTACGGGAATCAATAGAAACTTCTGGTAATACAAAACTGTATGTTTAACCTGTTCAGAATTTTGTTTAGATCAGCATTATTGAAACAAAATTTAACGCAACAAAAGAAATACACTGTCAGTGTACAACTCAGTGACAAATGTGACTTATAACACATGACTACCAGTCTCCTTGTGCACCTCTGGAGCCAAACCCCACCCTTTGCTCCAGACAACCACTGGTGACTTCTAACACAATGGATCAGTGTTGCTTATTCTAGAACTTCACAGACCAGAATTTTACAGCATATACTTAAATTTCTAGCTTCTTTTGCTTGCCAGACTGTCTTTGAATCCAGCCATGATGCTCTTCATTATGGTTCATTTCATTTTTATTTTTGACTAGGATTCCTGTATGTATGTCTGTGTGTGTGTGTGTTTATGCATCTGTGAGTGTGTATATCTACACATACACCACAACCTATTTATCCCTTCAGTGTTTATCAGTGTTGAGTTTTTGTTTTGTTTTGTTTTGAACTCCGGTGTATCAAGCTACAATACACATTTGTATTGTGGGCATATGTTTTCATTCTTAATAAATATCTAAGAGCAAAATTGTAGTAAGTTAAGTGTGTGTTTCCCTTCATAATATATTTCTAAACTCTTTTTGCTAAAGAGGTTGTACCATTTTATGGAGTACAGTTCCATTTGTTCTGCATACTCACCAGCATTTGGTGTTGTCAGTCTTGTGAATTTCAGCCACTTCTGTGTACATGAAGAAACTAAGCACAAAGCCTGAGTTCAAACCCCTGTACTCCTGCCAAAATTAAAATTTCTCTTTATTTTATGGCTGTAATAGAAACCATATGAGTTATGTAATCCAGGCTGCTATGTAGACCTTAGAGATAACAGAATTAGGATATCCCTTACTGAATAATGACAAACTTAAGCATTATATTACATATTGTCATCGTCATAACCTTCTATCACTTGCATTTGTTTATGATACCCATTGATTTTTATAAACATTATACATACATATATATGTACATTATGTTTATATATATTTTTGTAAGCTTTTTAGAATCTGGTCTCAAGGGTGTTTTTTCTTTATTACAGTCTTAAAAACAATTTATCTTTGGGAGTGTGGCTGGAGCAGTATTGTGCCTTTGCTTTACAAGTGCAAAACCCTGAGTTCAAACTCAAATCCCAACAAAAACAATTTTTAAAAAAAAACAAAAAAAATTGTCTCTTCCATAATCTCCTGTATGTTAAAAAATTAAAGGTTTTATTGTTGTGAATAGTTGACAGTATCTGTCTAGTTAAGTTAACCTCAGGACTTCAGTAAAATGAAAACTTCTCTCCTGAAAATATGCATCTTTACCTAATGATTTGAGATGTTTTTTAGTAAAAATAATAGTAAATTTTATAAGGAAAGGAATGCAGTATAACAGGATAAAAGTGGGGGGAAATGGAGAAATATTTCTTGTTTCCCATACAGGAAGTGGGAGTAGAGACGCCCAGATTTGAGGTTTTTTGAAAATTGGGTATTAAGATATGAACAATTCGGTGATTGACGTTAGTGAAAAGTCCCTCTGCAGAAATGTGTTTAGGGGCGGTAGATCACCTGAGGTGAATTCAAATCAGTTTTGAAAGTCATCGTGTCTCCAAGTATTTCCTGAAACTCTGGAAAAGGTACCATGTAATCCAGCCAGCTTTCTGTAACACCAAGTCTTCTTTCCACATTCATAGAAGACTCAGGTAGTGAGCTGGCTGACTAAAAACGTAATCAAAATTCATGCCAGTATTCAAACCATACTTTTTTCTCATTTCATAATGTATGCCTGTGGATCTGTATGTACTGTTGCCTTTAGAGATAACAAGTTTTCATTGACTTAGAAAGCAATAAAATACATTTAACACTAAATCTTCACTGAGCATAGTTTAATCCTTCTCTGATGCAGAAAGCACTTTATAATTTTATAGCTCCATAGACTCATTATTGTGGATGCCAGTTATTTTATTGGAGAAGGGTAGAAGTGATGGTGAATAAAAGTATGTGCTAATAATATCTTAGCTGGGGAGAGGTTAGTGTGCATTTATCCATATACAGCCCTTTATTTTAACATACATTTTTTCCACTTTCATTCCTCTAGGGTTTTTTCCCTTACCCTTCTATATTCTCTCTGAATATACACATCACCCTCTTGAATTTTCTTAACAAAAATACAATTTCAGGCTTTTGTGATATGAAAACCATGACAAAGTGATTTTGTAGCCAGTTCTCAAAGTGACTAAACTTGACAACAATTGTATTTTATGACAACCTCTGCTTTCATGTCCCTGGCCTACTCTTATATCGCCATTTTTTTACCCCAAATATGTATGAACAGTTTCCTATCTCTGCATTGGCTGAAAACAAATCCCTTTACCAGGCATACATTTTAATGGAAGAAAGCATCCATAAGTCACCAGGGCTTTAACATCTTAACTCTGTAATATTCAATTTCTCACTCACTGAGAACCCAAGCCATGTGTGTGTGTGTGTGTGTGTGTGTGTGTGTGTGTGTTTGTGTGTGTGCAGTTTGTGTTCATAAAAGTTGGGGAACAATTAGTATTATGGAACTAAACCAGATTAAGGGTGAATGTGAATTAGATTTGGCAACAGATGGTGCTGTGGAAATTAAAGGTTCTTTGGGAATGGTGGCAACAGCAGCTTGCCTTTGTTCTTTGTCTCTCCTGTTCCTGCACTTGGTAGACAGGTATAAATCACAGCAATCCTGTCTTGACAGCCAATTTTGAGAATTTGATCTGATTAAAGACATGGCTTTCCTGCTCCTCTCACTGAAACCTACTTCTATTTTATTTTTACACAGCATCTTGTCATATTTAGAGAAGCAGACTCACCTGTCTCTCCTTAATGAAATTTTTCTTAATTACAGTTTTAGCTCTTTAGTGTTAATTACTTTTCTATTCAGTTTGAATTTTCCTAATATCACAGAGGGATTTTTTTTTCTTTCGTTCTTTTCCCTTCACTTTTAATTCACACACATGTTTTTATTTTTTTCCAAAAATGCTGTCATTTTCAGAGACATAACTTGGGAATCACTATTTGAAAATTCTCATTAGCAAAACCATTAACATAAGAAGAAAGACTTTGGTGTAATGTAGTAAATATCCTAAATCAGAAAAAAAAATTTTTCTAAGGTGCTAGAAGCAGTTACTAAAAAAATCAACTATTTTAACAAAATTGTATGGAAAATAAGTGACAAGGGTTGTAGAAATATCCACTCTATCAGCTAAAATAAGCCTGCCAAGTAGTAAAAGAAGTGACCACAGTGTGCAGGACCAGCTTGCCTCAATGCTGACCTTGTCATGATCCAGGAAATCAGAATTAAAATGGATTCCTCAGATGTAGGTGTTCTAAATGAGTGGCTGGAAATATTGAACAAATTGCATAGACCCCTTCCATCCAAACCGGCATGTCTTGTGACACACTCAGGAGACAAGTCCTGAGGTTGCCTCTTACACACCCGCATGGCATTTGGGCTCACAACACATCAAGGCAAAGGAAACAAGAAGAGAGGGAAAAATCACTCCAAAAATGAAGAGAACATTCTTTGAATGAGCAACTAACAGTTGGTAGAAATAAAAACCTCCTACTGGCAGTCAAATCAAATGTAGTAACAACTCACTGGTTCCCTGCTGCTCACTGACAGCATGGTGTCACACACTGGGACAAACATTCACTTAAACACTGATTGCAGGGAATTGCCCTTTCTGCCAGCGCCTCCCACAAAAAACATAATGAGTAAAAACAAAACCATTTCTAGGAAAAAGCCAAGGGTCCTGCTCCCCAGCTCCCCAATGATCACTGTTAAATTTATCCTCTTCTGGCCCACTGGGATGACTTCTCCCTTGAATGTGGTTGCTGCAATATCTCTGCTATGCAGCAAGTTCTTTGGGTAATTAATTATTCCTTCTCCTAAGAAACGTATGTGCACACACATGTACGTAGGCACACACACACACACACACACACACACGTGCTCTTCTGTGGCCCCAAATGGTAACTTAGCCAATGTTAGCATCATAACCTTTGCTCTCAATGTATTATCTGAGTCACAGGGAAGTGCAGTTTTTATCTGAGTTTATATATATATACATATATATATATATATATATATATATATATATATATATACACAGAGAGAGAGAGAGAGAGAGAGAGAGAGAGAGAGAAATGGCAGAAGTTAAGAAATTTATACATACACATTTAAGAAATGGCAGAAGTTACTTAGAGAAGTACACTAACAAATCCTCTGATTTTACAATTGAGGAAACTGAGGCGCAAAGTGATTCACTAACTTGGCTTGGGTTATACAGTACTAGGTCCAGAGATAGGTCTGTCCAGATTTGTGAGAAAATTGGCTTTCCTGGGAAAAGAGTAGAAGACAAGCATGCTCAGAGAGCTCTGATGTAGTCACTTTTTAAAAAAAATCAGTTTTTGTAGAATGGCAAATAAGATTTTAAATTCTCCTCTGCATGTTTCTATTTAGACCTTTTAGTGAGACAAGTAGCAAGCAAGTCCCTCTGATCTGAACTCCTGGCTGTTTGATGGTTTCTTTTGGCTTCCCTGGATGCTGTCTTACTGCCAAATAATCCCTTTTTATAAAAACCCATCATGCTGCAAGACAAATCCTTAGTCCTTTCTATTGTTTGAATTAAATTTATATGTGGATATTTGTTCCTTTCCCCTGCCTGCAAATTGTACCTTATGTGTTTTAGTTTTATCTTCTCTTAAACCAGCTAGGTCACTGAAATGTTTAAAAAGAGCAGATAGAAGAAGAATTCTTAGAATTAATAATTAGCTGACCCCCATCCATCTTCCCCCCACACTCTTGCTTCAGCTGGACAACACCTGATACCAACAGAATATAATCTTAACCTCAGCTACCATAGATCACCCAAGACCAGCTGCGGTTGCATCCAGATGTTAACTGTTGCAGACTAAGCTATTAAGTGAAAGGTACAAACATAGTTTAACCACCGTCCAGATGTGGTTTTTTATCTCTGTTTGCACTGTAAATCTCCCTCTAAAACAGAATTTTTCATATGTGCTTTGAGCAACATTTTTTTTCCTGCCTTGATTCCTTCTCAGCCTTTAGATTTTTGTTACTACTATAATTCACCCAGTTTCAGAGTGTCTTTTGGAGTCCCACTCCAAGTAAACTGGAGGCAGCTGCTTTATGGGTAATTGTAATGGCTTTTGGAAAAAAATTTTCTTAATGAGTAAAGGGTGACATCAATACTGTGATCTTCATATTCTTACAGCAACTCCTGATTGTGTTCTCATTTCCTGTTTCAGCATAGCAAAGAGAATAGGACAGGAAAATTCAGGCAGCCTGAGAGTTCATTGACCTGAATTTGATTTGTGAACTCCATCACTGGAGTGTGTGTGTAAAGCATCTATATTTGACTGTCATTTGTAAAGATCAACACATAGACTTTCTATGAGTTGAATGTCTGTTTATTTCTTCTCTGGTGAGATGCTGTGAGAAGGTCTTCATTTAGCTGTCAGTCCCCTGTTGTGCTCACTTCTCTTCTGTGTACTCCTTGACTGGTTGAAGATGGAATTGTCTGAACACCAGCAAACTTTATTGATCCATATTTCTGTTTGAAAGACCAGAGATTTGTGGAAGTAGGAGACTGTTTCTTTACTCCAGAAAACTGGCTGCAGAGGAGATCTGCTCATGGCATAGTAAATCCCTAAGACTGAATAAATGTTCCATTCATCAAATATTGTGAACTTCATCTGGATGATTTATCTGACATAGTTTTTTGTTTTGTTTTATCCTCCAAGAACCTTTCTTTTTAGAGATGGTTCCCATCTGCTACCCAGGGCTATTTCACTCAACCCCAAGATGGTGACCCAGTCCACAGTGGGACATTTACTACCCATGTGGATTGACCATAAGACATGCAATTCTAAAGCCCTTCTGCCCTTTGGGCTTTTGGTTTCCAGGAGAGCTGTGTAAACTAAGAAATATTCTTGGGTGTCTGAGATAAAATGCTTGTTTTCCCATTCATGTGTGTCTGATTTTCTGATGAGGCAATTCTTAAAGTTCTCTCGTAAGATCCATAGGTGTCATGTAGTTGGGTGTTTCAGGGCATAGTTAATTAAGCTGCATTAAGGCAAATATACACACTTGTTAAAACACTTAATTTGCTTCAGTAGTATTGATTACAATGGGAGAAGTTTGTTTAAACTAAATGATATTCCCCCCAACTGTTACAGTCCTTGAATGCAATCTGTGTAATAGCTAATAGCCACCATCCATTAAATATCATCTTAGTTGTAAAGTAATGTCCTAAGAATTGATTTCAACTTGGCCGTGGACAAGAGCACCTCCTTCAAAGCTGATGGACATGATTAGCCAGAGTTTTAAGCAGAATCATGGTTCACATAAACTGTGTATATTTTATAAACTTACAGCTATTCTGTTTACATGAGTGCCCATTATATTAAAGAGCTCAGACATTTAATTATGCAAAACATCATGTATGCAATTACCTAGCATTATTATGCATTTAACAGTTTTAGTGATTTACCAGTAGCTCACTTACTGTATTTAGAGCTATAAACAAGAGATGCTCAATCCCAGATTGAAATAGGTCCAAGAAAACAAGCTAAGGATAGATTATACTGCTAAATGCCTCTGCATCAGATCAAATCCTTACATACAGAAACTGTCAACAGTCATAATGTGCAGCACGCTGTGATATTGCAGGACTATTTCTTTTCCCATTAATAAAGTTTATCAACCAGGAAGCATAAGAAACCACCTAGCAAAACAAATTGAAACAACTGCATTTATTTTAACATAAAAATAGTCTGAAAAACTTAACAAGGCAATCAGCAGTGGCTTCTGGCCCACTGCATAGAAAATCAGATGTTGGTGTTTCTATAGGCGCTTCTGATCATGCACCTACTTACAACCCCCCTGTTCTTATTAGGTTGATACTTTTATTAGCACATTTCTCTTGCTGTCTTTCTGGGCCTTCATTGGTAAAACAATTGAATATTCTCCAAACTTCCTTTGGTGTAGGGATAACAGTAGGAAAGGCTACATAAGATTCTCTAGATATCTCTGTATGTCCATGTAAGAGACTAACCCTCCTCAATTACTTGGGACTCAGGTGTCCCTAGTACAAGGAATTTCTGTGTTTATACCAAGACAGTTGATAAACCTAATGTCAGAACAAAATTGATTCAGAAAGAACCACTGAACTCTAGGACCCTAAAAGCAGATAGGGTCTTTCCTAATAAGTAGAAGTTGAAGTAGAAGGTCTTTCCTAATAAGGATTTAATCATTAGGTACAAGTTCTAATTCATGGAGTATTTTTCTTTCAATGATTGTCCAGACAGGAGGTGAAAGTCCCTTCTTTATTTATTGTAATTTTCTTTTTTTGGTGTGGTGGACAGCCCCTTAGAGTATTGGGAGAGCTTTTAACTTAGATAGCTTAGATAGACACACTATATGGACACAACTCTTGTTAGCATCTAAGGTGTAGCTTTGCATACAGCTGTTTGCTTACTCCTGCTCTTGATGGAGAAAGTTGGAAAGAGTCTTTTGGACTAAATGCACAAGTTATTTCATCAAAGAATCAAGAAGCAGAATTACTGAATGAGTGTGATATTGTTATATACCAATCTGTTCTATTGGATGGACTTTGATGTTTATTAAAGAAGATCTTAAAATTATACATGAGCATGTGTGCATATGTGTGCCCATGTATATTTATCTTTCTAAGCATATGTATGGGTCAAAATCTATAATTCTTCCTTTATAATTAACCATCTCCTTCCATTAGGTTAACCAGGCAGACCTTAAGCTATTTCTTATTAAAAGAAAAAATCCTTTCTCCTCCTTCCCCAACCAAGCCAGTGTACCTTAATGCAATGATGGTATGTTAGACCCAGAAGTTGTCAAAGCATCGTATTACTGTGAGGCCATAATGACACCCTGTCTCCATAAAGTAGTCATGTTTTCTCAAATCACACATTGCACCATTGATTTCTGACATGACACTTCATTCAGTTGCTTTCCCTTTCTTCAGTGTCACCATTCTCTGACAATAGCAGCTGGTGCCCATTTTGTTACTAAGTGATTCACACTTTGCCACTTTACTAGAATGCAATTAGTTGAAGCAGGGGGGAAAAAAAGCTCATTGTAAAGTAGCATGCTTGAAGTTGTAATTTGGACTGCTACGAGGGTTGCTGGGGTCACAGGCTCTGAAGCCTGAATCTAGGAAAGCTGCAGCTTTAATCTGGAGGTTTTCTTCTAAATGCATTAAACAAAACAAAGGAATACTATAGGCTATGAAGAACTTTGTATTTTGTTTTAAATCAAAGTACTTAAATATTTAATCTGGTGATTTCAGAAGACAGAAAACCAACCAGTCCACACCAACTCATTTCTGTTGTGAATAGAGTGATTGGTAGTGGGTTTAATACTTTCTCTTTCCAATTCAGAAATTCAGTGAGAGGAGCTGGTTTGTCAACTTACAGAGTGTTGACCTCAGGGTCACAACATGGGCACATTGGAATGATGTTTGGAAAATGTTTGGAATTTATAAGGATCATGGTTACCTTTTTAGAATCTTCAGGATGACAAAGAAGAAAACAAAATGATGACAACTTTAGCTGATGCATAATTAGCCCATGAAGGTGTCTGCCACTGGTATAAGTATAATAAAAGTTTCAGAAAATCTTGATTTCTATAAACAATCAGAAAGTTACAATGTGACCTGTACATACATGTCTTATGAGATTTTTTTTTACATTTTTCCCCTGAGATAGGATCTTACTATGTAACCAGGCTGGCCTTGAACCTGGAATTCTCCTGCCTCAACCTCCCTAGTCCTGCAATTACAGGCTTATATGCCATTATTTTCAGATGCATAAGAAATAAGTTCAAGATTTCTGTCAAGTTTGCCTGATAAAGAGTAGTTGTGTTCCTGCAATTCCAGCACTTGGGAAGCTGAAGCAGGAGGATCAAGAGTTTGAGGTCAGCCTGGGCTACATAGTGAGATCCAGGCCAGCCTGGGCCATCCAGCAAGACCCTGTCTCAAAATATCAAAACAGGGCTGAGGATGTAGCTCAGTTGATAAAGCACTTGCCTGCCATTCCTGAAGCCCTGAGTTTGATCCCCCAACTCGGCCAAACAAACACAATAAACAAATAAAGGAAGCAGTTGTTTGCTAAGTCCTTACATTTTGAGAAAGGGTTAAAAATACATAAGCCTATGGAACATTATCTTTCTATTAGTTTTTAAACAATTAGAAGTATCTCCTAAGCTTAAGTCTTTGAAATAGAGACTACCCAGGACATTTACACATGCATATGGAAACTCATGGCAATTCATTCAAGTTCACACATTTACGTGGATGTGGGTAGACTCTCCGAAAACAATTCACTTGATAATTATAACATAAATTGAATATTAACTTACCAATGTTCTTGTTTTCCCTACACCAGCAACTTGATGGATTCTTTTTCTCACTTTCTTTCTGTGCACACATATATGCACAGTTAATTAACTTTCAAGAATTACATATTTAAATAATCCATCTACTAAGAAGTTTGATTTGCCTGATCCTTAGTATCAAACACCAAAGATAAATGTTACCTTTACAGAGCCCTTCAGCCAGGGTAGAAAGTAAGTTCGTAGGTTGAAGCAGGATGCTCAGGACTGTTTGAGACTGTGTCATAAACTGTACTGAGAATGCTTTTGAAAGTGTTGAAATTTCCGGAAGGCTATTAAATTACTCAAATCAGTTTTGTACATAAAAATTAATGTTATCTTAACATTAAAATTTTTTTTTTGCTGTGCTGAAGATTAGACCCTGGGTATCATTCATGCTTGTGAGGCCAGCTATCTACCACTGAGCTCCCCTAGCCTTCTAAATATTGTTCTTGAAGTATTTCCCCTTAGTTTATTTTCAGGGTGTCCTGTTCATTCACAGGTTTTTGGGAAGCAGCTTGTCTTGTCTTCTTGTCCTCATCATTTATCTTAAAATAATAAAATAAAAGTAACCTGTAGCAAGTAAGCCTTTAAAATAAATATTTTCCATACATTTCAACACGTTATTTTCTATTCATAATTCTTAACTAAATTTAGATTTTTATTAATCCAATGTGACCTAAAATTTTTGCATTAACAGCACAATGTGGAATAGGGCTTATTCTCATTGGCTACAGATAAAGCCGTCATCTTGGAAATGGCTCTTTCTGACAAAAAGGTGTTCTTTTGAAATAAAGTCTTATTCACCACATTCCTCTTAGAGTTAATGTGAATTTTAGTGCCTCTAATTTTAGATTGAAGTGAAGTCTAGAATAAAACCCACCAGCTGACAATTGAATTTATAGATAGTTGTGAATATTTCAGGCTTGAATAATAGAGCTGTAGAATTTCAGAGACAGAGAGGGAGAGAATTAAGTCTCGCTGTAGTTTTAGGTTATAATGTAATGATGTCTAAGAAGTGTTGAGTACAATGTGTAAGTAGTAATTAGGAGACAATTGCGTTCTTTCTGAGGTGCTGTTCAGGTGTCACTGCAAACCTGCAGGGAGGTGACTCAGCAGGGCAGAACTGCAGCTAGTGTGGTGGCCCCTTGGTCCCTTTCTACTGAAGACTGATTGGTAGATGGAACTGTTGAGAAATAAAGCAGTAGTTTCTGTGTGTATCCTCTCTATCCCTGCTTGCTCAGCTATTTATATTTTAATATGAGTAAACACCATTAAAAACTATTGACTTGAAGACATTTCTGATCTGGACTTTGGAGTAAGACATGAGTTTAAATCTCACCTCTATCAGTTCCCGTTTGTATGACCTTAAGTAAATTTCAGAACATTTGAGGCTTCATTTCCTAAAGACCCCTCCCTCACAATAATTTTCTGTACAATAAATACTTGTAAAATGCTCAGCTCAGGGCTGGGTACATAATCGCCACTTGATAAATGACAGCCATATTAGTATTTCCCCTGGGCAAAAGGTATCAATTAAGGAAGCACTTCATGTTGGACAAGAACCACGAACTACATTCAACCTACAGAATGAATCCAGTTTGTTCGCGGTCATTCGCTGCTACAGTGGCCAGTCCTCGTTTAGAAGATGCTGCCAGGGTTCCAAGGCCTTCCCTGGCAGCTGCACGTCCTGAATTTTCCTGCTTGCATCCAGGTTATTGCAAAGTTATGGACTGAGATTTAGGATGAGACAGCTGGATGGAGAGTTCCCATTTTTCAGGGACATGAAGCACACTTTGACACATATGCATTTGGTGACTTAAGCAAATACATGTTTCATAAATGGGAGGGGAATTTTTGGCCTTGTTCTTTAAATCAAGAGCCTGCAAATTTTAGAAGTCCATGAGAAAAAGCCCAAGGGGACAAAAATTGGGATGAAAGTGTTTGCAGAGGTCACAGGGAAAAGGTGGGGAGAGTGTATCAAGCCTGGAGAAAATGGGGTGTATTTTGTGATCAAGCAGCTCAAAGCAATTCTCCTCTTGGGGGGTGGGAAGTGATGCCTTGTGGGCAGATGATGAAACAGTTAATTGTCATAGCTTTGGGAAATTCAGTGCCAAAGACAGGAAAGGGAACAAGCACAGTTTAGGAGCCTAATAACTTCTAACTCTAGTCTAAGATCAGAATGTATGTGTGAGCAGTCCGGTAATAAGGTAATAAGTGAAGTGGTGGTGTAAGAGCTCTAAATTAAAAGGAATTCACAGGGCTGCTTTAAGTCAGTGCCGACACACTTTCTTTCAAACGTTGACTTGAGGAAAGCACTTAGCCCTGAGTGCAAGCAGGGAGACAGAAGATCGATCTATTAATTATAGCACCCATTAGCAATGATGGGTACAAGGCAGCAAATGCAGAAGGGAGAGGTTGCTGTTAGGGCTGCTGAGGGGGTGTTTTTATTTCTCTTGCTAGCTTTTGAGTAAAGGACAACACCAGTGGGTGGGCACATCAAGGAACTCGTGGGTGGCTTTTTCCTTCACAGGGTCTTCCTGCAGATCCTAATATTGCTGACTTTAGAAAACAAAAGGAGAGCACAATTTCCAAAGTGAGCTGAAGTATGTTTGTGAAGAGGCAAATTCCTGCCTTCATGCTTGTTCTTGAGACTTCCCACTCAGAACAGATAAGTGAACATTCTGGTAGGGAATCCCATATTGTCCTCCCTTTTAAAGGACTAGAGCAATGGGGGAAGGAACACTTGGAGGAGAGTGTAAAATTCACACAACAATAAAATGTCATTTGATTTATAGTGAAAGAGATAATTGCATCCCTTTGGTTCTATGGTGACTACTCCCCCAAATTCTAGTGAATGACCATTACACAGTGGGATTCCCATAAATCACCTTTCCACTGGAAAGCAATTATCTAACACCCTTTCTCAACTGTCACCTCTTCTTTCTATAGTGGGTTCCCAGGAGGTTCTTAGAGGTTTGCTAAAAGGGGTTTTGCACTATGGCTAAGCTGAAAGACAACAGGACCAATTATATCTTTGCATGTAATTACCTATTTAGAAAGTCAATCACTGATGGGACCAAGAAAGAGGTGATGTATTTCTTCTAGATAAGAGAAGTATTTTGTAAGATTAGGTACTTCACCAGGCTTCCTTTCAAGAGGTATGATGTTAAAAGACAGAGAGAGAGAGAGAGAGAGAGAGAGAGAGAGAGAGAGAGAGAGAGAGGATGGAAGAAACCCTTACAAATATCATTTTTCAAGACAAAGTTTGGTACATTTCTATAACTACTATGAATGAACCATGATATTTATGGACTCACAGATATACTAAAGGCTCAGATGACTTTTCCAGATTCATTTCTTAAATACTGGCCAAACACAGGCACAAAGACACACACACACACACACACAAACACACACAAACACATGCATGCATTTATTCATCAGTGCTAGGGATCATTCACCAAGTTTTGTGGACTCTAGAAAATAATCCTTAAATATTGGCTTGAATTTTATACTTGATGTCTTTGTGTATTATTAAGTGGCTATGAAATGGAGCAATTTAAATAAGGAAACAAAGTGATTGAGGATATACTTCCTATGTGTTTTAGTTAGATCAATAAAAGACACAGTTATGCTTATGGAAGCATGCTGGCAAATAGTAATTACAGAGCTGAGGATCATCTGTTCAGTCTTGAAAATAAAGTTTGATTCTGCTCATAATAAAGGGAGTGCAGCCTGAGGATGTGGCAGGAAAGGTGGAGTGAGGATAAATACAATTTTAGAGATGATATAGACTTTGCAAATCACCACCTCTTCTATTGATAAATTTAGAATCTAAAGAGTTGATTTAGCTATTGACAGTAGTTCTCCAAGAGAAAGGTAAAATAAAAGCAACTGGACCCATTAGAGCTTTTGTTTCTGGCCTGTCTGGGCTTTTTGATGTAACCCTGTCATGGCCTTATGCTGATTACCTTCTTGTAGAATAAGAGCTATTGACTGGAGAATGAATGATGTACAGTCCTCAGCCCTTAGGAAGCACTCTCAAAGAGCAATGTCTTTAACATACAAATTCTTCTCTCTCTTTTTTTTCTCCTTTCATCTTTCCTTTCTTTTCTCTACCTCTTCCTTTCTATTTCTGCTGGTCTCCATGTTTGACTCTCTCTTTCTCTCTGTATCTCCCTCCATCTCAGGCTTCTCTGTAGAATGTCAAACAAAGATCAACACATTGATTCCAGCTGTTCGTCCTTCATCAAGACGGAACCCTCCAGCCCAGCCTCCCTGACAGACAGCTTCAACCACCACAGACCTGGTGGCTCTTCAGACGCCAGTGGGAGCTACAGTTCAACCATGAATGGCCATCAGAACAGACTTGATTCACCACCTCTCTACCCTTCTGCTCCAATCCTGGGAGGCAGTGGGCCTGTCAGGAAACTATATGATGACTGCCCCAGTACCACAGTTGAGGATCCTCAGACCAAGTGTGAATACATGCTCAACTTGATGCCCAAGAGACTGTGTTTAGTGTGTGGTGACATTGCCTCTGGGTGCCACTATGGGGTCGCATCCTGTGAAGCCTGCAAGGCATTCTTCAAGAGGACAATTCAAGGTTAGTGTTGGACCTGGGAATATCCTACCCCCTTCCAACCTCTCATGATGTATTTTGCTTTCACAGTTTTTATTCTCATAAATCATTTCGCGGTAGTAATTCTATCTTGAGTAGAAAATAGAAATAGATTAAAAACTGGTAGCAGAGGATTTATAGATAAACTCTCTCCCAGATACTCCCTGTCCATTAATTCTAATTAAAATGAAGTTTACTGGATCTTATTCCTGGAGTCTCTGATTGATTAGATCTGGGATACAGGCCTAAGAATTAATTGATAGTTTCAACAAATTCTCAGGCAATGGTTGATTCTACTGGTCCAAGGACCACACTTTGAAAATCACTGCACTTGACTAATTTAATTATGTATCAGCCTCTTTCTTTTCCTGTGGTTGGATATGTTTTCCTCATCTTTGAATGAGTTTATATAAAAAACCCTCCAAATGATACAAATGCAGCTACATTTAATTGCTGAGTATACCTCCAACATAACAAGTGATGCCCACCCAAACCTTTATAAATCTACATTATCATTTCCCAAACAAAATGTAGAAAATTTTGATAGAAATTTGTATGAGCACTTTTAAACTAGCAATCCACAAATATAGAAGTCAGTTCATTTTAGATATATGTTCTGGCAGAAAATTAGGTTTTGCCTTTTTTGTTCCCTTGTGAAACACTTTTGAAGAACATGGAGGAAGGAAAGAAGTCATTTATTGAGTATCCACAGCACACCAGTGATTCTGCTTATGGTTTTGTATAAATAAGTGAGTGAACCCAGGACCTTGAACTTGTTAATAATCCCACAGTTTACCACTGCCCTTCCCATCCAGCCCTCCAAAATAATACTTTCTTAACAACTAGTTATCAGACACAAAGTCTTTCTTTCCATGTATTAATAGTTCACAAGATTATAAGATCATTGAAATTACCTGAAAAGATTTTTTCAATACTGATACCAGGACTAATGCTTCCAAATTCTTCATTAATTGGTCTTAAATATGGCCAGGTCAAGGAGGGATGTTTTTACTGCTTCCTGTAGGGATTTTTGACTACTTCACTGAACTGTGCCATCATCTGTGTACCAGTGTCATCGAAGTTTGAAGGCTAGAGCAGCAGTATCAGGATCACCTGGAAATTTGTTAGAAATGAAAATTCCTGGGCCTCACCTCTGGTTAACTCAGTGAGAATCTCAGGTGGTGATCCTGGCTATGTGTATTGCACCAAGCACTCCACCTAGTTCTAATACTCAAGTCTGAGCAACACTGCCCTATTCATCTTGTTGCTGGCTTACCACTGACATCTGACCTGCGATGTCTCTTGCTGGACATAACTAAAATCAGTTTATTTGGATTTTTATGTGGTGTGTGATAATTCTGAGTTTTAAGGTGTAAAACAGGTAGTCTTTGTTAAACTCTAATCCTTTTAAATATTTTAGCAAAAGATGATTCAGAACCCTTTATGTGCACATGCAACTGTACCAATTGTGCTGAAGGTTTTGGTAACTGTCTTTGTGTAATAAGATTTTTCTGTTTTACTTTGTTGGGTAGTGGTGATGAAGCCCAGAGCCTTGTTCCTGCTAATTGTGTGCTCTACCACTGAACTGTATCCCCAGCCTCTCCCTTGCTTTTGTGTTGGTTGTTACACAGCTTCCTTGACCAGTGTAAGTAAACATTTAAAGCGTTTACTTACAGTGCACTGTTTTGTGGGCTGGGGATGCATCTCAGTGACACAACACATGCTTAGTGTGCCTGGGTTCAATTCCCAGCACTAGAAAAATAAAAAAGTAATGAAGTACACAGTTTTTCAAATATATATAATTCTTATGTAACTTATATAATAGAGTGGATAGTTCATAGCCTTTTGTAGTGTCAGATGAAGAAGGCAAATTAGTGTAGACTACAGATGATTTCCTTAAATATCTTCCTATTTTCTGGGTCATTGTTACCACAGTTCATTAATTTTTTTATAAAATTTTTTCATCCACTTGATCTTTGTTTCTTTAATGTCTTCTGTAAATTGAAGGCAGTGATATCTATTTATCAGAATGCTTAAGGATAAAATGAAATCTAAAATCATTGAAAGAACTGAGAGTGTAGCTCAGTGTTAAATATGTGCTTAACATCTATGAGGTCTTGGGTTTAATTCTCAGCACTCCAGAATTATTACTTGTAAATAAAATAAGCAAATAACAATGGTGATCTATATACAAAGTGTAGTATCAGTTTGGGGCATTTGAAAAACCTCTTCAACCTATTTACTAAATTTTGCAAGACTTGATTATGAAAAGACTCTTTAAATCTTTGGTTGGTTTTACCAGCCAATGTTTAACTATGTTATAATCCTTATGGTTGCAGAGTATATAAAATTTAAACTGTTAGTAACTTTTGGAAATCCAAGTTTTACACAGCTCTGGCTGTAAATACAGTAAGATAAGCAAATATTTTGGGATAAATTAACAAGTATTATACTGATATAAGCAAGAGATTCTGAAGGTGAAAACCACTCCATGTACTCTGTAAACATTTTCATAGAATATATTATGAGTTAGCCTGTGTGCTGACTGGGATTTCACTTTATCAACAACTTAGTAAAGCTGTGTTCCCAAAGGTTGTGAATTGAGGCACATTCCTCCTGCAGCTATCTCTTGCCCTGAGGCAATGTCAAATTTTGAGTGTTGGGGAATTAAACTCTTTGTCTTCAGTACATTTTATAGAGACAGAACAACTATGTGAAAAAAAATTCCTGACAGTTGTTTTAAAAGATCATGCTACTGAGATATCAACAGCTCTGCAATACTTATTTACTGAGTGGTAATTGGAATAGAACAATTGGAGTTCTGTATGTGATTATTCTTTTGGATGCCAAAATGCTACCAAAAGCTTAGCAGAAGAAAGCACGGGGTGGTTTTTGGCATTGATAGATAGCGCTCAGATGTTCTCCATATTGGAGAGAGCAAGTTTCAAGGATTTTGAGCAGGAGACAGAGATGTCACTGTCCAGATTAGCACTCTGGACTTTTCCACCTGGCTGTGCTTGTAGCTGGCAGCTGAGCAGCACTCAGTAAGGCTACCTTGCTAGCTACATCATCAGGCATCCCACAGTGTTTCTTACTTAGTCCCAAAAAGGCAGTGAGGCAAGTAAAGGGATTAAATTGTGAAAGTATAATGTCATAATTAAGGCTGTAATTGTAAGGAAGATTGGAACAGCCCCTCCTTTTTCTGGCCAAATAGTGATAGCAATTGAACTCTAAAAATGTTGAAAGTAGTCTGGATGTATTGTACCATCTCAGACACTTACTGCAATGCAGAAGGGGCCATAGCATGGTTCTCACGACTCTGGGAAGCATAGGAACCAAATTACCCTTGACAGTAGTGGTCTGTCCCTCCCCTCCCTTAAAGATCTCCAGGGAGTGAGAAGAGATTATGTAACTCCCCTTGAGAACAAGTCTTGCTGTTCTCACAGCCCTAATGGCTAGGACATTATGTAAGTGTGACTTGGGCCTCACCAGGCCCTGGATCTGCTCTCCTTGACTTGGTTAAGGGACATATGCAGCCAAAGGCGTGTTTGTGAGCAATTGTGCCTCTTAAGAATTGTTATTTCTTACTGTGATTATTTGCATGGGGAATTGGTTGTTGAATATGTAATAAGGCTAAGTTTAAAAGGTTGGGTAAGGACTCTATTTTATGGAATGGAGTGGTGCTTGATTCTAGAATCGAAAAAAAGTCAATTTATATCTTCAAACTAAAAAATGTTAAACATTGTAATTCAAGGTTTTTGTTTCTTGAGTATTTTTCTTAATCAAAACACTTTATTTATTTATCTATTTTTAGTGCTGAAGATCGAATCTAGGGCCTTGTGTGTGTGCTCTACCACTGAGCTACACTGGATCCCTCTAAAACACCTTTTGGAAAACTTTAATGATCCAAACCTATCACCTGAAGGACTATAACAGCAGCAATCATTTTACTGTCATTTTGTAGTCATGCTAATTTGGGAGGTGGGTGACACCATTATTATTATTCCAGTTCTGGCATCAATTCATAAATGAATGAGGACTTATTTTAGACCTTTTTAAGAATTTTCCCTACACTCTTGGTAAGGAGGCAGGAAAAGGAAAAAAAAAAAAACTTTATATCCAAACATATGTATTTCTTTATCTAATACTCCAAACATTAGTTTCCTAAAACTTTTTTGGGGCCTGGGTCTTGCTATAAGTTCGTGGCCCAGGGTAGTCATGAACTCATGAGCTCAAACCATCCTCCTGCCTCACACTTGTGTCACCATAAGTTTCCTTAAAGCTTGTATTGGTATATAATCTTATGAAAAATGATTTACATATATTTTTTATTGTGTAGGTGACATAACTATGCCAACTGGCCATGCTAGTGCTAGAGATAAAGAATTCCTTTCTCCCATATTTAAAAAGAGGAAATTATAAATATAAAAACAGAAGATTTGGAGCGGGGGTATATCTCAATGGCAGAGTGCTTGCCTAGTATGTGCATGGCCCTGGGTTCAATCCCCAGCACTACAGAAAAATTAAAAAAGGAAAGAAAAAACTAATTAAAATATGGGATTTTTAAAAAAGATATTTGCTTCATGGAGTCATATAAAATCAGACCCAAGTCTTGGCCACTTACCAGCTGTGGGACCTGTGCCTTGCTGCAGCTCTGTTTCCAGGAGGCAAAGATTAAATGAGAGAGTATGTTAAAGTGACCGACCACAGTAAGTGTTCAATAGATTATTAACTTTGGTTCCTGCCAGGAATATGATGGGAATACCATGCTCTGGATTGTTTAACTATCCTAGCACAAAGAGTTGTCCTAGTGCTAAATTAGAGAGAAATGTATGCAAACTTCCTTAACTCACAGCTGCCCACCTTTAGCTATAAATAAACTTTGTCCAAATAGCCACTTCTCCCCAGTGTTGCTCTTTTAAAGTGATTGATTAATTTTTCCTATGCATACAGATGAGAAAAACTGGGCAAATAAAAAAAGACACTTAAATCTTGGAACTTGCATGAAACATCAACGGTTAACTGGATGCAGCGGCATACTCCTGTAATTCCAGATGCTTGTCAGACAGAGGCAGAAGGATCAGGAATTAGAGGCCAAGTCTGGGCTACGTAGGGAGACTCTTGTCTCAAAAAGCAGCCAACCAACACAAGCAAACAAAAAAAATCAAAATGAAAATAAAACACACACATACATGGCACAAACACATAAGTTCAATATGTGGGACTGAGGAGCTGAGGAAGTACTGTGAGTTGCAGGAATAAACATTGTGGGAACAAATTGCACTTTGAACTTTGTGGAAGCTGGGTACTGTGAGCACTCACATCCCATATACGTAAATAGGTGAAGGTTAGACAACAAGATAAACTGCTGTGTAAAATGTGTCTCTATTCTCTCTTCAGTGAGTGGGAGGTCTGTTTTGCATTTTTCAGTTGTAGACTCCTATGACCTTTTTGTCAAAAGCAGCAGAATATAAGGAAAGTTCATCCCTAACCTGCAGCTCACCCCCTTTCTCTCCCTACTCCTCTCTGCCTCCTTCTTGTTCTGTCCATAGGTTGAAACCCCTGTCATCTTGTTCAAGGCTCAACAACCCCTTCCAAACTTCTTGACCACACACGGGTCTTATAACATACACACCAGCTTTGCAGTTTAGTGTTAGTTCCAGAAGCTGGACCGGGGGGAGAGGCCTTCTCAGCCCTGAAATCGGTCTGTGCTGCTTTAGGCAGGAATTTGAGGGTCACAGGTATTTGAGAGCATACAGTACAAAGGGATGGCTGTTGTTTGTCGCCTTAGCACCTTAAATGGGCCCCTTATACTGTAGATGCCTTCTAATAGCCCAGGCATACAGACAGAGGTTTTCATTGTTAGGGAATCGGTGCCATTGCTAAAGCCTAAGTCTCCTCTTCAACATGGAGCATTCAAGAGGAGTCACTTGCCCACAAGCAATGTGTTAAAGACACACGGGCACCTGGCCCTTGGATCTGATGCTGCCAGCTGCTTTTCTACAATGTGAGTGCCCTGACTCTTTTCTGAACAGGCCATGTAGTCTGGATCATCTCTCCTGGGTGTAGCTTTTTTTTTTGCCATCATGTGTTATTTCAGTCTTAGAATATTTGCAGCAGTGGAGGAAATAAGAACTTACAATTTCAGTGTCTGTAGAGCATATGAACCTTCCAAAGGAAAATAGCAAGATATTTTCTACTCAAGTAGTATTTAGAGAAAATAATTATCCCAGTTTATAGTAAATATCAGCTTTAAAACTCTAATATGTTCTAAAATTAAAACCCAAAATAATATGGAAATGTCTAAGTTGACTTGTTGAATTCCAGTGATTACCAGTTTGAATGCAGTATTAAATATAAAATAATATTTTAAAATGTTGTCTATAATTCAGTTGTCTGAATTGTAACTCAGAACTTGTTTTTGTTGTAAGTTTAATTAACTTTTCCACTTTTTCTGTACTTAATGCTAATTTGATTTGAATTTTTTTGAGTTGCTTTAATGTTGCCAAGTTATTATTGGCAGATATGACTATTCTTCAGTTTTACTTGAATGGACGTCCTAAAACAGTGTAATTTACAATTTTATTTCTTTTAGCATTACTTTGTGAAACTATTTGATGTTTTCTTTGACTCTAGGAATTGGCCTAAGTTGTCATACTTCTTCGGTTATTGAAAAACTGCTAGTCAGCAGACTCTTTCAAGTAAAGGACCAGATAGTAAATTGAATTTAAATATCTTAGGATATTAAATACTTTAGGATCTGAAGGCCATATGTCTTCTGTTTCATATTTGTTGTTTTGTTTATAAGGCTGTTTAAAAATCTGAAATCACTCTGAGCTTGGGGTTCAAGATCATTTGTAGAAGTTGAATTTCTGGATTATATAAAATCAGAGTGATTATTTTTAAAGATTAAATTACATGGTCAATCCATTTTTGTTTGTTTTATTTTGAGAGAGGGTGTGGTTTAGTACTCCAGGTTGGTCTTCAACAGGAGATCCTCCTGCCTCAGCCTCCTGAATGCTGGGATTGCAAGCATGATGGTGATATGATTGATCTTTGATCTAGGAAAGGAAAATAAATTTTTTCAAAAGGAGAGAAAAATAGAAGAAAATTTAACAATCCTCACTATATATTTTTCTGTCCTTCAGCTGTTAGGAATTCAAGTATGCAAGCTCCAGAATCTCTAGTGTCATTTACATGTTTCTTAAATATATTGTATTATGTTACTGTGTTTTTAAAGTCACTTCGAATTGGCACATCATTTACAGTTTTGACTTGTAGGGTTTATTTTCCAGTGTGTTGCAGGATAAAAACATACCCTATGTAAGGGGTATGTGGCAATGATATTCAGAGGAAATGAATTTGCAGCGAGACTTTTAATACCGAATTAAATGGCCACCTATTGCTCACTGTCAAATTAGGTAAACAAAATTAACTTTCTTAGCACTGAACTGGCAAAGTGGTTGAGACTCTCTCCTGCTATTATGTTACTTGATGGTGGTTGGGAAGAAGGGATAGTATAGTTCTAATGTTCCTCTGGCAATATTACATTACATTTACTTTATTTATTTTTAAAAAGCCATCTTGGGGGCTGAGGGTATATATAGCTCAGTGGTGGAGTAGTTTCCTGGCATGGCCCTGGGTTCTATCACCAGTGCAACAACAACAAAAGAATTTAAAAAAGTCTTGTAGAAGCAATATCAACAGTTCATAATGTTAATAATTAATAAAAGGATAAACTTTTTTATTAATTTTTAAAACTTAATTCTATCTTCCTAATTTAACTGAAGTTCTAATATATGTCATCCAAGCATTTTCTCCAATAACTACTGTGATATGACCTGCATTGTAGAATCCAGAAAAAATAAGGATGTTCTTTTGGAATAAATTATCTTTGTATGTACATACTTAATAAGATTGCAAATTTTTCCTTATTTTTGTAAACTTTTATCATTAATAAAACACTCTCCACTCAAAAATTACAATCAATTCCCATGGGCTGAGCCAGTGTCTTCAGAAATGGCAGCTTGGTGGGAGGGAAGGCAGCTCCTCACAGGTGCTGATGGTGGATAAAGCTGGCATGTGACCTGGTGCCTTCTCTGGTCCCAGGTGGTAACCCCCCTCATCCTCACAGGCCTGGGCCACTTAAGCTTCCTTATTTCCGATTCAGTTGCTTTCATTTTCTCTTTTTATTAGCATATAATGTACTCTGATTAGTTACTCTCTTATGGAAAGGAAATCTTTGCCTTTCCATTTCTTCCAAGGATTTGGTTAGTGATTCTCTTACCTTAGCCCGCCCCAATCTACAGCCTGCCAAATCCAGCAGCTCTCCAACTCTTCAGAAGGAAATTTGTGTTATTGAGAAAGATTTCACAGATCAGTTTTAATTTCTACAAAAATTCCTCTGATTTTCCTGTCTATTTTGCAGAGTGGATTGTGACACTTGTGAATGGACTTAGGAAGTGGTGTGTGGCTGATTCTTTGCCTACTGTTCACTGGGCTTTTCCCTGAGGAAATGCTACCCGTAATTAGTATTATCTGATGACTATTGGTTTTGATGAAGAGGCTAGAGGCAATTCTTAGATTATATGATAAACTCAAACAAATGTATCAGTACCACCATTAACCAATGTGATAGCTTTCTTTCATTCAGTGATCGAGGACAAAATAATGGGAATGCAACTATATGCTTTACATTTTCCAAAATGCATGTTTTTATTTAATTATATAATAATACTCTTTCTCCAGTGAGCTCAGAATTAGTTATGGCTAAATCCATTTAGAATATATGGTCAGAATGTTCACCCTAATGGTGGAAAAACAAAACAAAAATAATTATAAGAGTTCCATTGTCAGAAGTTTGTATTGGTATGGGTAAGGGTTTTATTTTGCAATTAATTATAAGGATATAGGGGTTAATATGATTTGCCAAATTCAGAAGAAAGGGAGCACATTTGTTAAAAATCAAACTGTAGGGCTAGGGGTGTAGCTCAGTGGTACAACATTTGTCTATATTATATAAGGCCTTGGAAATGATCCCCAGCACCACAAAATACATAAATAAATGCATAAATAAATAAGTAAACCGAGGTGCTTTATGAGGAGTGGCAGAGTGGGAAATTTTCCTTGATGTGGTAAAGTCCAGGGCAGTGACTCTGTTTTCTGATAGACTACTTGAGAAACTTACATAATATCTTACGGATTACAAAGTGCATTAATTCTCTTGTTATAAACTGCATTAATTCACTTTCTTTTGATGTTTTTGAAAATGGATTTCAACAGTATTAAGACCTAGTCATTGGAGTTCACTTACAGAAGTTTAAAAGTTTCACATAAAAGTAAACATAGGTGAGAGATACTGGTAAGGAATTATAACATTTATAGTTGAAAGTAAATATAAACTTATTTATTGATTTGATGCTGGGGATTGAAGCAAGGGCCTTACACTTGTTGACCTCATGCTCTGCCACTGAGCACACACTGAACTCCAGCAAGTTTACATTTAACGGAAATTATGTATAGTGCTTTTCTTCTTTTTTTAATCAGTACTGGGGATTAAACTAGGGTTCTAGCATTTGCTGAGCAAGGACTCTACCGCTTGATCCATGCCCCCAGTACACGTTTTTTCCTTTTTTAATTGTGATAAAAACATATAACATAATATTTAACATCTTAACCATTTATAGTAAATAGACTGTTAATATTAACTATATTCATGTCATGCCACAGAACTTCATCTTACAAACCCAAAACTCTACATTCATCAAACGGCTCTTTTCTCCCTGCCCTCAGCCCTTGTCAGCTGACAAGACATGGTAATTCTACTTTCTGTATCTGTAATTTAACTCCTCCAGATAGGTCATATAAACAGAACCAAGAGAACCATAAGGAATTTGTTTTTTCCTTTGTTTCCTCCTTCCCTTCCTTTTTTCCTTCCTTCCTTCCTTCCTCCCTCCCTCCCTCCCTTCCTTCATTCCTCCCTCCCTCCCTTCCTTCCTCTTTCTGTGCTGGAAATGGAATCTAGGGGCATGTAAATGCTACGTACATGTTCTACCACTAATTCAAACCCTGAGTCCCATTTTTTTGGGTACGTGTGTATGTGTATGTTACTTTTGTTTCTTTTTTTGCATGTGCTAAGTTATCATGTATTTGTTTTATTATCATATTATTTTATTATTGTTATGCTGGGAGTACACTGAGACATTTACAAAATCTGTCAAATTGGGTTCACCCACCTCCATCATTCTCCTTTATCCTCCCCCTCCCCATTCCTGGAACAGTTTCAACAGGTCTCATTTTTCCAAATAATCTTTTTTTCTTTTTTGGAAGTACTGGGGTTGAACTCAGGGCATTGCACTTGCTAATCAGGCGCTCTACCATTTGAGCTACTCTGACAGCCCCCATCTTATTTCACTAAGCCTAATGTCCTCAAGTTCATCCATGTTGTTGTTTATTCGGATTTTTTTAAAAAACTGGATAATATTCCATTGTATGCACATAACACATTTTCTTTATCCATTCACCTCTCAGTGGAAATTTAGGTTGCAGTCTCCTCTTGGCTGAAAGAAGCAATGCTTGCTGCAATGAGTGTGAATGTACAGACAGTTGAAGATCCCATTTTAATTTCTTTAGGTTATATAACAAGAAGTCAGATTGCTGCCTCATATGGTAATTCTTTTTAAATTTTTTGAGGAACTTCTATACTATTTTCCATAGCCCCTCTGCCATTTTTCATTCTCGCTATCAGAGTGCATGTGCTCCATTTTTTTCATACACTGTCAGGTAAACATTCAAACATTTTTGAGAGATTTAGTTATGCCCAAAATTTAGTTTTAATGTTTTAGCTCTTTAGACTTATCCATATGTAATAACTATAAGTGGGCAATGTATGCAGTTTTTTTTAGTCTTATAAGTTCAGTATGATGCCTTAATACCAGTTATCCATGAAGAATTTTTTAATTTGTAATAATAATACTGAACATATTAGTTTTTTACAATGTTCCACACATCGTTCTAAGTACTTTATACTCTTGCTTAATTCGTTCATCATTCCAATGTAATAAGTGAGACTATAATTATTTTCTTTTCTAGATGTTGAGCTTGAGGTGTTTAGAGAAAATCATCTCAGCAGCAATTAATTGGGTCTCAGAAAATCTGAACCCACACCTGTGCTCCAAACCCACACATTACTCTGCCTTGTGTATTTTAAAAGCCTTTAAGCTTTGAATAATTTTAGAGTTCATTTTTCTTAAAAGATTGTAGTCCAAGGACAAATTTTTCCATTAAGTTGTTAAAATAAAATAAAAAATTGGGAATTAGGAACAATACAAAGTTATCATTAGATAATATTAAGGGATTTTAGGAAGGAGACAGTCAAACCTAATTCTTAAAAATACCTAATGGTTTACAATTCACTTTCAGAGATGCCCTAAGTGGCAAGCCTGAGGGCTCAGCTCTGCAGAGCCACCAATCCATTTTCTATGTGTTCCCTAGATTTTCTTTACTGTCACTCTTTTCCCCACCCACTTCTTTGGTTGACAGTTTTACTCTGGTCCTAAAAAGGTGTCTCCATGCCCACTACTCATCACATTTCCAGATTCTCTACCTCTCAGTTTCAGGAGGGAAGCTGGCTTCTCCGCCTGTTTTGATGTGAGGATCAATGCCACTTGCATGAACATTTATACCACAACAGAGGGTGACTCAGAATTGATTCCTTTATGATAAATATTAGTCAGAAGGTGGGAAAAAAGTTTTCATTCTTATTTTTTTAATGTTATATAGTCTTTGGATTCAAATCTGGTTTTATTTTGGCAAATGTAAGAATATAAGCATATTTTATGTGCTTTTTAAAGGCATTTCTGAGTAAGACTAGAATGAGAACAAGTGAATTTAGATCAAGGAATTCTTGATGAATTTAGAATGTAGACCTTAGGTCTTGCGGAGACCTTCACAGAGAATCTGATAGCATGTCTCAAATCTACATTCTGATAAGTTTTCTTGTGCACACTATTTAGATGGGAAGATCAAAAATAAAAACAAGAATCTTCAAAGGAATGACTCTAGCCCAGTATCTTGTTCCTTTTACCTTGAGACATCTTTCCTACTCCCAAGGTACTGCCTTACTTTTGGACCATCCTCAGTCTCCCCCTGATTCCAGACTCCATTTTATGTGGATAATGATAACAAATTTTGCAGGTACTTAAAGTGTCAACTCTCAACTCATCAGTTCTTCCATTTGTTTTGATCTATTTTGAGATGGAGTCCCACTACATTGCTTGGGTTGGTCTTAAGCTCCTAGCTCGGCAGTCTTCCTGCCTCTGCCTCCTGAGTTGCTAAGACTACAGGTGTGTACCACTGTGCCTATTTTCTTCCATTTGTTCTTTTCAGATATTGCCAATTTACAAAGAGCTAATTTTTAAATTTTTGTACCTAACTTGTGGGAAACTACCTTAGAAGTTATAAACAAGAATATAAATAATGTGCAAGAGATTGAAAAGTGTTTTTGTCCTTATACCCTTCTGTCCAGTGGCATAGACCAGAGATGACTAGGCTGAAGCATCTGCTACTTTCCCCAGTATATGTACTTTCCTTTCTTTTTTTTAACTTAGGATTGAACCCAGGGCTTTTCATGCTAGGCAAGCACTCTACCACTTAAGGAACACCTCTAGCCCTTTTGCTTGTATACTGTTTTTGAGAAAGGGTCTCACTAACTTTGCTTGTGCTGGCCTCTAACTCATGATCTTCCTGTCTCTACTGCCTTAGTAGCTCAGATTATAGATGTATACCACACCCAGCTTTGTAATCCATTTTTTTGCTTTTCCTCTACCAGGAAATGCCAGGAGTGTTTCTGCAATCTCTACCATAGCAAGCATCTGGGTGCACAGATTTTATTTCACAATGGATCAATGTCAGGCATAAGCTCTACTTGAGAGACTCTGGTTCTTCTCTTCCTCTGGGCAGCTCTGCCTGAGTTCCCCAACTCTTGGGGTAATCATTCTTCTGGGAAGTCTTCTTTTCATGATGAGATTTATGTGGAGTTCTTTTGTTGCTTTGTTTGCTTGTGCCTCTTCACAAACTGCCTTTTGATTCAGACATCTAACTAGGAAAAATTCTCTACTAGGCATTTCCTCACTTCCATGGTGAGCACTAACACAACTCTTCTCAAATTTGTTTTGTGGTCATGGAGATGGAACCCCGGGCTTCGAGCATGGTGGGCAAGTGCTCTGCTACTGATCTGTAGGCTAGCCTATAACTGTGGCTCACTGGCTGGAAGGCACTACACACTTTTTAATTTTGTGGTATGGGGCTTGAACTCAGCACCTTGCACTTACTAAGCAGGTACGCTACCACTTAAGCAACACTGTCAGCCCTTTCTACTTTAGTTATTTTTAAAATGGGGTCTTGTTTGATGCTCAGGAAGTCCTGGATCATAATCTTCCTGATTTATGCTTCCTGCCTAGCTGGGATAACAGGACATGTGGCCGTACCCAGATTTGTTATTAGTTGAGATGGGGTCTTGTGAGCCTTTTATCTGGGCTGGTTTCCAACTATGATCCTCCCAATCTCTGCCTCTGAGTAACTAAGATTACAAGTGTGAGATTACACTACTTAGGAAGTCTTGTTAAGTAAGAACTTAACAAGTTCTCACTATGTTGCCAGGGCTGAATTTAAACTCTGGGGCTCAAGTGACCCTCTTTCCTCACCCTTCTGAGTATCTGGGGCTGGTGTGTGCCACCATGCCCAGCTATTCTAATAGCACACTTCAGGCACATGATCTTACTGAATTTCAGAAGCAACCCTGTCGGTGTCAATAACTATTACCCATCCCATTTCATTCAGAAAGAAAATTAAAATGTAAGAACTTTCTGAGTCACACAGAAAATGGCAGAACCAGGCTTTGAGCCTGACTTGACTTCATAATATATTATTATGTTCCCCACCACTTGCCTTTCAGTGACTTCCTATCACAGCAGATCAGGACTCCCTAGAGAAGTATATATTTAATATCTTTTATATTAAGTGCTTGGGACCTGGGATGTTCTGGATTTCAGATGTTTTGTTTTGTTTGGTGTTGGAGATCAAATGCAAAGCCTCTCACATGCTTTTCTAGGCCTTTGCCCCTGAGCCCAAGGATTTTCTTTTCAATATTTGTGCTTAATTCCTGATACAGGGTAATGGCTGGGGAGTGGGGGTTGGCTCAGTGGCAGAGCACTTGCCTAGCTTGTGTGAGGCCCTGGATTCCATCCCTAGCACTGAGAACAAAACCAAACCAAACCAGGTGAATGAGTGACTGCACACATCAGACCCGGAATGCATTCCTGAAGAAGAGTTGCCTTTGCCAAATAATTATCATCACGTCAAAAAAAAAAAAAAACTACTGAATTTCTGCATGCCCTGGAGGAGAGATAGTTATATACACCATTGTTTTCATTGTTCAGTGTCTTGCTTTGTATCACAGCTTGGCCAGAAACTCATGATCTTCCTGCCACAGCCTCCTGAGTGCTGGGATTATGGGCATGCACAACCACACCCAGCTGTAATGAGTGTATTTTTATTACACACTTTATCATTCACTTTTAAATGTATTTCAGAACACACCCTTATGATTATGGATTACTTTCTTTCCTATCACAAACAATAGCATTATTTTGGGATTGTTAAATGTGTTGTGTACAACACAACACCTGTTGTTTGGTGACATGCTCTGTTTGGTTTCTGTGGAATTAAACTGGTCACAAACCATAATGGTACAGAGACAAGTTGAAGGATGTCTTTTTGAAGTGTTGAGAGATTCCATTATCCAAAAGCAATCCCACAGCTGCCCTTGCACCATAAGTTTGACAACAGCCAAAGACAGTGCCAAGTTCCACCCTTGCCCTGTCACTCCTAGGATCCTGGAGCAGGCATCAACATTTCCTTTCCACCGGCAACAGTAGCAACAACAATAGCTACACAAAGAACCCTTCACAAGACGGGATTTTCATTTTGTACTTCTATTCTTAGCCATGTTCAGTTATTACTTTTACAAGATTAGAGCACAGGCTTTCATTCAGGCTGCCTGGGTTCAAATCCTGGCTCTGGCACTTGTTGGCCGTGTGGTGCTGGGTGTGTTATCTAGTCTCTTCCTTAAGCCTCCGATCAGCAGAATAGGATTAATATGTGTTTAGCACATCAAAGAGTATCTGGCACTCTTAATGTGTATTATTAGATTCTGTGGTGTTGATGTCTAAGTTTTCAGGGTACATTTAAAAACCACTGGAATGGGTGTCTAAGTTTTCAGGGTACTAAAAGTGTTGGAATGGGCATTGGGTTATCTTGTAAAGGGGTTTTGTGACCAGAAGTAAGTCAGTACAGCCACTGGAATTGAGGATCTCTTTAAGACAAATAGCTTATAAATCTGTGTTGCTTATGCAAAATGATATAATATTGGTAGGGATTACTGTCAAATTTACTGATAATTTATTGCCTAATTTTTATATTTCAGTTTTGGATAATTTAGGGATAGACTCTAATGTGGATGAATGAAGAATAGAATACTGAAAACTAAGTTGACAGGGCTGAGTGCAGTGTGTACATGTAGTCCAAGCTACTTGGGAGACTGAAGCAAGAGGATCACTTGAACCCAGGAGTTCAAGGTCAACCTAGTTACTTAGTGTGATTCCTTGACCAAAAAACCCAAAAAAATGCAGACAGGAGAGGTGGTACACATCTGTAATCCCAGCTACTGAGGAAGCAGAGATAAGAGGATCAAAATATCAAGACCAGCCTAGGCAAAGTTATAGAGACCCTCTTTCCAAAAAAAAAATAAATAAATAAACAAGAGAGTTAGGTTTTTGGCTCAAGTATTAGAGCACTTGTTTAACATTTGTGAGTCCCTGTGCTTAATCCTAGTGCCAAGCACACACACACACACACAAAATCATGACAGCTAGTAAGTGCTTCCTGGGGGTTGTTGACTTGACTGACCACTCTGGTAGACAAGGATTCTGAATGGAGTCTCTGCCCTGAAGGAATATGGGGTTGGAAGGAGGGGACAGTTCAACACACATGTAGTGTAGAAGCTGTTAGGTGCTAAGGGAAGGGCTCACTTGAAAGATGAATGTGAGATGAAGCAGTGGTGACAAGGACCCCAACTCAGTCTTGTGGGCCCTGGGGGGGCTCCCATGAGGATACAACTGTGGGAGCACATAAACTCACAGAAGAAAAGAGAGTGCTGTTTTCTAGGAACCTCCAGCCATCAGACAAGGGGCAAGCCTTGGGTTAGGGGACTATGGCCAGAGATAAGGCTGGGATGAGATCTTTGAATTCTATAAATGCTTTGCTCTCTGTTATAATCAGATCACACTCAGTGATAGGTAGTGTATGAGCTCTGGTGTAGTGACAGGAAATATTCATGAGAAGATGTGGTTGCTATGTCTGAAATGCACTTCTCACACAATTTGAGACTTCAACAGATGACTAAGTTCTCAAGTTGTAGAAGTCCTCCTCTCTTCAGTGTCTCTAGACATTGCTCTGTTCTCTCTGGAGCTGTTACAAAACAAAATCTTCTTTCAGCTTCTCTGTGCAAGTGGCACATTCATTATATTCTTGCATAAATCTAAGGGAGATTGTTTTTATAACATTTCTAAACTCCACATTTAGGTCATAGAGTCAAGGTATATAATAATCAGTGAAATTCTAAAATATTTCTCTCCTTATTTCTCTGAAGGGGAAACAAACTATAGGTGACATTTCATGTAACTCTTATATAATCATAAAGCAGATAGGATTATTGTTCTTTTGTGCTTTGGCAAACAGAGAATAATAAGGCTAAGTGATTTAGGTGCACACAACTAATAAAATGGCAGAGTTGGAATTTGAATCTTCATCTGCCATTTTCTGCCTCCCTTTCTCTCTCTTTTCTCCTTTCCTTCTCTCATTCATTCCTCATATGTTTTCCTGAACCATATGGAAGGAAAAATGCTGAAGATGGGCTGGTATGGTGGTTTATACTTATAATCCATGCTACTCTGGATGTAGAGGTAGGAGGATCATGGATCAAGCCTGAGAAGAGTTTATAGTAGACCATATATCAAAAACAAAATAAAAATAAAAGGGCTGGGCTTGTAATGCAAGTGGTAGAACCCTTGCCTAGCATGCATTAGGCCCTGAGTTCAGTCCCCCATACTGACTGTGGACCTACAGTGGGCACACAAGAAGTTTGCCTGCCTTCACTTTAAGGTGACTCATTCTCAGTGCCTAGTGTTTAGTTAATAGCTATAGAATCAAAATAATAAAGGAATGGCTGTGCTTACAAATGGAAGGGAAACAGGACACATGAATCTTCTTGTTTAAGCTGGTCAAGGCCAAATAGTTTGCACTGCTTTGCAGCATTTTCCCCTCCTAACCATCCCCCTCCAATCATTTCCCCCTCCTACCCATTTTCCCCTCCTAACCATTTCCCCCTCCTAACAATATTTCCCTCCTAAGCATTTCCCCCTCCTAAGCATTTCCCCCTCCTAAGCATTTCCCCCTCCTAAGCATTTCCCCCTCCTAATCATTTTCCCCTCCTAACCATTTTCCCCTCCTAAATATTTCCCCCTCCTAAGCATTTCCCCCTCCTAACCATTTCCCCCTCCTAACCATTTCCCCCTCCTAACCATTTTCCCTGCCTAACCATTTTCCCCTCCTAAGCATTTTATTCAATCAATGGGACTGCATACCCTTCTTATCCAATGGATGGAGCTTTTTCTTGCTTCTGTTACTACTGAACCTAACTTGGCCTAACTGGGGGTGATGAGAGATGCAGAAAAGACACAGGATAGACAGAAAGACACAAAGTTGGGGCCAGGTGTGTTGGGCACTCAGGTGGAGATGCACAACAGCCTCATTGCTTCTTATCTCTTATCAGTCTCTTCTATTTACTCTGCTTTTCTCTATCTTTGTTCTTTAAGGCCTTATTCCTTTACAAGTCTTTAAAACCTTGCTTCACTATTCTTTAAGGCCTCTTTCCTTAGACTTGCTCTGTCCCATGTTTTTTCTTATCTTTTCTTTAGCATAATCCTTCTTAAAGTCTTTGCCTTCAGACTTGCACTGCCCCATGTTCTGTCTTTAGCTTCTTAGCCAGTCTTTTCCCTTCAGCAATCCTCCCTTCAGCAATTCATTTTCCCCCTTCAGCAATCTCCCTCCAGCAATTTCCCTTCAGCCAAAATGCCTTCCTTTATCAAAAAGCCTTCCATCATCCAAAAGCCTCTCATCCTCCTTCAGCAGGTCTTTTATACCCAGTGGTAAACAAAGAGGTGGAGCAGCAGATCTCTGGGAAAGGCATGACATTGTAACAAGAGAAACCTGTGTTCCTGCTTCTAAACAACTTAGGAAAAGCAGCTGAGGTGCATCTTGCTTTCTCGCTCTCTTCTGTGGTGGGGCTGTGCCAATCTCGGCCTGCAGAATATTGAGTACAATTGTGCTTATGTCCTCATAGGCTTCTCCTACTCCACTTCCCACAGTCCAATACATTATACAGGAGTGAAGTCAATGCAGCACCACTGTGGGCTCAGTGACCTGCCCAGATAAAGTTGGCTGCAGAAGGGAAGCAGTGTGTGGTCCCTGGCACTGGGCACTACTTGGGGTTGATAGACCACTAGCTTTGAGGTTTCTTTCTGGACTCTTTTCCTTAAAGGCAAAGCATCATCCATTCCTATTGGGGAGTTCAGCCTGCCCTTCTCTTTGGAAAATCAGTAATGTGTGCTGGTATACTCTTATGACTCTTGTATGCTACTTTATCCTTAAAAATGGTCAAGAATAAAAGGTCAAAAGATCCTTTTTTATTTCTCATTCTATCTTTTAATTCATTCTATTTTATTTATTTATATTTATTATCATATTGTCATCGTTGTTGTTTTGAGATAGGGTCTTGCTGTGCAGCTCAAGCTGTCCTCAAACTTCCTACATAGCTTAGGCTGGCCTGGAAATCATGATCCTCCTGAATGAGGCCTCAAGTGCTAGGATTACAAGCAGGCACCATCATATCCAGCAAAAGACCCTTTTTGTACCTACTCTGCTGATATCCCACCTCATTTTCAGGGCTAGAGGAACAGCAGAGAAGCAAAGAGAATGAGGCTTGTGCACAACCCTAGGCATGAAATTGCTGTGATGAGAGCCAGCTCCACTGTTATCCTAGTGCTGTACTCCTCTCCCTACACCTCAGCATGCCATGAAGATGGTAAAGTTAAAACTTAGCAATGTACACACAAAAATTCAATTGACATCATGGCTTGTGATGAGCAGGGCAATAAAATGTTTGGGGAAAAGTGAGGTGTAGTATAGAAATACCCCCCACCCACACACATTTTATAGTTTGTAAAGAAATTCCAGTGGTAGTTCTAAAGAAAGCATCAAAAGTATTTAGTACAACCCCTTGGGCACAGGTACAGTGTCCCAGTGGAACTTAATTTGATTTCTAACTTTGGATGTATTCTTAACTTATATGTGCCTTGATATAATTATGACATTTTATAAGTTACAGATATATGATAAATTATTAGCTTATGTTATATAATGCTAACTATAGAAAGTTTTTCCTCTTTTATGCAGAATGATCAGAGAGTGGCTAGAAACAAAAGGTTTTAAAAACAATAAAGAGAAGTCATATCACTTAAAAACTGGAAAAGTCTTTACTACTATACAATGAAGAGCTTTCTTTCTTTTTTACATTTTAGGTCCTTTAAAACAAAACCGCTACAGATTATTGCTTGCATGTTTTCAGTGCTCTGTAATTCTGTGCTAATGCAAATTCCATTACTTTTAAATCACTTAATGTTGAAAAACAATAGATAAGTCCCACTTGGAGGACCCTATGGGTCATCTCAAGCCGCTTGGTTCTGTTAATAAAGTTACAACAATTGGAGGAAATGTACAGATGCTTTCAAATTAGTTTTATAGTTATGCAGTCTGTATGTATGAAAAGAAAGATGACTGTGAGGCACTATGTAAATCCACATGGATCATTGTTGTGTGGGAGTGATGTGAATTGAGAGTAAAGATTTGACATATATTTTTATTTTGAGTCACCATGCTAGTTTACATTATTCAGCCTTTTCACTGCCATACTGTAAAAGTCCATTAAGTGACTGAAAGGAATATACACATTATCTATTGTCACTTCAGGCTGGAGTTTTACACGCATGCTGTTATTCTACCCACCGGCTAGCTGCAAGATTCTATTAAGCAGTAAGTGAGAAAATTATATTGCCTGCAAACTAATTGTACAAAAGACTCTGAAATAAGTAATCAGGGCCCAGGACTTTCTGAAAAGCTGCCAGGAGACACTATAAATTGCTCTATCATTCTTGTCAGCCTGATTTAAAACCCCACAGCTTCCATGTTGATTCATTCCCTCTGCAGCAGAGCATACTTCCCCAACTATTGACAGAATTTGGAAAATTCCAGTTGTGTCATCAGTAGCTGCCCAGTTCTGCCCCCAGTCCCATTGAACAAATGTGTACCAGAAAAATAGCAAGCTATAATCCCAGAGAACTCTGTGTACAATGAGACTCCTATCCTATGGACAATCACTTCTGCAACCTCTTGAATGTCCAGGTGTCCATAGTTGCTGCTGGAAACATTTTTGTCTAGTTTCCACTTTTGTTGACTCAGAGGAAAACAAGTGTCCCATAGAGATGCTGTGGTCTAGAGGGAGTAATATCTTTGAACCATTACCAAAGAAGATGTAACATTGTGATCCAGGTGCTTGTGATAGCACAAGTTTTTAGAACAAGATGATTTTTTTAATTGAATAGGAAAAACAACTGAAAGGCTTTTCAAGGGCAGGATCTCTGTAGACTCTAAAATGGATCAAAGACTTGTTGATGGACAATCATAACCAACGACAATCAACTAAGTAACTCAATGGGAGGGCTTGGAAATTAGAGAGGCTTCCCTCTAGCAAACAAGTTGTTTAAAATAACGTTGATTTGTTTTTCAAAATAGGAAGCAGAATTACTTAGTGAAATCAAGGTCATCATCCCTGTGTCAAGATGACATTATTGAAAGAGAACTTTGGTGAAGAATACCTGACTCGTCCTAAACAATGTCTCTACACTTCAGTTCAAAATATATCATTTGTGAAAACACTCAAGACCACTATGTTTTCCATTCTTTCACAAGTGACATTTTTTTATAAAGATGCCACTGTATTTCCTATGCTTTGAAAAGATTCCTTTATTCCAATGTCAGCATCTATTCTTTTTTTCACAGCACAGTTCAAGTAGTTGCCCTGTGTGAACAGTTCAGTGGCTTTCATAAGCATAATCTCTGTGCGTGAGAATGTGTGTATGCTGGTACACACCTGTACTGCATCCAGAGTCATTGCACCACACTCTAAGCTGTATTATCTGTTGAAATAACTTTTGACTATGGCCACCTTTCTATCCCAATCTGGCACAGTACAGAATTCCAGGCTCATTGATAAGTAGATTCAGCAAAGAATAAGACAGCAAGAATTC